>NC_047653.1:7987727-8355014 GCF_902201215.1 Prunus dulcis | reverse complement strand
CTCACGACACGTGTGAGACCTAATAATCACGTAAAATCTCCCCATACACCGGAACATCCAACGCCACGTATGGGGTCTGTCAGCACGCAGGAAAATCCAACGTCACGTGCGACCTAACCATCATGTCATCTCCCCATACGCCGAAACATCCAACACCACGTATGGGGTCTGTCCTCAAGCCAGAAAATCCTACGCCACATGGGACCTAACAATCACATAATCTCCCCAGACACAGGAACATCCAACCCGAAGTATAGAGTCTGTCTCAACGTCGAAAAATCCTACGCCACATGAGACCTAACAATCATAAAATCTCCCCATACGTCGGAACATCCAACACCATGAATGGGGTCTGTCAGCACGCCGAAAAATCCTACACGTAACCCAAACCAAAATATCTAAAAATTAAGATTTCTTTATTCTATTCAAAAGACGATTTTGCCCTCGCATATTTTAATGGGGGAAAATTTGACTTTTTAATCGAGAAAGAATTTGGGAATTCCGCTTGCATCGTTGCGTAGAGCACGGCGAAAGCAGTCCGTAGACACGGAGTAGACCCGAATCGGAGTGGTAACGAAGAAGATATGATCAAAATACCGCGAAGGGCAAAATGGTAATTTAGACAAAAAGTCAGATTTTATCTCTTTCTCCCTTCTCTCTCCTCTCTCTCTCTCTCCTCCTCCCGCGTGCGACGCCGTCGCCTCCTCCCCATTTCAGTTCAAGCTCGTTGCCGCCACAGGGCACGGCGACCTCCGCCGTTGGTGCCAATCGCTCCGTCTCGCCGCCGCCTCCCTTCCTCGACTCGTCGCCGGCCTTGAACCGCCGGGAATTGGCCGGAAACTGGCGATTTTCTGCCGATTTTCATCCAGACTTCATCTCCTTCGTTCTCGCTCAATTCTCCACCAAATCGATCGAGTAAGGTATGGTTTCTCAGCTATTTTTCGTGCTCTAACTGATGGTTGGCTGGGTTTTGATCGATTTCACCTCTAGATCACTCGATTTTCAATTTGAAAATTGGCCGAAATTCGACCGCCGTGATCAGCCGTTTCCGATCACTTTTTGGGGTATGTCCAAGAACAAAAGTGACTCCAAATGGGGTGTTTTACCTAGGATAGGAGTTTGGAGTCTTGGTTTCGAGATTTTTCGACGAACCATAATCGCTTTGGACACCTGAAGCTGCCCGCGCGTGTGGCGGCTCGTGGGTGATGGTGGTGGAGTAACTCTGGACAGTTTTGAGATCCTCGTATCGTCACGAGCGCGTAGGATTTCATGGATCTCGATTCGGAGTCCGTTTGAGCCCCGAACAAATTTTCCATATCGCGCGATCCTTGGGTGCAGTGTCGTCCAATCGTCGGATCGCACTGAAATTTGGATATGTCGTACTACATGATTCCAGGATCGTGTAGGATTCGACGGATTACGAATCGGAGTCCCGGATACTCCGAAATCGCGAACCCTGGGGCTAGGTTTTGGATTTTAAGCGATAACGCGATTTTGGCCAATTCGACCGTCCGTTTCGGACCAAATTCGCGAAACATAGTTCCTGCTCTGTAAGGAACCTTCAGAGAAGCCCAGATTGGCCATCGGAGATCGTGGACCCCACGGGTCCCGGATCGGCCGGTCTGGTGGTTTATCGCTTATTTAAGCGTCGGGTCTTCCAAAACTGATCTAAGTGTCTGAAAGGGCTACTGTGGGCATATGAGTAACTTGAAATGAGTGCACATATTTCTAGGAGCCGGGGGCAGGGTGTTTAATTTAAATTCTTTTTATTCAGCAGTTTATTAATTTATTATTCATGGTTAATCAGGCACCAGGGGTCCGATCGACCTGCATAAGGGACCTTCGAAGGGTCCAGCTAGCTCGGACCATCAGTGAGTGGACTTTTCTTTCTTTAACGGTTTTATGATTATATTTTTCTATTTGATTTTAAATAAGTGTAATAGCATGAATTTTATTGTGAAATTATCTTTATTTTTATAATACTTAGTCCAGCAACAGATTTGAGGTTTTTGAGACAAAATAGTAGTTTAGCTCAGATTTACCAGAGTACAGAGGACATCAGATTTTATCAGAAATAATTATTTTAGAACCACCGTGTACCCATTTGCTTTTGGTGAATACCCTCAGTCGGACCGATGTCTTCGGACATCCAGTCTGATTCAGTTAGTCAGTGCACTTGACTTGCCTCACGAGTTTCGGGGACGCTCGGACCGTGAGTGCCAAGATTTGCTGCTCGGCAGACTTGGTGTCCCGAGACCTGCCAGGATTGCGGCTCGGCTGACTCTGTGTCCCCGAGACCTGTTAGGATTGCGGATCAGGCTGACTGCGGTCCCTTGTATCCTGCCAGAGCGGCTCGAGTTGACTTGGTGTCATCGAGACCTGCCGGCGGATTAGGCTGATCATAGTTCCCTGATTTCGCCAGTTGCAGCTCAGGTAGGCTGTGTGACGCCCGAGACCTGCCAGGGGAATTGACGGATATTACAGGGGTACAATTAGGTGGTTGTTTCAAAAGATTTTGAGCCCTGATACGCAGTGATGACTTTCAGTTATTTTATACCAGCTTCTCTGATTTTTCATGCATTAATATCTTTATATTTGACCAGTTATGCAAGTATATTCATCAGCATATTTATTCATGTTTATTGAGTACTTTATGTTGAAATATAGCTAAATTATCGATTTGTATCCCGATTTATTTCAAAACGGGGGTTATTATGTTCTAACTTATTTTTAAGAACCTTATTTTTGTCCACTCACACCTTTAAACTTGTTTTCGCCCCCAGGCCGTAGAAGTACGAAGGAAACCACTCGGGCCATCTTCCCAGCCTCCGCCCCACCACCAAGTGTAGGATTTCTTTGTAAATTTCTTAAAGTTCTGTAAATTTATAGAAAGGCTCTGATATCTAGTTGAAAACTGAGAAACTGAAGTTGAGATTTGTGTGATTTGAGATATTCTGGCTGTTGGTATGGTTTTGAGCTTGTTTGACAGGTGGAAAACTTTGGGTTTGGTCAAAATACAAGGGAGACTCTGTCGAAATTTCGGCAGAAGTCTAGGGAAAAATTTAAAAGAATTTGAAACGAGAAGGGTAAAAAGGTCATTTGTGCCCGAAATTCGCCAGGTGTCGGACACGCACAGGATTCGGCTCGGATTCCAAAGCAAAAATTGGGTCGGATTAATATCTTCTAGCAAAAAGACAAGTTTGCCCTCACATATTTTAATATAGAAAAAGTTGACTTTCTGATCGAGAAAGAATTTGGCAATTCCGCTTCCGCCGTTGCATAGAACACGGCGAAACGAGTCCGTAAACACGGAGTAGACTCGAATCGGAGTTGTAACGAAGAAAATACGATCAAAATACCGCGAAGGGCAAAATGGTAATTTGGCCAAAAAGTCAGATTTTTATCCCTCTCCTTCTTCTCTCTCCTCATTTCTCTCTCCTCTCTCTCTCTCCTCCCGATTCCCGCGAGCAGCCCGACCTTTCCTCCTTCCCGACGTCGCCCCGGCCGCCACACTTGGAGCCGATCTCCGTCGTTGGTACCAAACGAACCACAACTCGACCGCTGTCATTTTCTGACCCGTCGCCTCCGTTGCCGTGGCCGGAGCTCACCGGAATCTGCCATTGTTTGCCGATTTCCAGTTCAAACTTCCAGCTCGTTTTTCTACTTCAATTCTCCACCAAATCTATCGAGTAAGGTATGGTTTCTCATCTATTTTTCGTGTTCTAGCTGATGGATGTATGGGTTTCGATCGATTTTAGCTCTAACACGTTCGATTTTCGACTTGAAATTTGGCCAAAACTTTGGCCGCCGTGATCTACTGTTTCCGGTCACTTTTTGGGGTATGTCCAAGAACAAAAGTGGCTCTAAATGGGGTGTTTTACCTAGGATAGGAGTTTGGAGTCTTGATTCCGAGATTTTTCGGGAGGCAAAAATCGCTTTGGACAACCGAATCTGCCCGCGCGTGAGGTAGCGCGTGGGCGAGGGTGGTGAAGTAATTCTATGCAGTTTTGTGATCCTCGTGTCGTCACGAGCGCGTAGGATTTCGAAGTCCGTTTGAGCCCCGAACGGATTTTTCATATCGCGCGATCCTTGGGTGCAGTATCGTCTAATAGTCTGATCGCACTGAATTTTGGATATGTCGTACTACATGATTCCAGGATCGTGTAGGATTCGACGGATTGTGAATCGGAGTCCCGGATACTCCGAAATCGCGAACCCTGGATCTAGGGTTTGAATTTTAAGCGATAACGCCATTTTGGCCAATCCGACCGTCCGTTTCGGACCAAACTCACGGAACATGGTTCCTTCTCTATGAGGAACCTTCAGAGAAGCTCAGATTGACCATCGGAGACCATGGACTCACGGGATTCCGGATCGGCCGGTCTGGTGGTTTATCGCTTAGTTAAGCGTCGGGTCTTCCAAAACTGATCTAAGTGTCTGAAAAGCCAAAGTAGACATGGACGTAACTTTAAAACAAGTGCACGTAATTCTAGGAGCCGGGGGCAGGGTGTTTAATTTAATTCTTTTATTCAGCAGTTTATTAATTTATTTTATGGATAATCAGGCACTAGAGGCCCGACAGGACCACAGGAGGGACCTTCAAGAGGTCCAGCTAGCTCGGACCAACTGTGAGTGGACTTTCTTTCATAAAGGCTTTTATATAAATAAGTTATATAGATAATTTCCATAAATAAGATTTCATAAGTGATTTTATATTGATATTATATAAATAAGTTTTTATAAATAAGGTTATCTGAATAAACTCTAGTATTTGATCTTGAATAAGTATTATAGCAAGTGTTCCGACCATGAATCGTAACGTAAGATGTCTTTACATTTATATTACTCAGTTGAGCAGCAGATTTGAGATTTATGATACAAAATTTGCAACTGAACTCTGATTTAACAGATTTATCATGTTACAGAGAATTATCAAGTTTTTCTAAATTAGTTATTTTAGACCACCATGTACCCATTTCTTTTTGGTGATTACCCACAGTCGGACCGATGTCCACAGACATCCAGTCTGATTTCAGTTATGTCAGTGCACTTGACTTTGCCTCACGAGTTTCGGGGACGCTCCGACCGTGACTGCCCTGCGGCTCGGCAGACTTGGTGTCCCGAGACCTGCCAGGATTGCGGCTCGGCTGACTCTGTGTCCCCAAGACCTGCCAGGATTGCGGATCAGGCTGACTGCGGTCCCCTGCATCTGCCAAAACGGCTCGAGTCGACTTGGTGTCATCGAGACCTACCGGCGGATCAGGCTGACCATAGTCCCCTGATTTCGCCAGTTTGCGGCTCGGGTAGACTGCGTGACGCCCGAGACCTGCCAGGGGAATTGACAGTTATAACTGGGGTACAAATAGGTGGTAGTTTCAAAGGATTTTGAGCTTTCTTTTATCCAATTATGACTTTCAGTTATTTTATACCAATTTCTCTGATATTCGCGCATTTTATATCTTTATAAAATTGTTCAGTTTTACGAATCTATATACATACGATTATATATTCAGATGAAGACCTTATATTAAACCCAGTTGAACTTTAACTTTACTTATCAAGTTATTTTTACCATGTGGGTTATTATGATTGTAAATTGTTTTCAAGAACATTATTTTTGTCCACTCACATTTTCAAACTGTTTTTCGCCCTCAGGCCGTAGAAGTGCGCAGGATCCACCACCGGGCTATTTCTAGCTTCCGCGCCACCAAATCTGGTAGAGTTTTGTGGAAAAATCCTTGAAACCTTGTGAACTTTAGGAAATGCTCTGATATCTCGTTTTAGTGGAAAACTGGAGCTGGTGAATGCTTGGTTATTCTATTCTGGCAGTTGGTGTGGATATATATGATTGTTTGACAGGTGAAAATTTTTGGGTTTGATCAAAATACAGGGGAGACTCTGCGGAATTTTCGGCAGGAGTCTAAGAGAAAATTTAAAAAGAATTTGAAACGAGAAAAAGAATTTGAAACGAGAAGGGTAAAAAGGTCTTTATTGCCCGACATTCGCCAGGTGTCGGACACGCACAGGACTTGGCTCGAATTCCAAAGTGAAAATTGGGTCGGGTCCTGTCACCCCGACTCCAAATTTAACCCATTATTTAAATTATTTAAGTGAAATTACAAATTTACCCTTGAGGTAGGGGTAATTTGGTCACTTTCTTACTCAAAAAGAGTTTGGGGTAATAACTGGTATTTTTGGGTAGGTCGTATCGAGATGAGTCCGTAGACACGTGGTGGGCTTGAATCGGAGTTGTAACGAGAAAGATATGGTTAAAAGAAACTCAGTGGCACAATCGTAATTATTTCAAAATGGAATTTTTATAAAAATTAGATTTCTCTCTCTCTCTCTCTCTCTCTCTCTCTCTCTCTCTCTCTCTCTCTCTCTCTCTCTCTCTCTTTCTCCTAAACTCCGGCCACCGACCGCTGCTGCGGACGGGACCGGTGCCAAAAGGACCGGGCGACTGTCTCTCTCTCTTTCTCCGAAACTCCGGCCACCGACCGCTGCTGCGGACGGGACCGGTGCCAAAAGGACCGGCTATGCCTCGACGTCATGACCCGGCCCTTCCCCGACCTCTGCCGCTGCTCCAGCCGCCGGAAAAGAGGTAATTTTTGCTCGATTTTTGCTCGAACTTCGCCGTCTCCGATCTCCCTCCTCCGGCAGCCATTTTTGGTGATCAAGGTATGGAAATTCATCCATTCATCATAACCTAGCTGCCTGTTGGGTAGGATTGGATCGATTCTTAGCGTAGGTAATTAAATTTACGAATTGAAATTCAGCGAGTTTTGGGATCGGGATTCCAGCCACCTCCGGTCAGTTTTTGGGGTAGGTCCAAGAACAAAAGTGACTCTAAATAGGGTATTATACCTAGGGTAGGAGTTTTGAGATTTTACGGCGGCACATGGGCACTTTAGAAAAAGGGCACTATGTCCCGATGTAATCTCCTGGTTCTCACGAGCGCGTAGGTGTGCTCGGACGTCATTTTGGATACCGTTTGAGTCTCGAACGGATATCGCCTATTGCGCGTTATCCGGGTTCGATAGGTTGGGACCGTTGGATGGTCTCAAATTTAATATATGTTAATCTAGGTATTTCTAGGATCGTGTAGGATTTCATGGATTGTAAATCGAAGCCCCGGATGTTCCGACTTAATAATTTAAAGTTTATGTTTTATAATAACCTTCAGATCGTGCGATCGTGAGCGATCCGACCGTCCGATCTGGACCAAACTTGCAGGACGAGTGTCTTATACCTCGTAGAACCCATTAGAACTTTCAGATCAGAATTTGGAGGTCGTGGGCCCGTTTGACCAGGGTTATGGTAGTTTGACCCTTGGTTGACCGTGAGTCTTCCGGAGTAGTCTCACCTTCCCATGAGAATTTAAGTGACCGTAGAGACAGGTCTTGGGTGTTAAATGAATCATGTTGATTATGTGGGATTAGGATATTAATTTATTGTTTTAAATTTGGGGATTAACGGGTGCTAAACTATTGTTGAGATTTACACAATATTAGAATTAATATATATATACATTTATATATGTTTGTAAAGGTATAAAAAGAGTCTAGAATGTCAGTTTGAAGTGCTATATGCACTACCTTAGGCACCTCCCCAAATTTTGGTTACACTACAAGTATCACTCTGTGAAAGTTAGGTCCTACGTGGCGTAGGTTATTCAGCATGCGGACAGGCCCCATACGTGGCGTTGGTAGTACCGGCGTATGGGGATATTATGTGATATAATGTTGAGGTCTCGCGTGGCTTAGGTTATCCGGCGTTGAGACAGACCTCATACGTGGCGTTAGTTGTATCGGTGTATGGGAAGATATTGTGATATTATGTTGAGGTCGCACGTGGCGTAGGTTAGACGGCGTGTCGACAAACCCCATACGTGGCGTTGGTCATGTCGGCATATGGGGAGATATGTGATATGATGTTGAGGTCACGCGTGGCGTAGGTTATCCGGCGTTGAGACAGACCACATACGTGGCGTTGGTTGTACCGGCGTATAGGGATATATTGTGATAGTATGTTGAGGTCGCACGTGGCATAGGTTATCCGGCGTGTTGACAGGCCCCATACGTGGCGTTGGTAGTACTGGCGTATGGGGAGATTATGTGATAATATGGTGAGGTCGCATGTGGCGTAAGTTATCCGGCATGTTGACATACTCCATACGTGGCGCTGGTAGTACCGGCGTGTGGGGAGATAATATAAAATACAGAGAAATGAATAAATGTATTGCCTATGTGTGGAATTGGGCTTTAAGAAAGAACTACGTGTGGCTTGATCCATCAGTAAGGGTACGTAGGCAGCCTAAGGTTACTAGGTGCAGCCGCAGACTAAATGTTAGTCATGTTGTTTTTATGGAGATTGGTTCGGACCTTGTTGTTGGTCCTGAAATTTAGGTGAAAAATAAGATGCAGTCTTATTAGGAGGTTAAAATTTTGTGTGTTTAATATTTGGGAATTCAGATGATGGAAATCGCATTTGGCGTTTATAATTGTGTTTATAATTTGTTAGCGGTTTCATTGCGAATTATTGGAAGGCCGAAGGCCGTTTATATGAATTACATTAAATTATATTATGCGTGCTGCCAGTTGTGGATATAAAATGCGTTTTATGCATGTTGAAATTTTGGGAAATGTTCAATTTACAAGGGAGATTCTGCCGAAATTTCGATAGAAAATCTCGTACCCTTATTCCTTTTTGGAAAAAATGATATAGTTTTAGAAGTGGGCCCGACATCGGAGTGATGTCGGGAACTTCCACAGGATTCGTCCCGGGTTTCGGGAAATTCGGGAGGGGTCCTGTCATAACAACCTTTAAGGAAAATCCTAAATCGAATCAATTTCCAATTTAACCTAAAATAGCAATTTAGACTCTATAAACAGGTTATCCTAATACCTTCCGAGGGGTGAAATTACCCCGGAAGACTCATGGTCAACCGAGAGTCAAACCACCCAAACTTGGTCAAACGGGCACACGGGGCTCACGACCTTCAAATTCCAATCCGAAAGTTCCTATGGGTTCGACAAGGTTTAGGACACTCGTCCTGGAAGTTTGGTCTAGATCGGACAGTCGGATCGCTCACGATCGCACAATCGGACGGTTATTATAAAACATTTAAGTTATTAAATTGGAACATCCATGGCTCCAATTCACGATCCGTGAATTCATACACCATCCTAGAAATGCCTAGATTAACCAATATTAAATTCAAAACTATCCCAAGGTTCAAACCTATCAAACCGAGATAACGCACAATATGCGAAATCCGTTCGATAGTCAAACGACATCCGAATTGAAATCTGAGCACACCGACACGCTCGAGACAACAAGGGGATTGCATTGGGACACAATGCCCCTTTTCTACAGTACCCACGTGCCGCCACATGTGCCGACAGCGCTTGGGAGTCCAAAGCGATTATGCATCGCCGGAAAATCTCAAAATCATGGCTCAAGACTCCTACCCTAGGTATAACACCCTATTTGGAACCATTTTTGTTCTTGGACCTACCACAAAAAGTGATCGGAAGTGGCCGTAATCGGAGGCCGAAAATTGGCCAAACTTCCATCGCTTAATCGACCTTCAAAACGCAAAAATCTCTCAAATCTAACACAACAGGCAGCAAGAACAGCTCGAGAGGTTCAAAATCCATACCTGGATAATCGGAAATGGTGGTCGGATTACGACGAATGAAGCTGGTGAATTTTCTGTCAAAACCGGCACGATTCCAAGCTCTTTCCGACGAAATCCGACGATTCTAGGGGCGGGGCTGGTCAGGAAAGGAAGGGGGAGAAGCGACAATTCGAACAAGACCGGTCTCGAGGCCGGTTGTGGACGGTGGTGGCAGCAGTGGCTTTGAGAAGCCACTGGCTATGCAGAAAACGAAGGGGGCTTCTGCTCGCGGGAGAGAGAGAGAGAGAGAGAGAGAGAGAGAGAGAGAGAGAGAGAGAGAGAGAATCAGATTTTATCAAACCATTTTCACCAAAATTACGGTTTAGGTATTTTGATCGTATCTCCCTCGTTACAACTCCGATTCGAGCCTACCACATGTCTACGGACTCATTTCGCCATACCCTACGCAACAGTATAGTCGAAATTCTCAAATTCATTCCCGGCCAAAAAGTCAACCTTAAACCTAATAAAATATTCTAGGGGTCTTTTAATATGTTTAATTAATAATTAAACATTTATTTAGGACGGGGTCATTACAACCAGATGAAAAAAATAGGAAAAAATCATGTTGACTAAAAAGTCAATAAACCGGCACTGATTGATTTAAATCGATTCTAGTGCCGATTTCATACCTTGCAAAACTGGATCAGACTGGCTGTGTTTTTTTTTAAAATTATTTAAGTCCAATACTAAATTTCTAATCGCATAACTAATATCTCCCCAAGCCCAACTTCAAGGCACCTTTCTTTTCTAGGCCCAATCATTTTTCTTTACATGAAATTGGATCATTTGTGAACTTTTAAGCTCAAAAAATAATTTTTTTGTTGGAATTTGTAAAAATAAATAAATAAAATATCCGGTCCAAACCGGAAACCGCACCAAAACATATTTAAACTGAACCAGCCGGTTTGCATAATTTTTTTACCAAAATCGAACCAAACCACACTGGTTAAATAGTGTTGATTTCGGTTCTTGTGAGGTGGAAACTGGACTGGCCAGAACTGCGCCCATCCTTACTATATATAACCTTGAATCCTCTTCCCCCCCCCCCCCCCCCCAAAAAACCCCACAGATTAGCTTCTATCATTGCCACTGACTGCAATTTCAAGGAGCACATCCACTATAATTAATTTGGTCTTTTCAAATACTTGGAAGTTATTGAAGAATATATAATCCCACATTGGAAATTTGACTAAATAAATTACAATTTATAATAAATGGTTCCACTCCTAATAACATCGAGGTTTTTTGTGATAAAATCACACACCTACTGGACTTTATAGGTAGTTAAGTTAGAGACAAAATCGGTGTTGTTATAAATCATCCACTGCACATAGGCCTAGATGATTAACTTCGATGTGGATTTGGCTCCATGTGTGGCCCATTATGGTGTGGTCCTATGGGAGGGGACGTGTTGAATAATATAAAGTCTCATATCGAAACACCATCGATGTTGCTATAGTAGTAGGACACTGATATGTCTTTCTAAAATTTAACACGTCACACTTGTCAATAATAACACCAAAGCCTTTTGTAATAAAACCTCACAGACATCAATATTGCTAATAATGTGCCACTAGCCAATCTCTCTAAAATTTAACACGCCACTCTTGTCAATAATAACCTCAATTAAGGCCTCCACATTGCCGAGGCCGACCTCTGATGCATACTGGACTTACTCGGTGACATTTTGACTATTTGGGAAATACAAATACTCTCTCTGCTTTGAGCTTGATGAAATGCTGAGAGGAAAACGAGAATATGAGGAGGAAGAAAGACTAATATCATCGAAGTGACACCAATATGCTCAGAGCGAAGAGTGCATATTTTGGACTCTCCTTTCCTTTTCGATGAGTCTTCAGTGGTTGTTTGTGCTTAAACCCATGAGCTTTTGCTGTGAATGAGGACGCCATGAAGTGACAAGTTTTTGCTCATTGGAAAAAGATGAACTTGAGTCATGTCCTCTTGACTTGAAATACAATGAGAAATGAGAAATCCTTATTATTCTTGGAATTGTAGAATTTTTTCCAGAAACAACTTTAATGTTTTGTCTTTTTTTTTTTTTTTTTTTAACAAAGTGAATTTTAAATTACACTAAAATATAGGGATAGAATGCAAGCAAAGAAGCATCTACGCCAATTTGCTTTTATTTTTTTATAATAAAATACTTTCTTTTGGTGGTCAATAAAAGATTGTAATTTCAGCATAAAAAGAAAAAACAAGACAAAGAGGTTTCTTTTTTGGTCAAGAAGAAAAGGTCGTGATCAGCTCCTCCAAGTATAAAAAATTAAAAATTAAAAAGTATACTAATTATTACACTATTTATCCCAAAAAGACAACAGAAGTTAAATAGGAAGAAAAATAGAAAAAGAAAGAGAGGTGTCTGGTGGTATGGGTGATGGCGGCAGCGGCAACTTCAGAAACAATTGACGCTCAAATTGGGCATCTCACCTTCTAAAGATTTTGATTTTCTTGCACAGACCAAACCCTTCTCTCATTTTCTGAGGAAGACGCGACAAAGAAGAGAAACAAGAAAAATAAAAGAACAAAAATGGGACCTTCGAAGCACGGTACGGACAATAACAGGGGCCTCACTGGGCACGCATACACCCTCTATCAGCGTTTCAATCATGCTCTCAGCCTCGGTAACAGGTTTGCCTCACACCACTTTTATCCTCATCCTTCAATTTCAGGCTCGGGTTCTGTTTTCATATGAATTAGAATGAATACAAGTTTCTTTTTTCTTTTTTTTTGGGGGGGGGGGGGGGGGGGGGGTGGTGGTGTGTGTGGGGGGTTGTTTTATCTAAGCTCAAGAGTCTAAACATGGTTCTTATGTTTGGATTATCTAGTAGGGTATAGCGAAAATGGGTTCTTTTAGCTCAACCCACTTGTGCTGTATGTTGAAAATTGATTGGCGTATGATTGAGACAACTTCAGGTGGTTGGAATTAAGTTTTAGTTGCAGTAAATGTAAGGTCTTATTGAAGGCTCATGTGGCCTGGTCTGCTGGTCGTCACCATAGTTTGATATCACCTTGTGGAGTTCAATTTTGAGATTTTAACTTGGTTCCAACGCAATTTAAGGAGATATCCCAGTGATTTTGTTCCATGCACACCATATTGTGTGACTTCCATTCCCACGATCATCGTGCATTGTGCTTTGTCCAACCAAACCCTTTGCTCCAATACAGCACCTGTTAGTGGCTCAAGTGATTAGGAGACCCGCCTTGCTCCAATATTTTCACAACTTAACCACCTTCTGGAGTTGATGGTTTAGCTTAAAAGTCCTTATTGGAACTTAAGGAGATAACCTGCTAAGCATATCCAATTCTGGACGATCACCTATCCTATTTAAGACAATTGTATTTAATCCACTATTCATAGCTATGAGTGGGTGCACTAACATTTGGCATTTCTGGAGTCCTTCAGATAGGGCTTGTTATATCCCTCATCAAGCAATAAACAAAGCCATTAGTTAATGAGAGTCTACTTAGAATTGAATTGACGTCATATATGGATAATTGATTCAGTTATGACAGAATAGGCTTAGTTAATTGAAGTCCAGTGTTGTGTAAAAGATGTGTAGATTGATTGCTACAGCTAACAGTATTATTCTTCTATACTGGCTTGTGTCTTGCAGATTTTGTGGTGACAAGGCAAAAAAATGGCAGTGTATGGATATCGAGATACAAAGACATGTGGTCCACTCAATAGCTGCATTTCTTGATTATATTTCTGGGGATACACTGCATCATCCACGTGTGAAGGTATAACAATATTGTTCCTTTACAATCTCTATGGATCAAACAATTTAGTCTTTTATTTATTTAGTGGAGCTTCACTATGTTGACTGTTGTATTTAGGTTGATCATCAAATTTTATTCATATCACATTATTAGACATGGAATTTTAACCCCTGGTAAGAAAATTTTGAAGAAAACAAATAAGTTGAGTGGAAAGTAGGTGTGCAGTTGCAGAAACCACCTACACCTTATTATAGGAAGTTACATGTCATAGGCTGATGGTAATGAGTATCAGCACGATCATGTTGAGGTATGATATATGTTAAATTGTATTTGTATAATTTTTAGCTCATTGAATTACATGTAGCGTATGATGTAGTCTGACGGCTATCGTCTGTGTCTACGCATGGGCTTGTTTTGGTATGCTATATCTTGAAAACATAATTTGGTCCTGGCTAATTGAAAATTTGAACAAAACATGCTATGTTTGGAGTTCTATAACATCAGTGGTATCCAATACTATCGTAAAGCATTTCCGGGTTCCCCCTAATTCAGTTTTTGTACAAAACATTATGTTTCTAAGATTCTATAATGCCTTGTTGTAATTTGTATCAGTTCTGAGCTGTATATGTTTTCATTTTTAAATCCTCTCATTATTTTCTCCATCAATTTTCAGGCTTCAGTTTATGACATCGTCGGTGCATTAGTTTGGATTCTTCAATCTAACAAGGGAGCCATGTTGAGCATGGCAGCAGATGTGACATTAAAATTAGTCAGCATTTTACCCAAATCAGTACTGCAGCTTTATGCATTAGATCTTGTTAATCCTTTGTCATCTTTATTATCTTCGCATCAAACAGAAGTTGCTATATCATGTGCTGCAGCACTGAATCTTAGTCTTTCAAACCTCAGTACCAAGAGTGGAAAAGAAGTTTGGGATGTTCTCAAGAAAACAGAAATTGTTTCTCAAGTTATCACTAACTTACGATGCTTTCCTGGATGTGCAAAGCCAGTAGAATATTTCCAACAGATGGCTTTACTTTTGAGTACCATACTATGGTGGTGGTCTCCATCTAGGTTTTCTGTTTGGAGTGATGCTGAACTGATGAAAGGTTTAAATGATATGCTAGATAATTATGGAAAAGCTGCAGTTTTGAAGTTGTATTCTTCTATAGGTATTACACATTCAATCAGGAACAAAACCATTTTTACATGTTGAAATTTTATCAGTTAGCCCTATATTCTAGACTGTTTGGTTTAAGTTTCTATTAATTTTTCCAGCTTTATGTGGTCATGGGACCAAGAAATTATTAGAAAGTGGAGAGGTGCTTCAACAGATGGTGCAATGCATGAACAACTCACATCCTCATTCTGTTCGAATTGAAGGATTCAAGCTAGCCCAGTGTTTAGCGGTGCTAATTCTAACTTGGTCTCCTTATAAGAAATCTTGTTACTATAGTTAAAGGGGCATAACGATGTTTTAACTCAATTTTCTTTACGGTTTTGTTTCAGATAAATGAAAATACATGCTTACAAATGATGAGATTATGTTGCAAGCCTATTATCAAAGCCATAATTTCTGGAATGAGCGAGTTGAGCTCAAATTCTAGAAAGGTCTCCAATGACCAGATGTCTTTGCTAGAGGAGGCATGTCGCTTGGCTCTAATTACTCGTTGGACAGGGGAGCATCACATTCATTTATGGAAACAAGGGATTGACAAAATCCTCCTTGATCTTCTCTTTAATTTTCAGAACCAACAGTACAAACATTCCATGTCATTGGATGAGCAAATAGCTACTGCTAAGGAGGGTCTCAATGCCAATTATCTTCTTGTTCTGAGGAGTTACATCTGGGATATTCTTGGATGGCTTGCAATACATTGTGGGGAGGATTTCCACCCTGAAAGTGAACTCTACATTAACATCCTCATTACATGTGCATGGTAAGGCTTCATCTGTCAAAGACCTTCCTCATTTTCCAGACTTTTATTTATTTATTTTAAAATATCCTGATACAATGTTCTTTGGACCCCAAGTATTGTTTATATCAGGTGACCCCGCAGTTGTCATTTTAGTTTATATCTGATAGATGGTTGCTACTTTTCTGATTTTCATTCTCCGTATTCTTTGATAGCTTGACCTTTGTTGATGCAATTCGAAAGTGGCATAAAATATATGAAAAGGATAATGCTGGTGTCTTCAGAAGTGAATCAGCAACGAGGGCAGTTTTTATGATGATTTATTCTCCTTGCAAATACATTGCATCAAGGACCAGAACCATATTGTCTGAAATACTAGAGCCAGATGGATTGGAGTATCTGAAAACCTTAGTGCATTTTCTAAATAATCTGTCAGCTTGGACTGAATTTGGAATGCCAGATAGACTCCAAATTATAATTTATTTAATGGGGTTCGCATGCTATTCAGGTTTGCCACAGTACCAAACCTGGGTGGTCAAACGAAGAGGGGTAAAAACATTATTGGCTCTTATGAGGTGGTGCTTAAGTAATGATTTCCATTTAGAAAGATCGAGCTTTGCTCCACATTTGCATAATGCAGTTTGTGAGAGGATATGCTGTTGGGTTTCCGCAGAAGACTGGGAAGGCAAAGACATTCTTTTATTTTTCAGTTTGTGGGGACTGGCTGAGTTGATACAGCATTCTCTATGTATAGGAAATAACCAAGACAGAATTTCTTGTGAGATGAGACATATAGAAGCTCAACTAGTTAGCGAACTTCAGGATATCTGTACCAACAGTTGTGCTTCTGGGCTGCAATGGTATGCTGCATTTATTCTTAGTTACTTTGGATATTATGGCTTTCCAGGAAAACATGCAAAAAGGATTGGTAAAGCACTTAATGAGAAGGATGATGCTGATATACAACTCATTCTCGCAAATGGGGAGTGTTTGAGTGTCCATGGTGTTGTGCTTGCAATTCAATGTCCATCGTTACTGCCTCCTGAAGTGCTTCTTCCTGGTGAGGTAACATCTGATGATTCTTCAGGGGGAGGCTCTATGGAGACTTGTAGAGGGTTTCAGAAAGACATAAGATTATCTGCTCATGTTGATCACCAAGCGTTGGTGATGTTGTTGGACTATATCTATTTGGGATATCTTCAAGCAGGAGATGAACATGCAAAAAAGTTGAGGACTCTAGCCAAACGCTGTAATCTACAGTCTCTGTTACAGATGCTGTGTAGAAAACGTCCCAAGTGGGGCACTGCTTTCCCAAGCATAGATCTTAATGTAGCTCTGGGTCCATCTGGACATTGTTTCTCGTATGTTTTCCTACTTTAATACCTACGTAGGATATGTTTTGTTGCATCACATCAGAATTGTGTTTTTTTCCCCTTTCTCTATTTATTTCTATGTTTCACATTTGTGCCTCCATTAGGAAGAGTGCAGTACTGTGGATGATGTAGTAACCTGAGTAGAGACAGGGGCATTGTTCAAATAGAAGGCTTCTTGGTTTGACAATGCAAAGGACTTTGTTTCCTAGTATAGACCATATTTTATATTCCTAGTATAGACCATATTTTATATTCTAGCTTCGTGCTACTAGTTGGTTTTCCAAATGTAATAATAGTATGTTAATAATATTTGTTTAATTTTGGTTTCAGGGATGTCATACTAGAAGCTAAAGCAACTGAGCTCTTGGGCTGGACATGTGGTGTTTGCTCTCTACCACGGCCACATATGCATGCTCACAAAGTTGTATTGTCATCAAGTTGTGATTACTTGCGGGCCTTGTTTAAGTCAGGAATGCAGGAGAGGTACTTGCAATTTGTCTTTCTATATAGATAACACAGAGACCTGCACACTTTTTATTGAAAGTGATTATGTATATAGTTATTTTATATTACTCCAAAAAAATTTGTGTGTTGAGGTTTTGAGAAGTGGTTCTTCACATTGGCTTACGGAAAATGGTTTCCAGCACTTTCGAGCATCTTTGGCAGGATGTGGTGGTCTTTTAGCAGAGAAGATGTTGTAGAATTAAAATGATTTTACTTACATAAACTGTTCATATTGTTGTGCGCATATTTCCATAATGAATTTCTATTATTTTGTGATATTATAAATGTTGTTGTATAGGATTATTATTAAATGTCTACTATCTTATTGGTAAAACTGTTTTAGCTTGTTAAAGCATGTTCTATACCCTTATATTCTCAGAAAGAAAAAGGGATATATTGTTAATAGGAAGTAAAAAATCATTGATGTGTTATCCTCCTAAAGCAAATAGTTTGGAGATGAGAGTTTCTGTGGCTACCATGTATGCTTCTTATGCGAACCATTTGGCTGTTGATTGCGTTTGCATATCTGGGTCTTTAAGTACAGCATTTCATGGCAGTGCATTTGTGTTTCCCTTGTACCTTCTGTCAGGGGTTGGGTGGGTCGATGGAGAGGCAGCGCCTAGGTTTTTGATTATTTATAATTAATTTCACATCTGAACTGAAATTTATTTTTGATTTACTTCTACCTATTTTATGTATTTAGGTGCTAGTTCTTCTATCACTTGAAGCAAAAGAATAATAGATCCTTTTCTTTCTGTGCTTCTTTGCATGTATGCTGCAATGTATCACTCTTCCTTAAATATTTCTTCATACTTGCAGCCATTTAGAAACCATAAAGGTCTCTATTAGTTGGGAAGCAATGGTTAAACTAGGCAACTGCTTCTATTCCGGTAAGCTGCCAAAGCCTCCCTCTGGATGTTTATGGAACATTATGGATACTGAAGAAAAGTTGCATGAGCTACAGCCATACGTAGAGCTTTTTGGGCTTTCTGAGTTCTGGCTCATGCAAGATGTTCAAGAAGCATGCTCAGATGTAATCGAATCATGTCTTGGTTCTTCCAGAGAGTTGTCTATTAAAATACTACACGTTGCTGCCAATTTATCTGTGTGGAAGTTGGCCGAAGTTGCAGCAACTTATGCCGCACCTTTATATCGCCAGCTATGCAATTCTGGCGAACTTGAATCGCTTGATGAGATGCTGGTTGAAATGGTTCGTGCAGCATCTGTTCAACTCTCTCAACAGGGTGGTAACCATTCTCAGTGATTTAATTTTCTTTCAGATTGTTCAGATGATTGAAAAGATATGGAACCGTGAAAACGACTAGTTTTTTTTTAAAGAGTTTGTTGTGCAATCAAATGTTAATTCTGTTAATTTTCCTTATGTTCTTTTCTGGGGAAGTTCTTGTGGAGTTAGAGTACGACCTCATCATTTTTTGGCGTAAATCCTTGTAAGGAATTGCCTGCTTGAGATTTGCTAATTTTTTCTTGAGGGCAGATTCGTTCCATGCTTATTATTTTGATATATAATGCTCCATATGTAAGACTATCTGTTTCAACTTCAAAGTCCCTTATCCAACAATTATCCCCATCTTTCCCTCTCCCTTGGAGGCAGCTTAGCTACTTGGGGTCAATAAATAAGCCTGTTCATTAGGTGACACTGGTCGGTAAGATCCTCTCACATTGGCCAAAGACATGGGATGACCAGGGTGACGGGTTTATGGGATGTAGAGCTGAGCTTCCAATAGACCAATAAATAAGCCAGCTCTTTCTTCTACCATTTACAAAATTGGCTTTGGCTGGCGAGTAAGTTATTTTGGGGTTTCAGTGATCCTTTGATCTTTCAGATTCAAGTACTTAGAGAAACTTGAGTTTATGCATCCCTTCCTTTCTTTCTAGGGACGAGTATTCAGGTTTCCTGCCAATTTACAGTCTCCTCTCTTAAATCTATCCAAGAAAGGCCTCGAGATTGTGTAGGATTGTATGAATTTTGGTTTTAAAAATTCTAGTGAAACTTGCTGTAACCTCTCCTCTTATGCTATAAATTTAATCAGCATTTTTAAAATCAATGACACTTTTGCTTTGCTGGTATTTTTCATCTCCACTTTTGCATGCTGAACGTTAGACAAATGAAAATTTTTCCTTATAAACTAAGGTTCTTCTGTAACTTCTGTATCTGAGAGATGTGCAAGGACGTAAAAATTTCAATTTCATCAGTGTTCCTTCTTCTTTTTTTTTGCCTTTTTTTTTTTTTTTTTTTTTGTGTGGGGATGGTCACAGAAGGTTGGTGCGTTTGCCATTTTTTGAAGAGATATTTCTTTATTTCTTTTGTCTCAGACTAGGGTGAAAGTGTGACTGTGTTTTGAATCCTTCAAATGTATTGCTTTGTGTTTGGTGGTATCTCATGTTATTTCTTGTGTTTCAGTGAAGCAAGCTTTGACTGTCACCTAAGCATATGTCACTAATTCATATGTCTCTAGCAGGCTAGCAGAGAGGACCAAGTGCCTAAACTTAACAGTCGTCCATCTAGCAGATGAGGAACGTTGCTACAAACAGGAGGAGAAGTGTGATGGTAGAGGATGGATATCTCTATAGTAGGAGAAGGAACTCCACCATTCAGCCTAGATTTTTTTGTGGTGAATCTCTTAAGTTCTTTTTTTTCCTCTCCTGCAAAAGAAATAAATAGGCATCATCACTGCTCTTGAAGTGAAATTAGTGTATCAAATCAGATATGTGTCCATCATTCTCAGCAGGTTGATGCTCACAATCTCTTGAACACTTTTGTTACCTTTTCTTTTGGGATATTAACAATCTAGAATTTAGAGGGTTTATCTGTCATTTTATTTTCCAGTAATCTGTGAGTTATTGCAACTGAAAACCTGTAATCTTGTTTTGAACCACATACACAAACCCACTAAAATACATATTCATTTAGTTCAATTAAACTTCTACTAGATCAATGGGGATCCTGGTATTAAAGCTGATTCAGAGTTCTCTGGTATTGGTAACAACAAACTCTAATTTTGTATTTGAGAGAATGAATAGTTTTTCATCAGTTGATGTATTTGATAATACTTTTATAATATTGATTTTACTTTTCATTACTATCAAATCTCTGGGTCTTTTTTCTTCGTTGGAAACTCCCCTGATTTTACATTAAAAAAGATTAGATCCAATTTCATAAAATTTTGGTTTGTAATTCTTTATATTTTTGAACAATTTTGAGAAACACAGTGTATGTGTGTGTTTGTGGGAGTGGGATACAATTTCATTAGAGATATCTTCATTTTTATAGTCATATTTATGGCCTCTTTTAATTAGCAAATAGAAAAAGATAATGAACATTAGGTTCTTCTTTTAAAATCATTGAGAAATTCATATAAGTATATATGCTATAGTTGTGAATTTTTCAAAGTTTCAAAATATGACGATTTTAGAGTTGTTCTCATTGTTGTGCTGTTTTCTTTATTTCCTTTGAAGTTTTATAGCCCTGAGCTATGTGCCTTCTCTCTCTTGCAGTACTATTGGAACAACCAGGAAGAAATAAGATCGTCACAGCAATTCCATTAATGAAGTTGGGTTGTAGAATGAGGACAAGGTATGTTACCAACTTACCAATTACAATACCCAGTTTATATCTTGGCTCAGAAGACCCTGCACATGTATACCCAAAAAAAAAAAAAGAACATGCACATATCACAAACCCGAGTACCATAAAATTATCGGGGTTGATGGTGGAGAAAGAAGAACAGATGTAGAATTCAGGTCGTGAATGAAAAACTGATACCAATTAATCCTAATGGACTGTACTGGTAAACCTTTGAGAAAAAAGTCTTCACCGTCGTGACAGAAGATTGAAGGAAGAAAATATTGGAAAGAGGATGAAATACGACTAAAACCTGCAGCAAACGAAGGGTGATGCTCCAACCATTCTCTGCGCTTCCTATCCCAGTCTTCAACAGGTTTGCCAATGGAGTAGATGAGGTCCCGGTCATCATAGAATGTAGGCTCAGCTGGGTTGTAGCCCAAGTAAAGGCCTCCGACAGCTGTATTCCCGGTGATGACAGGAGGGCGCAAACCAAAGATGCTCCTTCTACAAATCGAAACCCGTCAGCAATTAAAGAAGGAGCTTTGTGCAGAACTGAGCTCCTAGATGATGTTTGAAGTAGAGGGAAGTCCGGTGAACCCATTTTCAAGAAAGCTCCTTCAGGGCGTCTTCGTGAAATAATAGCAGTGCCTTTGTGGTATGCTGATAGCTTTGTGTATGTGTGAGCTTAAACTTTTAAATACAGAGAGCAGAGAGTGTAAGCTTGAAGGTACTACTTTGGAAGCATTAATTCTTGAATATACAGAAACCGAACTTTGAATGAAAAATCTTTCTCAATTCACCCACACTTAAAAGAGGTAAATACAAGTCACTGGGTACCGCTACTGTGAGGCAAGAAGCCAATAACCTACTCAACAGGTCCAACTGAAAAATATTGTACAACATAATCACCAGATGTGGTACTGCATGTGTCCTTTCGATATCCCAAATTTGAAATAAAAGTTAATATTCGTTTGGGAATGTTTCTCTAGAAAGTACTTTTATTCATAAGCGCTTTTATAATATAAAAAATTTGAATTTTTAAAAAAAAATAAATCCAAGTACTTCTTGGAAAAACACTTGGGAGGGTTTTCTAAAAAATCACATAGCACGTGCTACTCCAGAAAGCGCTTCTATGACTAAAAAACACTTCTTAATTTATCTTTTAATGTTGTCAAAAGTGCTTTTAATTGTCAAAAAGTATCTTTAACCATTTCAAAAGTACTTTCAAACAGGCCCTTAGTACCCTATCCAAGTTTTTATTTTATGGCCCATTGATAAGTAATGTGTATACTGACAAATCTGTCACACAAGTTAACAGGAGCAACTGAAATCAGAAAAGAAGCGCAATTTAATTCAAAGGAAATATGCTAACTAATCAACAGATACAACTAAAAAATATAATTTATATCTTGCAAATCAGGTACCAGACTAACCAAGGCATCTCCTCAAACCAACTTTTAAGAACAATAATGTACAAAGATACAAAACCCAAGTCATGAGTCATCTGTGTGGCAAGAAGCTCAATTTATGTGAACACCAATAACCTACTCAACAAGTACATCTACTTTACATTTCTGTCTACCAATGGCTCATACCAAACAACCAATTGCCAAGATTCATGCCTTCAATGGAACATTTGCAGGGTACATAACAAACCTAGCTTATTCGATCATACACTTAAAAAGTAAAGAATTAACATTAATGTTACACAGCTAACTCATTGGTGCCAAACCCATCCCAACCAGAAGAACACGAATGAACAAGTAAATAAAAAACTACGAGGCACTTGATATGCACGCTATATTATTGCATTATAAAAATAATCATGTTATACAACCCAATGTTATAACGTTGGGGCAAATGTGGGGTTTTGTGACATTATCCTTACTTCCTACTATCGATTGTCACACAGTAAATATTATATTTTTTAATAGTAATTTGATATGTTTGCCTTGTATAAATGAAGAATTGAAGTTGCATTGGCAAGGTTGAATTGCATTACTAGTGCGCACGTAAATGATTCTTGACCATTGATGCATTTTGGACTCACAATACATCACTGATCAGATCCACTCACAATGCATTATCCTACACTCCAAATGAAAAGCATTGTTGGGATTTGATGCCCTTGTTATAAGCCGGCAAATTCGTAGAGGGAATGGCAATGAAGGGAGTGATGAGTTGCTGCCACTTTGGTTGAATGCTAGTGGGTAATGTATACAGTAGAATGGACAACGGAGGGCCCTGCTGATGGCAATAGGCAATGGGCAATTTGTGGAAATTGAGTGTCACGGGTTTGACTGAGGCTGGAGCTTCATATGATTTTTTTCAGTAATTAAGGCGCTTTCAGCGACGGAATTGGTGTTGGGTTGGAAAATGCTTTGGCGGGGGGCTCTTCCCTTTTGGAGACCTGGCATGACAACGAAATTCATATGGACCCTGAACTTTATGGCCTTTAACTCTTTAGCATGGGTAGGTCAAGCAAGCTCTCCACTAATTGAGGCCATTCAAAATATCATGTTTCATTCATGGGTTATCAAGTCTGGATAAAAAGTACAGTCAAAGTTTGGTTGGAAGATGGGTTTTACAGTCTCTTTATATTTTCAACAATTTCTCGTTTAAACCCTAATATGGCATGAGATTCATGTGAGACTTCTCTTAGGTGAGACCAATAAAGCTGAGAAAAGAAGACTCGAATTAGGCCACTTGGCTTGCACTCAAGTTCGAATCTCCTTCTTCTTATATTATATTAATTTTGAAT
The DNA here is from genome assembly GCF_902201215.1 of Prunus dulcis. Lineage (NCBI taxonomy): Eukaryota > Viridiplantae > Streptophyta > Magnoliopsida > Rosales > Rosaceae > Prunus > Prunus dulcis. The sequence goes on along the minus strand of NC_047653.1, from coordinate 8,331,451 downwards.
AATTTAGACCATCTCTTGTTCTTATATTATATTAATTTTGAATAATTTAGACCATCTCTTGTAGAAATTTTAAATTTATAAATAAATAAATAAATAAAGGAGAAAAAAGTGGGGTTTTATTTATGTCACTTTTCTTGCAATTTATACCTTTAACATTTTGGTGGAGATTAGATTGTTGTGATTAGAGGAAAGGTCAAAAAAAATTCACCATAATTTACACTTTAACATTGTTACTCACAAATCCATTCTTAACAGAGTGAAATAGAGGAGAAAAATGAAATTAATACAAAGAGCATCTAAGACTTTTTTTATTTCTGTAAATTGTAGCTGCTCCATATAATATGGCTGAAATGAAGAAGACAAGCAATATGAGCTTAAATTTCAAGAGCTGTCTCATGTCTTTTAATGTAAAAATTTGACAAGAACCCTACTTTTCAACATATCCAGGAGCATCTTAAATGCAGCCAGACTCACAAAGAGGCTCTTCTTCTTCCATATTTACACTTTCTACTTTGCAGGACAACAAACAAACTGAACAATCAAATCACAAAATCAAGCAGGGAAATCAAATGGCAGGGGAGACACCAAAGATGAGTTAAGTAGGTCTGGATGCACAAACCCAAATCTGCTAAGCACTTGATTGTCTGCAAAATTCAAAGCCTTCTGCATCCCATTCCAACAAGCCTCCCAAGTATACATGGAGTTGTGCTCTCCACTGCAAGGCTCACAGCCAGTGAAATGTGTCACGAAGGGCCTCCTCACTTTCTCTTTCCAAAAGCCTCTATCTTTCATATGCTTCTCTCTCATTGCACCATAAAACAAGCTCATCTTCTCTGCATGCCTTCTCCTCAGCAAATCCACCTCTCTGTCAATCTCCATGTACCCTTTGCTGATCTTGTCAAGCCCATCCACTATGCCCAACCAGTACCCATGCAAGTTGTACTCACTCTCCAAGTAAATCCTGTCCGCCCACCTGTCCTTCTCTTTTATGAGGAGGTAAATCAGAGCCGACTGATCATCTGACCCAGGATATGCCTTGTCCTTGATCAATGACTTTTGGGCTTTTCCCCATTTTTCATGGTCAGGGTTCTGTGGGCCCATGCTGGTCCATCTTTCCATCAAGTCCATGGACCACTGGCAGTTCCTGATCAACAACACACCAGCATTGAGACTTGTCCAGCTCTTCTCCTCATACAGCATATTCCACCATCCATGCACAACCAAGTTATGATCTTTGTACCTCTCTAATGGCAGCTTGAACTCCATGTCTGTGAGAATGGCATCCGAGTCGACCCACCAGATCCACTCGGCCTCAGGATGAGCCAACATGGAAGCTCTGAGAAGTGGGTATTTGGCCCAAAAGCCAGTCCCTTTCTGGTTCAGCAAAACATTGTTGTAAAATATTTCATGCCCATGAATTCTACAGTAATCAACTTTGTTCTTGAACAGCCTCAGCTGCAAATGATCACCAACTGGGTTTTTGCACACGTTTGGCTGAGACCCAGTTACAAGAAGAACTTTTTCTTCACTTGCAGCAAAAGAAGGGTGAAGCTTGAGCCATTCTCTGCGCTTCAAATCCCAATCCTTCATTGGTTCTTCCCCGAATACGTAGCTGAGATTCGGGTCGTCGTAGAATGTGGGCTCAGACGGGTCGGAGCCCAAGTCCGGGCCGCAACCACCCGTGCTCCAGGTGATGATGTTGTCGATGCTGGTGCTGGGGTTGATGAAGGTGAGCAGAGCCCAAACCAGAGACAACGCCATTGATGCACCTCCAACAAAAAGAAACCCATCTGCAATTAGAGAAGGGGCCTTGTGAAAAACTGATCTTTTTTTTGGTGATTGTTGAAACAGAGAGAATTCTGATGAACCCATTTGCAAGAAACGCCCAATGCTCTCTCTCTCTCTTCACTCTGTGAAAAGAGTAGCTTGCCCTCTCTCTCACTCTGTTTTTGTGATTAGAACAGAGTGTAAACTGGAAGAAGCATTAAATACCAAAAGCTTTGTTTATTGGGTGCCAAAGTACAAAAGACTTTCATGAGGGACTATCACCAATAATACTATTACACGTCGCATAGCATTATTGGCCGGAAATTTCTAACCAAAGTGCTTTAGATAGGTCTTAACACGTGGAAAGAATACAAATTTGAGTTTTGGTCCAAAGTTGAATAATTTGGGTGGAGATTAATGAAATAATTAATTGGTGCACACTTTGTTGGCTTAATTGCTCTTCTCTTTTTACGGTTTGAGTGTCGGCTTAAATTTGACCACCGAGACAACGTGATGCCCCCTTTATCTGTTTTAAAGTCGGCACATCAACTTGTGGTTAATTACATAGCCAAGATTGCAGAGTTTGATTGGTGGCCGAGGTATTAAAAATAAATAATGAGATCCCCAATATATTGAACATAGCATGGACTATTATTTTCCTTGAATTATTTTCATGTTTCTTGGAAGCATGGGCCATTCTATTATTATTTAACATAAAGAAATTTATATATATAGCATGTCACGTAGACCTTGTTTTGGGTAATTTATTGTTTTCTTTCCATTTCGTATGAACTTGCACATGGTGCTTATAAATGCACTGTTTTTTTCTTTTTCCTTTTCTTCTTTTTCTTCTTTTTCTTTTGACTTTTTGGTATTTTATTTTCAATATTTGGGGTAGATTCTCAGTGTTGTGTTTAATACTCTGTGTTTGAGTGCTTCAAATACCCAAAAGAAGAAAAGGGGAAAAAGAACGATGGGTTGGGATCGTATTCTTTGCAGGATCTACAAGTTAGGTCATTAGCACAACTTGTTTGTTCATGTGTTGTCAACTTGTCATGCATGCATACTAGTGGATAACATGGTATTAATTAAGGGCCTTTTAAGACATCTTGTTAAGTTTAATTCGACGTTCTAAAAAATTCACTGGATATATATCAACTCTCTCTCTCTTTTTGACTTGTCACGTAATAAGGAAGATTTCCTCCGCAAAAGAAACTGCTTTACTGGTTTTTTTTTGTTTTTTTTTTGGGTTTCATAACGCACATAGGCATAGGAATTTGAATTGTTTACATGGTCATTTTCAATAGCGTTAGGTGCAAAACCTTCTTGGCTGAGGCCTTTGTTTGACACGAGCACAGGGCATCAAAAGCTCAAGAAAGATACATAATTTAATCCATCGCTTTGGCACTAACTCTTGGGTGAATTAGTGACAAGAACATTTAGGAAAAGAACATCCGGCCTTTTTTCTTTTTAGCCTTGATGTTACATGAAGGGTGAAAATGATGGAACACCAAACACCCTCAAAATTCCAAGACTGAAGCATCTTGACTATGAAAAACCCAAGCATCTAAACGGGTCAAGTTTGTCTCTGCAGTCTTGTCATCAACATCTATGCCACATTGACATCAGGTCAACAATACATGTCATTTTTCTACATCACCAAGATTAAACTACTTGAATATTAATCATAATTGGACGAGGATAGCCAAGTTTCTCCAGAAGGAAAGATCAATCCCTTCCGAAAAAAATAATTGGGTGTAACAGTCGCCCACCAGGTGTTACTAATTCATGTGATATAACGCGTTCATATTTTAGGGTGTAGTACTAATACATAAAACACATACTATATATGCGTGGACGACAGATACATATTTCAGGGTGTAATATTAGTATATAGAACACATACTATAACACGTAATTAGCATTTTTCAGTTTAATACTTGTATTATGTACATATGTATGCATTTTTCAATAATACTTTCATTTTCGGTACACATCTTAAAGACTCGATAAAACTCTTAAAAAACAATCATACAATACATATATTATACACGAACATACATACTTTTCACGTTTAATACACGTCTTTTACACAATTTTAAATAATACAAACAAAATTCACATATTATAACTGTATTTTTTACATATTATTAAATAAAAATAATATATATTTAAATATTTAAATAAATTATATTAAAGTATTATATAACAGCCAAACTTTTCCATTCCTTATTTTACTAACTAGGCTATAACATGAGTGGAACAGCATTTCTCCGAACTTTTAATGTAGGTTCATATTCGAAGGGCTATAAACGACCGCAATAGATGAATGCAAATATAACATCTAACAAATCAACACTACTCCATTCCATCTCAAAATCAGTCCACCCACAGTTTAATAAATAGAGACATGAGAACTTTAGCAATAGACTTGGAACAAAATGAGAAACAAAGGATGTCTCAAAAGACAGCACCAACCAAATGGAGCATACTATTTTCTTAGCTTAAAATCCAACCTTCACAGAATGAACACACTACATGTCTAGAAGACTATAACCTTTATCTGCATGGCCTGTTGCAGTTACTGTAAAAGAAAGGAACATAACAAAAACAAAGACCTCCATCCAACATTCTTGAATATTAAAAATGGTAAACGAATGCGAGAAGTGAGAGCGGCGCTTCTCAATGGTAAACTAGCCCAAAACCTAATAATTGCGGGTTCGAGTCGCAAAAGCAATCTCTGTAAATGGCTGTGTTACTGTCTTGCCTCCCCAAACCTTGCATCAGTAAGAGTCCCGTGCACTGGGTCACCCTCTTTTTACAAGAATGTGGGAAATCAACTGCACTGAACACTGTAAATCTCATACCTCCCACCTACATCTCTATTTTAAGGATTCCACAACAGAGCATCAAAATATGCCCTCCTACATCTCTATTCTCAGAATTCCACAACAGAGCATCAAAATAAGCTCCTAAGTCGAGGAACACTATCTACTTCACCCACCCCCTCCTAAAATATATATAAAAAGGAAACCTGTACCATGCGATTTGAATACAAAGAGAGGCTTGCTTACAAGTTTTTTTTCCAGAGAAACATGAAATTAAGTAAAAACATATGAACCTAAACTACTAAACTTACCCGAATCATATATATGCCCTTTAACACCCACTTTATTCGCTTAAGATGTTGCATTCACTCATAAGTAAAAGCACAAGTAGAAAAGAACCCAACAATTTCGCAATCCAACAGAATGCCTTCTCAAATCCCTTTTTCTTCTCTAAACTCTGTTTCTCACATCTTCACATGGTTTAGCATCAACTCAGCACAGACTCAGAATTCATGTGAGTACCATTTCCTCCATCACGACTGTTCGATGCTCCTATGGGCATAGACCGCTGTGTGAAATCCAACAACATCTGTCTCTGGTGCTCATCAGTGTGAGGAAGGCTTGCACGCAACAGCTCAACTGGCATTTCACGACTAAAAGATATGGCTGTATCTGCGCCAATAACAGGCACATTTGGAGGGGCCTCCATTAGCCGTGACTGCATTATACTATCATATTTATTTACACAATACTTTGTCAGAAGGCCAAAGAATTCATCAAAGGAGGCCTGCCAAAGTGCCCGATTGGTCACGTTGTAGTTGCTTGCAGCATGAGGATCAGTTAAGAGTTCAGTTGCCCTCTCAAGAACTGAATTGAGAATAAGGGAGGCCCCATCTCCTGCGGGGCTTCCAAGGGGGCGAAGCGGGGGTTGCTTTGAGGAACAAACCACTGCTGCAAGACAGGCACTAAGTGCACCAAGGTCCATACCTCGAACACATGATGAAACAACCCTTGCAAGAATATTTGAAATTTCTGCAGTCCGTGAATCAGAAGGGAGGGTACCAAACAGGAACCTCAGATGACGAAAGATGGCCATACAGACTATTCGCATGAGCTCACCACCTGGAAAAAGAAGCTGCAGGTACTTTGCTAGGAGCTTCCGGCCCTTGGGAAGAGAAACTAACCTTAGGAATACAAGATCATCCTTAGGGACAGGCCCAACTGTGTGGCCATTGTTGCCAAGTGGGTCAACCAATTGAAGAGATGTTGCAAGCCCTTCCAACAAGGCCTGCCGCCTACGCTTCAACTGGATTCCACCATCTTGGAGTTGATTGAACTGTAGAAAGCGATCAATGTCATCCACATCTAGGAGAAGACATAGCCCATCCTCAATTGTAACTCTAGCAGCAAGCATTGGCTCCTGCTCTAGTGGCTTCTCAGAAACCTTTTGTTCAGTGTTGCCAGGACTAGATGAATTTGGAGGCTCAACTTCAAGAAGAGGACGAGGCCTACGTATTGAAGAGAAGGGAACCCTCCCAAGAGCATCTACCTGGAGAAAAGCATGTGGCTCAGTATTAGCTCGTGCTCGAGGAGGAAGATCCCTTAAGTTAGTTGGGCAGAAATGATGTTTCAACTTTGCCCCAGCAGATTTTCTTGCAAGGCAATACTGGTGGTAATAATCATCCACATATGGGTCATTGCTGTGTGTAGCAGCTAGCTGCATTCGGAGTATACTCTCAATTTCATCAGCTGTCATATACTTGGACCTAAATTGTGGCCACCCACCATCACTCCTATGGCTACTTGTATCAAAGCCATATTGAGAAAAACGCATATTTAGTCTAACTTTCTGAGCTGATTTTGGCCTTTGATCTCGAGGATCACCCATACCGAGCATTGCTTCAAACTTGCTCATCAAGGGCGGGGATGGAGAAAGATGGGGGTTAAATAGTTGAGACTGCATCACTGACAACTGGTTAAATGATGGCTGAACTGGATGGTGCAGTCTAGGAGGTTGTGGCTGTGGCTGTGGCTGATGCATCAATTGTGGAGGCATTAGGCCATTCTGATGAGATAACTGTTGTTGCAATAAATTGTTTAAAAGACTGGGATGATCTCCATATGCGCCACTTTGGTTGGCCCATTGCTTTAGGGGTCGGCTATTAGCGGAGATACCAGAAGTAAGCTGAGGCAAATTTCCACCAAAATGTGATCCATGAGGTAATCCAGTCATTTGAAGTTGAGAGTTAGAGTAAGGAGAGTGGTTTGGTGAAGATAATCCCCCCTGGGGTCCACCAGCAAGATATGGGTTCAGGTGGCTTGATTGGCGGTTTGGCGAAGCCTGCTGAGAGATGCCACCTGGGGGAGGATATGAAGTGAAACCAGATTTTGGCACCAGAATTGGTTCACTGGAAAAATGTTGATGATGATGCGGCTGCTGCTGCTGCTGCTGCTGTTGTTGGGGCTCAGGATATGAAGAAGTTCTGTACAAAGGCAATGATTCTGTGGGACGTGCAGAAGAAGAAAACGGTTGTGAAGACCATCGTTTCCCATCCTGAAGGCTTTCAGCATCCAATATATCTTCATCAATCCAGTTAGGGAAATGTTCCTGTGCCCATTCAGCAGCAGATGAACCTGAAAGAAACATGTCCTTATTAGAAAGTTTATAAACATCAACGTACAATATATTCAATAAGAAGTCCTCAAAGACACAACAGTGCCTTCACTTTAAAGAAATTTTCATGATGAATTGCAAGCATGGTATAGTTACTACTGATATCTTGTAACAGAAACAATAAACTTAACATTCATCGATATTGGACTTCAACTCATTCTAAACACGGCATACGTCTAGTTCAATTTTCATCATTGCTAAAATACACTAGAACTTTTCAACAGGATAGAATGATGAACATGTCAAAACCAAACGGTCAAAAGTAAATATTTTCACCCTAGGTTTCACTTCATAACATAGCATAGATCCAACCTAACTTACTTGAATACCCTAGCTACATCTATAACTTACTTTACTAGATTTCAGCAGCAACCATTAAATAAGAATAAATGCAGATGATTAAAAAAAAAAATGAAGGCTTTGCAATCAACCGAAAGGAATTGAGTCTATACAGGACCAGGTTTGAGGCAGGGTTACAGCAACATAGCAAAAAGAGAGATGCAACATTTTCACTCACTTTCTCTGGATCCTCTATCCCCAATTACTCCAGCACGCCTTGTTCCACTAACATCTTTGTTTAACTGCAACAGAAGAAGAAAAATATGTGACTTAGAGCACAAAAACAAGAGGAGACATTTGGTATCTGACACCAGCAACCAAAATTAGTTCTTTATATAAACAATTCCAGACAGATAACAACTATATTCACTAGACCTAAGCCTCAGGGTACACGTCTATAACTAAAACCCAATTAGCCTATATATATCCCACTGTAGGTTATTTGACTTGATAGTGCTCCAATAAGAATAATCATATCAAACCCCAAAAACCACCATGGACAAATAACTAAGATGTAAAAGAGAAATAATAATACAGACATCTAGAATAGAAACTATCAATCCCAATTACTAGTATATAGTCCACAATCAAGTTAACTTAACTTATAGGCATTAAGGAACAAAATGAAATATTAGATTATGAAAATTAATGACTTCAACATTACCCCCCCAAAAAAAAAATCTTTAAAGCATATACAGGGTATTCAATCACAAGAATAGAAAGATTGAGAACAAATACAAGACAAGAGTCATTCGATTTTTTCGAGAAGAAACACACTTTTATTATGTAGAAGAAAAAATGAGCACTACAGTCGACTTAAAGTCCACCCCTGCACATGAACTTATGTACAGCACAGGAAGCCAAAGATAATCACATCAACCTAACTTATAATGAACACACAGCTGCCTTCCAGTCTATATAAATACCACGACAGGAAGGGTCCCTATATTCATCTGTAACTGATCATGCCCATAGAGAAGCCCAAAACCAAACTGTCTCCCGAAGTTCTCCCCAGCAGGGCCCTTAATATCTTCAGAAACATCTCTCCAACCATGATGCCTCAATAACTGCTACACACATAAGCCTTTCACTTTCTTCCCTCTCCCTAACACTTCCTGTTCTTCATAAGGTATAGCAAAAATCCTCTGGGGACTACCCAGCTCGGCCTCACCTCTAAGAATACTCTATGCCACAAATATCATGCAACATGACAGAAAGGAAGGCATGCGCAACACCTTCTCACCCCTTTTTGCACAAGATGCACCAATGTGAAGGTAGGTCCATTCTAGGCCTTCTTTGAAATATCACATGTATTGACCTTCCGATGTGCCACAATCCCAGAAAAAATCTTCACTTTAAGTGACACCTTTTACTTCCAAAGCTGCCGAAAGGAGATAGCATCTACATTATCACTCAAGTACCTGCCAAAAGATTTGCATGATAACTTATCTGAACATCCTAGCTCATTTTCTTATATCAGCCCTGTGTGGAGACACAAATGCACCCTTTCCAGGATCAGCAACAAAGCTGACAGCTATCCCACTTCCTGCTCATTCAAATTCCTTCCAAACCCAATATTCCGTAAATGTAAGAACCACCAGCCTTGAGATAAAAACATTGTGATACCTTGGTAACAATACAGCATAGGAAACAGAGTTCCCACAGATTGCAGCAACTTGAAAAAGATTTGACCCCTTGAGAAATATGCTTTGACAGACTTCTGCTAGAGCTCTGAACTAATTTTCATCAACAAGTGCCATAAGCCTCTTCTTCCAGGGTGAGAATCTCCAAAGCCACTGCCCTAACAAAACTCTTTTTTTTTTTATCACTAAGTTACCCAATACTCGGCCCCTCTTCCAACATGGGAATCTTCAAAGCCACCTTCTTTACAACCAGTTGCCAAATACTAGTGGCTCTTGGATTATCCCCAATGGGAGACCCAAATGTTCATTGGCCAAAATCCCACTCCACAGCCCAAAGAATCAGCCAATAATTTAACCTTTTCTTAAACAAAAATGTGTCACAATAATGCAAAACTACAAAAATGGTGAAGTGAATGGATCAAATAACAGGAGCAATTGAGCCATATACTATTGGTGAGACTTAAACCCAAGGCCTAGTATCTTCTCTTCTGCTTGAGGAGGGCAGTAGAGACACTACAGCATTGTCCCCTCAAGTATATATTATGAGATCCTTCAATCACCTAAGATTCATTTTTCTTTATCAGTTGGTCTATACTCTGGCCACCACCAATGAGGATGTTGCTATTGCAACGCTCGAAACTACTCACCCAACCCACCTTTTAATACCCCAAAAAAAAAAACCAAAAAACTAAAAACTAAACCTGTAGTCTATCCCTCCATGAAAAAACCTAGGGCACCAACACTACCACAGCTATGGCCACCGCCGTCCAAAGTCTAAGAATATATATACCACACTTCACGTCGTATATTGGTGGCTTGGAGGGAAACACCACACTTCATGTCATATCTTAACATACACAAATTCAAAAACGATGAAATAATTCAAATCCCTATTTTACCAATAACTGAGTTACCAGCATGTTTTTTATAAAAGAAATTAGGAGAAATATAAGACTCGTTGAAATAAAACACAGGAATCTAGGAGATGCTAAACACTATTTTCCCCACATTCATCTTGGTTCCCAAAGTACGCAGCTCACATTAAGGCCATTATTTTACATATACATAATTGTATTCCATGCATATCATTAGTAAATTCGCAATCTTGGAATTCCCTCACTCATTGTGAAAAAGAAAATTGAACACAAAACATCATAACTAATTCAGAAGATCCCTCATGTTAATCCAGAATATTAAACAAAATCATGCATTTTGACCACCTGCATCATCAAATCTGTAGTAAACTAACCTTCTCAAAGGTTAAGGACAGATCATCAATATCAGATAGAGATACGTCACCCTGCCAATAAGAAAACAACAGTCAGTTCAACCAATTGGAATTTCTTGCACTTGGGCATTATCAATCAATATCAAAATTTACACCCGCCCCCTTCCTGCCATTGAACACCTACTACAGTGAAAATTTAGGAAGAGAAGAGTTTCTTTCTTTTGTCATTTATTCCACAAACAAAGGAAACACCTAAATCTCCTGCAAAAAACAATGAAAATCTACACAACTATAAAAATTCACAGAAAAGCTTATCTAATCAAATTTCCAGCAAGGAATAAATGGAGTAGTAGGCCAGAAAGGAAGAATAAGCAGAGGCCAGTAAGGCAACAAAAAAGGGTATTCATCTCTCAGCAGAAACATGATGACAGAAGCAACACTTCTTGAAAGTATAGAAACGAAGACAGCCACACTTCTAAATCTTTTTATGAGTTTATAACATCAAACATATATAAGTAACAGCATGCAAAGGAAGCAATAGATCCACACCCAAAAAAACCTAAATTAGTTTCTTAATCAAAATGCATAACCCAATTTAATTGAATAACAATGAAATCTTTCATAAATCTCCCAACAAGTACTGTTGTGACTTAAAAGGTCTAAGACTCTATCATGCAATTTTGAAGCAGAGGAAATTCCTAAAATTTTAAAAAAAGTCACAAAAAAAGAAATATGATTTCATGACATCAAGTCCATATAACTTCCAAATACTAAATAAAGACATTCAATACCCAAAAATAATAAAAAAGTTGTTCCGAAACGATTGTCATAAAAATCAGTGAAGAAAAAGGTTTAACCTGTTCTCTATCATATAGAAACTCCTCCTCATCAAACCCAACTGGAGCCTCCTCTTCATCTAAACCTCCCAACTCAACTTCCTCAACAGAATCTTTACCAAAAAATGCATATTGTGATGCATCAAATACCGCATCTCCTACACAAAGGAAGAACTCGAAGTCAAAAGAAGAATTAAATGATGCTCCAAATAATTGCATCGTGGAGGAGGAAAAAAAATCACCTTTCCAATAAAGCACCATGCCACTATATATTCAACAAGCCAAACAACTCATGAAAAATATATTGCTGCGTAAAACACATTTACACATTTAATTGAAACTTGTATGCAATTAACTACATAATTGATTAAGTTGGGGATTTCTTATTTTTAAGGAACTATTATGAAGTATGGAAACCTCAGATTGACTCTGAGTCTTACTAACATTCTTTTCATCTGAAAGACATTACTGAAATCATATTTATACTTTCAAGTATTAACTGCAACAAAATATAGGTGAGCACCGTCCAAAACTTATTCAAAGCTTAATATGAAAAACAAAGTAGTTTATAGCTACAATTAAACAACAACGCATCAAAAAGAGTCCAAACACCAAAGTGAACAACACAACAGAGGGTGGCCGAAAACCCTTTGAATTCAACAATCCACTCCACACTATTCCTTTTGGCTTATAGTAATCAGTAGCAAATTCCAATAACCAATTCACGGTTTAAAATTTCTCAGTTTTCTCAGCAGCTAAACAGAACCCAGATCTATAGAACAGACTACAACCCACAAACGCAAAGCAAAGCAGGAAAAAACAATAATAAAAGAAGAATCTCAGAAAGCTAAGAGAAGCGAACCTGAGGTATTAAGTTGCAATTGGTTGAGATCTTGTGGGACGGAGCAGGTAGCCTCTTGAATACTACCCCTACTCTCAAACCCTTCCATATCCTACACTCTTCTATATCTCCACTGTATATTTAAGTCTAATCAAAGAACACGAAAACAGAACTGAACCCAGTAAACTAAAACCCTCACAATAATCAGTAACTGAATCTCCGAAGCAAAATTTGCATCTAAAATAAGAGAAGCAAAAACCCTTTAAGCTGAAATTTGTGCAAGGTTTCTGCTAAGATGGTAACAGAAAAGCTGGTGAGAAGATCTGTACAGTGGGTTGGGTACAGATATTCATGGCTTTGGCAAAGCCTTCTTTTTTCTGGGTTGGATTTGTGAGACGAGATAACCCTAGGTAGGGGATAAAGATTGAGTTTTTTTTAAATAAGTTTTTTTATTTATTTATTAACTGGAATTGGATCGGGACTGATAAAATAAAGAGAGGACGGTGAGGTGACAATATATTTATATATTTCTGAGAATGGTTATTGTTAAAAAAACTTGTTGTTCAAAATGTTAGAGCATTTCCACTTATTTGTCATGACAAAAAATAAAGGGAGTCAAATTTGTTACTATTTCTATAAGTAGTGTATGTCTTAGTCATTTTTTTGTTGGTTTTTCATCCATTGCCATGGTAACCCAAAGATAACTACTATTCACATGGGATATGAGGAGAAGAATTTGTATATAGTTTTGGTGTGAGAAGTGAAGAATATGGTTAAGTATTTATAATTTAAAAAAATTCTGAATTTTTTGGTTTTTTTTAGAATCTTTTTCAATCGTTTTTAAAAAAATTCGTTATTTATATCATAATCCTCAAACAACAGCTCGGATTCTTCTTGTCTTCGGGCTTACCAGGACTTGGTGGAGCCCACCCCTTGCCTAGGCTGTTTTGTATCGCTGGAATTGCATTTGCATTTCTTACCAGGGCTGGGCTATCTGTTGGAAGTGCTCTTAAAAGACAAAAAAAGGCAGAGAATGGTAATGGAAATGCTCTTTTTCTTTTCTTTTCTTTTCTTTTTTTTTTTTTTTTAATTTGGTTTTGTTGTATGCCCACAATTATGGGAGGGTGATGGTGGTGGCTTGCTTTGTATGCAAATAGAAAAAGGCTTGGTGAAAAGGAGATGCATCTATCTATCTGTCTCTTTTTCTTCCTTTTCCTTTTCCTTTTATTTTTCATTGATTGGTTTTGTAGCATTCTTAATTTATATGGACTAAAGTAGAGATGAGGTGAGACATGCATCGTCACAAGGACACCCATAATTGGAATTATTGTATGTTTAGGTATTGTAATGAACATTGAAATATAATAAAATAAAGAGCAATGTTGATTAGAATAAAAATGAATGGAATAGGAAGAATTTGGAAGTAAAGGAATGTGATTTTGAAAACTAATAACAAATATAATGTGCTCTTGTTTGGATATTCACATGCACTATTGTGACGTGACAATAGTGACTTAAATTGTTATGATTTGTACGTAAAAAGTAAGATAATGTGTTCAAAGAATACTGAGTTGAATTTAAAACGTCTTAAAATTAAAAACAATAATAATAAATAAAAAAGATTAAGTCAAAAAATACTGTGTAATCTCATTTTCCCATCAACATAGAGTAAGAGTTTGTTTACTAATGCTTTTGTATTAATGTCTTTAACATTCCATTCAATGGCTTTTTATATGTTGATTTAGAAGAGCTTGACGAGAATACATATTTGAAATTCTTCTTCATGAATTACTTAAAATACCTTTATACACGTTGCTGTATATGTTTATAATACAATTTAATTTTCATAAAAAAAATAGAAAAAATCAAAATGACATTGTTGTCTATTTATGTCATATTACAAAATATACTCTTAGTCTTTTGGATGAGCTTATGGAAGGTAAATGTGTGAATCAATCCATGCAAGTGTGGTACTGTGGGCAAGCTTGTTAAAGACAATTAATATGAGCAGATTACGACATAAATAGATAAGTTTTCACTTGAAAGATATACTAAAGAGTCGTGTGTCTAAGAACAATTATCCATGCACATGAAGTGATTATAGTGTTCGAATAGTAGAATTATGTAATAACATTCCATTCAAAATCAAATGGTATGTTGACTTGGAAGAGCTTGACGAGAAAGCATATATGACATGCTTCCTTAGGAAATACTTAAAATGCCTTTATACACGTTGATGTAGATGTTTAATACAATTTAATTCTTTAGAAAAGTTGATAGAGGTCCAAAAATCCAACCAATAATTGGGTCTAGTCATCGAATTATTATTTATTGATACAAGTCCATTGACTAGTTTGCCACGTAGATTACATTTCATCTTTGACATGTTGATTCAAACTTTTGTATTTAACTAATTTGTATTTAAATTTTTTTGTTCCTATTATATCCTTATTGTCTAAAATGATAAGATGAGAATTTATATGCCATTATTTTTATTTTTGTTCACCCTATGGTAGAGGTATAGTATATGACACGACCCGACCCAATGTCCGCTTTGGAATTCTAGCCAAGCCCTGTGCGTGTCCGACACCTGGCAAATGTCGGGCACAATGACCTCTTTACTCTTCCTGCTAATAAATACGGTTTAAACTTTCTCTGGACTCCTGCCGAAAATTCGGCAGAGTCTCCCCTGTATTTTGACAAACCCAAATTTTTCACCTGTCAAACAATCAAATAAAACCACACCAACTGCCAGAATAGGGTAACTAAATATTCACCAGTTCTGGTTATCTAATCCAACCAGATATCAGAGCAGTTACTAATTAATTACAAGACTTTAAGTAATTTACAATAAATCCTACATCTCGAAAGTAGCGTGGAAGCTGGAGTAGGCCTGGTGGTGGATTCCTGTGCACTCGACTTCCTGGGGGGCGCAAAACATTTCAAAATGTGAGTGGACCAAAAATAAAGTTCTGGGAAACTGTATATGAACATAATAACCCCCACTGTAAAAATAATATTCAACTAAATAAAACTGAATACTTAAACTGTACTTGAGTTATGATAAGTCCAAAGCATTTAGGTAAACATATATATACAGTTATATATTTACACAGAAGTATATGCTGCTCGATATTAGGAAACTCAAGTAAAATCACTGAAATCAATATTTGCATAATTGCAAGATGTAAGATATGCTCAATACCAAAGAAATATCGAGAAAAATCACTGAAATCAATATTTGCATAATTGCACTAAAATTCCTCTAAAGTTACCAACTGGGTGTACCCTTTTAATTCCGTCAATTCTTGGTATCCGTCAATTCCTGGTATCCGTCAATTCCTCTGTTAGTCCGTCAATTCCCCTGGCAGGTCTCGGCGACACATAGTGTATCCGAGCCGCAATCCTGGCAGGTATCAGGGGACCGTAGTCAGCCTGATCCGCAATCCTGGCACTCATGGTCCGGGCGTCCCCAAAACTCATGAGGCAAATGTCAAGTGCACTGACAGAACTGTTAGTAAACTGGATGTCTGTAGACATCATCATATCCGAAGGCAACATAAACCGAGGCAACTGGGATGTCCGTAGACATCGTTTTATCTGATGGCAACCTGTTTCTGGAACTGGGTACCCACATTGGTTTAAAAACATATAAACTGCTGAGAAAATGTCATACAAAAATATAATAATATTTATGAAAAATCTGAGAAATAACTGAATCCGTAATCAGTCTATAACTGTGCTGCCCTTTTTATCTGATAGAAAACTCAAACTCTGCTTTCTATAATTCATGGTGGTCTAAAATAAGTATCTTGGATAAAATCTGATATCTCAGTATTCTGATAAATCTGCACTAGCTATGTTTGAAAATACTTATCTGATAATTCTCTGAAATCTGATAATTTAATTGTAGTCGTAATGCTACTGCTATTTTGTTATATAAAGCTCAAGGTCTGCTGCTAATATAACCTCAATAATGTATATAACTCAAAGTATTTAGCAGTATAAAACATGCTCAAGACTTGCAAGAATACTTATTCAAGATCAAATAATGCAATTCATTTGCATAAAATTATTTATAAAAGAAAGGTCCACTCACCCCTGGTCCGAGCTAGCTGGACCTCTTGAAAGTCCTTCCTGGGGTTCAGTTTGGCCTCTGATGCCTGCAAGCACGGTATATAGCCTGAAGATCGTGTGACGGAGTCCAAGAACCATCAACTATGATTACACGATTAGCAGCATGGAGATTTATCCCAAAACAAAACTTCTCTTCCTTATCTTTTCATTGTAAACCTTGTCATTAGCAAATCCATGCACATCAAGAAATCTCTTGTATAATTTCCTCTGTAAGGGAGGGAGCTTAACAACTATTACCAAAAACACCACCCTTAGCTCTCCACTTTATAATTTCAGCCTATTCACATTTTCCAAATTAAATCCCATGTCCTTGATCTTACCCACAGCTACACCAAACTTTTCGTGCTTAAGCAACAGAACATTAATATAATGAGCCAGCAATTTGTACAACAGCACATAAGACCACACGGGACCAAAAGCAAAACTAAACTCCTGCTCAGGGCATATCACACATGATGTTTTATACAAGACAAGCAATAATTGTGATGACAAGTACCAACTGAAAACATTCGAGCAATAGGATTGTCTTCAAAGCAAATCAAACAAGAAGAGCAGGGGAGGTGCTCTGAGAAGCTATAGTTTCAAATTGCAAGTTTCGAAGCAAACTTAATACCACCACTAAACACAAGCTGCAATATGCAAAGGTTCTTTCCACTCGCTTTAGCTCTCAACCAAAACGGAAAACAGCAAAATCAAACAACAGCAACACCCAGAAGAAATTTAACAGCTTTCCAATTCTATTTTACTTCTTGCTGGCAACTTAATATTGGTTCGAAATCCTGGGTGAAGCTAATAACCAACTCAAACAACACTTGAAAACTAACAAAAGCTTGTTTCAGTTGTACCACTGCCGAGAAAGCTACACTTGTTGGATTGCCACTATTTTTGGATATGTTATAGTTCTCAAACTGAGGAACAACCTTGGAGAAGGACGTTTTGTCAATCGAGCACTGGAGATTAAATAAAACTGTTGAAAACCGAGCTGCAGAAACTCACCAGCCATGGATGACCACAGAAATGTCATAGCCGGTTTGAGGTAGCTAGACTGATCTGATGATGCTCAGTTTTGGATATGTTATAGTATTCGAGCAGACGAACAACTTTGATGAAGGAAGTTTTCTGATTTGAGCTTTCGAAATCGGACTTCTAGCATCCACGAGAGTGGGTTTGCTTGCTTTGTGTATTTGGTCATGCAGTTGGTGACTGGTTTTGTGGTTCCTCCCTTTTCTAAGGCATCATGAGAGGAAGAAGACGGAACAGCAGAGGAAGAAGCAGTGTGGTTGGTAACTGAGGGAGAGAAATCTGAGAGACTGATTGGAGAGAGAGAGGAAAAGTGTCGGTGTACTCACGGGGAGAGAAAACAAAAACGATAAACTCTGGTTTTTTTTTTTTCCCCTAATCATGTGAGGGTAAATTCGTCTTTCTTCTTGAATAATTTATTACTAATTTTAGGGCATTTATTTTGGGTTATTACAATCCACCCCCCTTATAAAAATTTCGCCCTCGAAATTTACATCCCTGTCATTCGAAGGGGGAGAAGGACTGTTCCTGTATCTGTTACTCGGGTAACTATACTTCAAAGTTCACTGAAAGTTAAACACTTCCTATTCCAAAAGTTGAACTGCTTGTTTTTCACATAATCTATAGTCTCATTGTATGTTATTCCTACTTCCTTTCAGAAATCGAAAGTGATCAAAAGAACCTTATTGATTCATGTCGCGGAGTTATTCCTTACCGATAAGTCTTACTGTTCCTTATAAGATCTCTATTTTAACTTGTGCTTTTCATGTCATATAATTCAACTTTTTACTCGTAAAAATCAGATCAAGATTCTGAACTTAACTTGCGCATATTATTATGATACGAAAGGAATATAATACAGATAGAAGGTGCAGGTCCTGTAAAATCTATAAAATTACATTAAGTTCTGGAAGCCTCTGAAGGAACAGGACGACGCCTCTTAAGCCTAGCCATGATTCTCTCATGGTCTTCCAAAATTCTTTCATTGGAGACCTGCAGCATGTTTAGCCTTCTCAGTGTATCATCGGAGTACGAACTCACCAGTTTCAACAAGGAGTTGTTCTCTCCTTTGAGTTTCTCAACTTCCTGTTGAGACTCATGAAGCCTTCTCTGCAGAGACGAATTTTCAGTTGATAGCTGCTGAACCTCGCTTGCTCTAGCCCGCAAACGATCAGCCATGTTTGAGACAGAAACAGCACACTGAATGCTAAAAGCCATTGAGTCATCCATGGCCTCTTCCTCAGACCTCCCTGTCATTAGCAGTTCATCCATTGGAGTAAGAAAATTTTTAGCTACTATGACAGCAGTAGCATCATTCATCATCACAGAATCCTTAACTGTGAGATGACGATTCTGGGATACAAAGGATGGACGCCAAACTGTAGCGTCACTATCTGTTGTGGGAACATCATTTAAATTGAAATGATTAGGGCATGAAGAAGAGGAAGCCATTGTAAGAAGGTTTCAAAGAAAGTCTTACAAAAAATAAGGTTTCAGAAAACGAAGGATATTGGTTTGAAAGGCTGTTGCTCAATCACGTTTTGCGAAGGCAAGATTTATAGATAAAAATCTGCCAACATTGGATTCGAATATTTTCTCGAATCCACACCTTATCTTTCTTTTTCGCAAAAGTCCAAAACTTCACGGGGCCTCTAATAATGTTGTCGGTACTTTCGGCGTTTCCACGTATTATCTTCGTCAAGCCGATCTTGCTTTACGGATTTCACGGAGCTACTTTTTCAAAAGTATCCCGCGAATCTCGCAATTTTCCCTCTGGTTAATTTGACATTTACTGATTCTCCCTCTTCATTGTCTTTGTATATAAATGTGTTACTAACTAATCTTTCTTTGCAGAAGACACCCAATTTACTCCATACCAGTAATGCGATATTTACTTGTGTTTCTTGTCAATAGGCACTTAAAATGCCTGAGAAGCAAGACTATCTCTGATCATCCAATCTGGAAGCGAGAATATCCCTGATCACGTTTCTGCTGCGTCAGGGAACTGTGAAGGCGACCTCATGCTTTAATCTCCGGAAGTTCTTCTGGACTAGGAGAATTACGAGCTTGTTGTCTGCTTCCACCAGCTTCCTTCCTTGATTGATGAGCTGCTTGGCTGCTCCCACCACCGCCTTCCTTCCTTGATTGCTTACCTTACCTTGCAATCAATATCACAATTTTTGTATCTTTTTCTTTCTTTTTATAACTCTCTCTGTCCTAAGAGATTTTATTTCTGCATCGATCTTATCCTCGCTACCTTGAGTCCATGTATAACTTCATGATGGAGCTGAATTGCCAAATTCCTTCTTCTCATTAGTCAACTTTTCCCCTCTTAAAAGAGGGAGGACAAAATCGCTCTTTTCTCCTCCTAGACTACAATAGGATACTAATTTTGATATTTGTTTTGGGTTATTACAAAGATATACCTTATTGATAAATTATCCTATTGCATAGGTATATTGTCATATTGCCTATTGCATAGGTATATATTTGTTTTTTCATATTTTAGACAATGAATAATAGTATTTTATGTACATTTTTTTTATAGGTAACATACAATTTTATTTGTCTATTTTTGTGTCTGACTTATAGGTAGTCTTCTAATTTATGTTCATAACTTATAGGTAGTATTCTAATTTATGTTCATGACTTATAGGTAACACGATTTATCACTAGTTTTTTTCGTTGCTAATAAGAACACTATTTACCTATGTTATGTACATAATTTAATGTGGGTGCTTGCCTAATTGATTAGTATAATATGTGGGCCTTTACTTCAATTGATTAATTTGTATTTTACCCATATATTAGGTAAATATTATCAATGAAAGAATTCCAAATTTAAATTCTGAAATTTAATTACAAGTAAATAATTCATTAAATTTAGATTTTCAATGTTTTCCTTATGTACCTCAAAGGGTAAAATCGACACAATAAAAAGAGTAATAAAAGTCAAAGGACCTACATATAAAACCAAAAATGCGTGGACTAAACCCAATGACAGCTAATCATTTTGGACCTATATCTAAGAACCCCTTAATTCTTATAACCAAAAAAAAATTCAAAATGACTGTTTATGTCATATTACAAAATATGTTTTTAGTTGTTTGGAGGCCCTTATGGAATGTAAATCGGTGAATCAATCCATTCAAGTGTGGTAATTTGAGCAAGCTTGTTAAAGACAATTAATATGAGCATGTTAC
The DNA here is from genome assembly GCF_902201215.1 of Prunus dulcis. Lineage (NCBI taxonomy): Eukaryota > Viridiplantae > Streptophyta > Magnoliopsida > Rosales > Rosaceae > Prunus > Prunus dulcis. Next base: position 8,310,935 of record NC_047653.1, on the reverse strand, counting down.
GACATAAATGGACAAGTTTTCATCTAAAAGACATATTAAAGAGGTGTGTGTCTAAGAGCAGTTACCATGCATTTGATTTGACATCCTATGTTCGAATCCCACTCCTCTAATATCGCAGGTATTAGAGTCACATATCTTTGTCATGTTAATGAGTTTTAGGTATTAGTCTACTTGTACTGCTTTTCTTTATATTGAAAGAAATTCAGAGTTGCCAATAGGGGTGGGTACGGTCCGGTTTGGTTTTGGTTCTCACCTCAAATCGAAATCGAAACCGATATTATTTAACCGGTCTGGTTTAAGTAATTTTTTAAAAAAAACTGGGCGGTTCGGGTTTTGCATCAGATTATTAATTAATTTTTTTTCAAACAAAAATATAATAAATAAGTAATTTTTTTGGCTTAAAAATTAACAAATGATCCAATTCATACAATGAGAAATTTTTTGAAGTTGAACTTGGAAAAATATTAATTACAAAATTTAAAATATAGCATTGGATTTAAAAATTATGTGGGCCCTTACTTCAATTGATTAATTTGTATTTTACCCATATATTAGGTAAATATTATCAATGAAAGAATTCCAAATTTAAATTCTGAAATTTAATTACAAGTAAATAATTCAGTAATTTTAGTTTTTCAATGTTTTCCTTATGTACCTCAAAGGGTAAAATCGACACAATAAAAAGAGTAATAAAAGTCAAAGGACCTACATATAAAACCAAAAATGCATGGACTAAACCCAATGACAGCTAATCATTTTGGACCTATATCTAAGAACCCCTTAATTCTTATAACCAAAAAAAAATTCAAAATGACTGTTTATGTCATATTACAAAATATGTTTTTAGTTGTTTGGAGGCCCTTATGGAATGTAAATCGGTGAATCAATCCATTCAAGTGTGGTACTTTGAGCAAGCTTGTTAAAGACAATTAATATGAGCATGTTACGACATAAATGGACAAGTTTTCATCTAAAAGACATATTAAAGAGGTGTGTGTCTAAGAGCAGTTACCATGCATTTGATTTGACATCCTATGTTCGAATCCCACTCCTCTAATATCACAGGTATTAGAGTCACATGTCTTTGTCATGTTAATGAGTTTTAGGTATTAGTCTACTTGTACTACTTTTCTTTATATTGAAAGAAATTCAGAGTTGCCAATAGGGGTGGGTACGGTCCAGTTTGGTTTGATTCTCACCTCAAATCGAAATCGAAACCGATATTATTTAACCGGTCTGGTTTAAGTAATTTTTTTAAAAAAAAACTGGCCGGTTCGGGTTTTGCATCAGATTATTAATTAATTTTTTTTCAAAAAAAAAAAAGTTATTTTTTTGGCTTAAATATTAATTACAAAATTTAAAATATAGCATTGGATTTAAAATTTTTGTAATAAAATAAAATAAAAAACTACAACTGGTTTGGTTCGGTTCCGTCAAGTTTGGTGATGTGTAAAACCGAAACCAAAATTGGTTGGAATCGGTTCGGTCTGGTTTCGATCCGGTCTGTTGACTTTTTTTGGTCAACCAGTTTTTTTTCCGATTTATTTTATCCGATCCGGTTCGATGTTCAGGTATTCCGGTCCCGATGCCCACCCGTAGTTTCAAATGCGGGATTACCATAGTTGTTCCCCCCTGCTTGATACCCAGAATCAAAACCCCATAGTTTCTTTCCTTCTAATGTAACCAAAAAGAAATCCAGGGTTCAAATTCACCACACCAATTAATTCAAATGAAATCAAATTAGCTTAGATTCAAACACTAGCCACAATAAGTACATACAAACTTCAAGTTTTTTCCCTACAAAATGGGTTAAAGGGATCAACAAGTAAAACAAGTTTTTTTAAAAAAGCTAACTTAAATAACAATTTAACTCAATACATAATAAATTGGTTACACGGGTTGAGTTTTGTGTAATAAACGGATCATATTCGTGCCGGAGATTTCTAACATGACATGTTGCGAGACCTAATAAAAATATGAGTTGTTTCTCTCGTACATAAAAAAAGAGTTTTTTTTTTTTTTTTTTTTTCGGGGGCCATACTCTAAAACCCAATTTTTGTAAGGTCTAAATAATAGGAATTCGACCCAAAAAAAAAAAGAAAAAGAAAAAGGGTTCCTATATGTCAAAAAGAAAATTTAGTGAAATAAATAAATAAATAATCTCAATTTCCCTCTTAATATGTATACACACATTTCCCAGCAACAGATAAATTGAACTAGGCTTTGCTCTCTCTATCTGTCTGGTTCTGTGGTTCTTTCGAAGCTCCAATGGCTCGTATAACATTATGCAGTCAGCTACTTCCATCTCTCCTTGTTCCAGTGAGGCAGAGGAACCATTATCAGTTGATGGGAGTCATAGGGACTGGTTTAAGCAGAGGGCGGCGCTTCTCTGCTGCGTCCTCATCCAAGATAAGCATGAGCCTCAAAGCCGGCATCGTTGGCCTCCCTAATGTCGGCAAGTCCACTCTTTTCAATGCCGTTGTATGTCCTACAAACCCTTTGTCTCTCTGTTTGGTTGCTTAAATAATACAAGCAAGGATAACTGATATTTCCATTTGAATTTGAGATGTTTATCTGTTTGTTTGTGCTTACTTATCTATCTTTTTCACTTGCAACTCAAATTGGGGATTGCACTGTAGAATTGTAGTGAACTGCATGAATTATGTTGAAGGAACACTCAGCTTATCTTAGTGCACATTCTGATTTAAAAACAAAAGATCATATTTTTATTTTGTGACAGCATACTTTGCACCAGTAGCTATATACCCATAATTTTATCGCAAATCTGAGATTAAAATTTTTATTAATGAATATCCGAAAATTTTATCTGGAATAAGACACGTGGCAACCGAGATTCACATCCGATAATCTTATCCGAAAATTTAATTACAAAAGATTATCAAAATTAATGATTTAAAGTATAAAAAAATAGGAAATAAAGTACAATGAATAGTAATTGCCCTAGACTTGCCCTAGACTTTGCCCTTGTGGGTGGAACCACAAATGGCAAGGCTGACACTATTCACGTGAATAGTGTCAGCCCTTGCTTGCCCTAGCTTGCCCTTGCCTTAGACTTTGCCCTAAGGGGTGGAGTTGCTCTAATGGTTGTTATATTGTGAATCTGGATTTCTACCTCCTTTACCGTTATAAGTAATACATAGTTTTTATATTAAAAAGATTTTGCGAGTGTAGGTTGAGAATGGTAAGGCTCAAGCTGCCAATTTTCCATTTTGCACGATAGAGCCGAATGTAGGAATTGTTGCAGTTCCGGATCCACGTCTCAATGTACTTTCTGATCTCAGCAAATCTCAGCGAGCAGTCCCAGCATCTATAGAACTTGTAGATATTGCTGGCCTTGTCAAGGGTGCCAGTCAAGGGGAGGTAACATTGCCTGGTTAATTATTTATTCTTTTACCTTTTTCATTTTTAAGTTCCATTGCAAATATGTTAGAATGCCTCAGCTGAATTTATTTTCTTAATTTCATTACTTTCAGGGGTTAGGGAATAAATTTTTATCAAATATTCGCGAAGTGGACTCCATACTTCAGGTTTCTATCCATTAATTTATGCTTGTGTTCATGTGTGATCACCATCTTTTTCTCGTTACTCAAAATCCTGTTTTCCTTAATGGATTCTTTTGTTATGTTACTTAATATTTGTGTGTGTGTGTGTTGTGTGTGTGTGTGTGTGTGTGTGTGTGTGTGTGTGTGTGTGTGAGAGAGAGAGAGAGAGAGAGGTAGGTTAGTTGCTCGTTGAGAAGAGACCATTTTGTACTGATTTCTTAAACTCATGGCAGATGACAATAGAAAGTTTGTGAACATGTGACATGCTGGTGCATTTTAGTGCGAGCTAGAATCTTGTTTGGTTAGGATGAGAAAGAAAACTAAGTCGGGACCTGAACCTGACTGCATAATCACAAGAAACAGTTAAATCTTTTGTGTATTTGTATTTTATTTTTTGTGGGAGCTTGTTTATTCTTTAGTTTTCCATTTTATTGTTGTTTTTATCCGCTTGACTGATCAGGCTCCTCTGTGGTACTGCAAATTTTTTTTATTTTAATAAAATGCTCTTTGCAAATAACAAAAAACATTTAACTAAGCTTGACTAAAGATGCTATTGTTTAGAGGTTTTGAAGCAACCCCCCCTCCCAAATTTTGAATCACAAATAAACTGTTTTGCGTTCTTTTTATTGGAGTTTGGAGCACAGCTTCGCCTCTATGTTTAATTAATAATATTGATCATTATATGCCTTGTGTCAGTTGGACAGTGCATTATGAGGTCTCTAGATAAGTGTTTGAGGACTCTCCTTTTCCAGTGCGATGGATACTGCTTTTATAAAAGAAAATGTCATATGAATTTAAGATAACAATTTTTTTGTTAAAATGGACCATTGGAATGTAAAATCTTTTATAGTCTGAATTTAGAGTGGAGAGAAGAAGCAAGTTATGAAAATCCTTCATATCTTTTTATTAAGTATACATAGTGCTTTTCATCATTACTTCTTTAGATCTACATCATTATTGGCCCGTTGATTGTTGTTTCAGGTTGTTCGCTGTTTTGAAGATAATGATGTTGTTCATGTGAATGGGAAAGTTGATCCTAAGGCTGATATTGATGTCATCAACCTAGAGCTTATTTTCTCAGATCTGGACCAGGTTTTCTAATTAACATTGTTCTACTACTCACTTACCATCTTTCTATCACAACCTGAAGCTCATTTACCTATTTTTTTCTTCTCTTAAAAAAAAAAAAAAATTTACCTAGTTCTTGTGGTGTTGTGGATCCTGATTCATTGTCTGCTTTGGAGGTGTGGATTGATCCCACATCCTGACTGAGAACTTTCTGGATTCTTTGCTTTTATGATAATTAGTTGGTCTTTTAGCTTTACTCTGCTTTGAAATAGGTAGTATATTTTTCAATCCAATTGATTTGAAATTTGACTTACATAATGGCCACCAGGCCTGGTAATTGATTCATGAGGTTGTCAATTGAAAATTTACGAGAAGTGGTTTAGGTGGTGAACTATCACAGTGCCTTATCCTAGCTGTGCAGATAAGACGACCCTCTACAGATATATATGTTTTATGCGCAGCCATTTTATGGTTCAAAGTTGATGATGTACCTTTTTTTTTTTTTTTTTTTTTTTTTATGTGCACTTTTTTGCTTGTAGCTACACTTCCTTGTCCTAAAATCTATAATCTCTCTCTCTCTCTCTCTTCTTCTTTTTTTCTTTCTAGGACTATTCTATATCTGTTATTTGTTTTTAAGATATAATAGCAGCTTGGTAGGATGGAATGAGCTGATTGAACTAAATTGTATTATTCACAAGAAGTGCAGATTGAGAAGAGAGTGGATAAGCTCAAAAAAGGAAAGGCAAAAGACTCACAAACCAAAATTAAGGTATAGTACTATCCACTGCTCTCTTACTGTACAGTGCATAAGTATGTGCTAACATCTCACTCTTTCCTTTCAATTTTTTTCTCCTTCATTAAGTATAAAATGATGCACACAAAGTCTTTTGATTTCAGGAGGAAGCAGAAAGGTCTTCCTTAGAAAAAATTCAGCATGCACTATTGGATGGGAAACCGGCAAGATCAGTCACTTTAACAGATTTGGAAAAGGATGCTGTAAAGCATCTTTGCTTGCTTACAATGAAACCGGTTATATATGTTGCTAATGTTGCAGAATCTGATCTAGCTGAACCTGGACATAATCCTCACGTCAAAGAAGTGATGAATATTGCTCCTGAGTTGCAATCTGGAGTAGTGACAATTTCAGCACAGGTTTGGGGATACATCAGAACAGAAGTATTAATTATAGTTTGAAATTGTGACAATTTTCACAGCTTGTGCCTGCCTCTCTGCTTGTAATGTTTGATGGGGATTAATGCTACCTTGTTCAAGACTAGCAGATTTGTGTTCATACTGTTTTTGTTTGCCTTAATTATGGAAGTTTGCACCTGCAGGTCGAGTCTGAGCTTACGGAACTACCATATGAAGAAAGAACAGAATTTTTGGAATCTCTTGGTGTTAGTGAAAGTGGTCTTGGGAACCTTATCAGAGCAACATATGGCATCTTGGGTCTCCGTACTTACTTTACGTCTGGAGAGAAGGTGAGAAGGATGAGTTTGTGAACTCTTTTGGATGTTGTATATGTGTGTGTGTATATATTATTCCATTTGTTTTAAAAGATTGTTCCTATGTTGTACACAGGAAACAAAAGCATGGACCATACTTGCAGGTGAGCTTTGGTTATGCTGAATGTAAATTGTGTATTATACTAAAGAGATGGTAAAATACCTCTGAGTGGACTTTGAAATGCTTCAAGCAAGTGCTAACATAGGCTATGCTGTTCTTTATATCATAATTGGGAACTTGTTTACGTGGAATTTGTTTTACTGATGGTCGTAGGTGAGAAGAATTTAGGTCCAAACAGAAGTAAACTTAGATAGGTTAGGAAGTATGATGGACTACTTGTTCATCATATCATGTTGTTCTCTGATTCTTGTTCTGTGTTGATCTAGGCATGACTGCACCTCAAGCTGCTGGGGTCATCCACTCTGACTTTGAGAAAGGTTTCATTCGAGCTGAGACAGTAAGCATCATGAACAGAACTTCTAATTCTCTTTGTAACTGGTTATATTATTTTTGTATGGGATGATATAATATATTTTTGAGGAGAAGATGAGATAAAACTGATATTCAGGAAACTGTGTGCAATGCAACTCTGTTAATCATGGAGTTTTTATCTTGGTTCTTATCCACTTTAAAAATATTGATATAAAATACAGTGAAAAACTTTCCAGTGGTTGCATTAGGGTTTGAAATAATTCAATTCTTTGGTTTTCTTGTTTGCCCCTCTCTGTGTGTATTTGACTAATTGAGTTTTCTGTATAAAATATATATATATATATATATATGAAGTTTATTAAGAATAAGAAAAAATAAAAGAAACTTAAAAGATTGAAAAAGCTTCGAGAACCTTTGCAAGGGTATCTTTCCTCTTCTTTAAATGGGTCTCCTAATGTGCATAAATATTTTTCTTTTTAAAGACAATCAGAATTTTAAAATTGTGAATGGAGCTCTGCTTCCTTAAACTGAAAACTCATTTTTTTTTTTTCGAGAAGAAACGAAAATTATTAAGCAAAAGAACACGGAGGTGGATAATGCATCCACAACCGAAGAACAAAAAACAAAACAGAAACAAACAAACAGCACCAACACCTTCCAAACTAACAGGGAGGGACAAAACCGAAAAACCACAAAACAACTCACCCCCCATTCCTCATTTAACTGAAAACTCATCAATACCTGAAATAGGTTATGGTTTTCTTTGGACAGTGAAATGCATAATTTTGTGCATGGTTCCTCACAATATAGGGTTTCTTTACAAATTTTCCTTTTTATTTTATTTTAATTTTATACCTATTAATTTCATGATAGTTTTTTAACATGCATAGCATATGTAAAAAAGTACCATTATTTTTCCTCATCACTAGATTTAATCTGCCGTATACTTTCTGTGAGACCGAATTCCTGGCTGTGCTCAGCCCTGCAACCCCAAGCATCTTGTTGAAGAACTATATGGTCACAACAAAATGAGCCCTCGACATATAAGGTATAAATGTTAAAGGATTGGAAAAGTATTCGATACTTTTTCATGATGCCTTGGGCACACTGTACCCCAGTGACTACACAAAATTGTCTCTTTTCCATTCTAGATGATAACGTGCCTCACATGAGAGCATGAATTGCATCATTTTTCACAGTTAAAGTGCCTTGACGATACTCTATCTTGGAGCACTCACTTTGACATGTTATTGGCAATAGCTATTTTATTGGATTAAACAATTGATTTTAATTACTATAATAGAAGTGAGCTTTAAACCACCCAGTTCTATGTAAGTTCTGTTCAATATTCAAGACAGCATCTACCTGTTAATATCGTAAACTCATTCATCTAAAACCAATGAAAATGATGGAGTGCTAATTTTATATTTTCTGTATAAAATGTAAATAACTATTAAAACATTTTACCTATTTATTGAAGTATTTAATAATGTTACTGGAACTAAAGCATTTAATAATAACTTCTTCTGTCCCTTTATTGTTAGGTGTCTTATGATGATTTTGTTGCTGCTGGTTCACTTGCTGCAGCAAGAGAAAGAGGAGTTGTAAGTTGGCTGCCTTGTTATTAGCTATAATTGTCTTGTTAACCAGTAGCATGACATATAAATGCTGTCCACCTTTGGTCAAGAATCAAGATTACAGAACGACTGTTAAATAGAATTGGATCTTTTTTATTAAGTTCTTTTTTCTGAACAAACAGAGGCAAAAAGTCTCTTTTCCTTTAATATCATTCTAGATCAAGCTGATTCACCCAAGCTACCTTGATGTTTGCAGTTGAGATCTGAGGGCAAAGAATACATTGTACAAGAAGGAGATGTCATGCTGTTTCGTTTTAACGTATAAAAGCTCATATGGAAGCAGCTTATCTTCCCAATTGAGGGTAACAATTAGATGTAGCTTTCTTCACAAGATGGACATTGATTTACATGCAAGTCCTGAATTTGGAATGATGAAGTATTCTTTTGTTATACGCGGAGAATACTATAAATTTTGCTTGAAGAGTAAATAGCTCAATTGATTGTTGATATCAATGGAAGCTTGATTTTGAAATTCTACAGAAATTAAACGAAAAGAGGGTGAACCAAAATTTATAGACTTTTCTCTATTGTGGTGGCATCACTGTATTTGTAACCTTTTTAGGTGATTTCGAAAATGCTTGTAGGCAATTTTCAAGTATTATACTCAAGTTAAAATTTGTTTGTGTTGTACATTCTTGTCATGCTTCGTGTCGTATTTATAGGCAGTGTATGCAATATTGTTTTCTTAAGAACAACCTCATGTTCAAGTCCTGTATGATTTCACAGGAGTGCTCATGATGTTGTAAGAAAAACAAACTCTTTTTTCTCTTTTCTTTTTCTTGAACTGGAGGAATTTTGTGAATTTGATATTACAATGCAATAAAATCACAAGCTCCAATTGAATATTATTGGCAATAAGGGGCAACTGTACTGCAATTAACCTTAAGTTGCACGCAACAAAGATCAGATGTCTCTGTCTACAACTAAGAGAAGTTTGTCTTGATTTTGGTTGCAATGGGACAAGGATTTAATCATGTTGGCATAAAACAGAGACAGGATTTTATCACTTGGTCCTATTTCAATAATCAATACTTCAATTATGCGATAAAATTGATAGATGTTGCTTTTGCTTCTAAGCAAGTGAAGATCCCTTTCTGCTATTTATTTGGAACAGGAGGCTGGAGAAAATGGTCCATTATTCTCCAAACACACACTCTTAGCAGCGTTTGCTTGCTGTGCCCAGGTCCCACTTGTGTTCATTATTTGATTATGATCAAGCGGTTTTTAACAGGTGACAGATTTTTACACGACACGATAACACGAATTTAAGTAATCATGATTGTTAACCAATAAATGGTTTATATTCACGTGAGGAGAGATAGGAACAAAAAATTCATGCACTGGCACATGGAAGTTTTTCTCCGTATTTAGGTTTAATTCGACTAATCTAAAAATGACGCCTATTAATTTTGGTGCTGATTTATTTAGTGCAAATTACATGTATCTCAAATCAACACAAGCATGACATGTCATTTGAAATAGGAGAAGAAAATGCATAGATTCATTTCAGCTGTGTGATAAAATGTTCAACAAATGGTATGTGGCTGAGCATGTTTTTGGTGTTTGTCAACAACCAGAAATGTTGGCAGCCAGCTAGATTAGAAAATGATTGCACCGCTGCATTTCTCACTTATAATCAACACAAGCTCCCTGATAAGTATTATCAACTTACTAATCCATCAATTAACTCTTTGTCCATCTTAAATTCATTATTAACACTAAGGGTCCCATGAAATGATCAATATTTCTTTTTATTATAATAGAAGGGAATCAAATTATTGCCCTAACTTCATTCTAATTCATTTCGCCGCCCGCTCTCCCTACTTTTACTAACTTCATTCTTCGCATAATTAATTGATTATAAAACACCGAAACCTTTAAAATCATTAAAGTTGGTGATAACCACTCCTAATTAGGAGTTAACAAGGATGAATGGAGTATCAAGCCAATTATTCACTGAGCTTCTTATATTGTTGTTCAATATAAACTGAGTTCTTGCTGAGTCAGCTATAAATTATAGAAGTTGTTAGCTTTTGAACTGACTAACTGAGGTGATGCTTGATTAACACTTTAACCTCCTCAGCCTACTTGAGTTTGCAGCATTTCTCATTTTGTTGGCAAAGACTAAACACATTTGAATTTATTTACAGATAAGGCAACCAACTTAGTCACATGCTGCAACATTTTTTGGGTGCCTAGCTAGAGTAAGCTAGTATTTGGCCAAGTATATCTACCTATGGATTTTGCCAAGGACACTCGTTCACGCATGAATGGGTGGTTCTAAGCAGTTGATACATTGTAGTCGTCACCCACTCGCGCATGTGCAACTGACCCTAGCATTGCTCATCTACCTATAGATATAGCTTCTAGCTAGTATCCTAGTGCTACATATGCTTGGGTGCCTTGACTAGGAGAATAGCTACTAGCTAGTGACAACAGCTTGTGAATGCTTGTCTGTCTGCTGTACCTGCGTATGTGAAAAAGATGACTTGTTTGTGTCACTAAAAAATGTTCGGTTGCAGACTCATAGACCCCACAATTTTTCTAGCACCGGAAAACAACGACTGTGCACCCACCCAACCCAATCCTCACATCTTAAAACACACTTTACATATCTGATTTTCTCATGAGTATGTGTCAAGCCTCCTATATATCTCAATCACCTTAGTTTCCACACCAGAAATTAGCCCCTCTCTCTCTCTCTCTCTCTCTCTCTCTGAACTCAAAAGATAAGGCTTTTAAGGATGAAGAAAATCAATTTTTTGCTTAGGAAGTGCAAGAGCTTGTCAAGGCAGCTAGGGAGATCTTCATCATACAGTAGCCTAAGGTCCAAATCCACAAGAGAAGATTTATGGGTTGGCCATGGAGACAAAATGCATGAAATTGATCATCATCACCACCAAACTATAATCTTTGTGGGAAGCACAAGAAAGCGCTATGTCATTAGTTCCAAGTACCTCAACCATCCTTTGTTGAATGCTTTAATTGACAAGTCCTCAAAGCAAAAGCAAGGAGGAGAAGCAGAAGATATCTTGGTCAACTGTGAGGTGGTTCTCTTTGACCACTTGATATGGATGCTAGAGAATGCTGCTGATCCAAGCTTTGGTGCTTCAGAGTCCTTGGAGGAACTGGCTGCTCTCTATGTGTTCTGATAAGGCTGGTGGTTGTGTTTGATGATCTGCTAATTCAAAGCTGATAGGGAAATATATATCATGCTCTAGGTTGAGGCCACAGCATCTTGAAACCATCATTCTTGTTACTATTGATTCTGCTAAATTCTTTTTTTCTTTTTTGGTTCTAACCCCTTGTGTTTAATTTGATGGATCATGTTTCGTAATTATCATGGCGTTGCACTGTTGTATTCTATGAATATTCTTGATATTCTCTCAGATAAGTAAATAAATGTCCCAAAGGGTCTCTTTGAATTCAGAATAAAACATGTTATTTGGAAAGCCTACTGATAATTCCAATTTTCTCAGCTCTTGCCACGAGATAATGCACTTACAACAAAACTATGCTATCACAATGAGCTAGCGACAACAATCAGGTATCGAACTTAAAGACGTATCAAGTTCAATTTTCCTTTTCTTCTTTTTTGTTGTTGAAGAAACGGGGCTAATGCCTAATAAAGAAATTAAATAATGGCTCGAGGTTTACAGACTCCAAGTAAATTTTCACTAAGAAAGAACCTAATACTGTCAGGAGGGTCCTAGAAAATTGACGGACCCAACTCAAGACATGAACCCAATTCAGCTAGTTTATCCGCTACCATGTTACACTCACGATATACATGATGAATAGAACAAACCCAGTTTTTATTTATATAATCCTGGCATCCCCACAACATAGTAGCAAGAGGATGAAAGTCTTCCACATTTTTGTTAAGCAGGTGTACCGCGGTCGCTGAGTCAGACTCAAGCACAACTGCACTGCAACCTATATTCCAAGCAATTTTCAGTCCAAGATAGATGCCCCATAACTCAGCTTCCAAGACTTGTCCTACACCAAGCTTGACAGCAAAGCCTCTCATCCACTGCCCATAACTATCTCTGAGTACACCCCAGCAGCAATGCGTCCATCCTCACCTTTTCTGCACCCGTCGGTATTGATTTTAATCACTCCTTCATTTGGATATTGCCAAGAGAGAGCAGTGAGAGAGCGTGTGAGTTTTCTAGTTTTTTCAATATTGGCCTGTGTCCAATCTGCAGCAGCCATAAGAATATTGTAACTGTTAAACTAATAGAAACCTCCATCACATTAAAAATAAACTATTCATCCAAATTGTTGGATAATATAGAAAGAATATTCGTATGTAAGACATCCTCCAAAATTAAGAAACGAAGTACCGCTAAACAGGATTTTGGTTTGGTACACTAAAATTACTTTCAAGTAATTAACGTATTGGGCCATGCTAAGCGCAAAATAGAAGGTCCAAACCCAGCATTATACAAACAGGCCAGCATTTTAGTTCTTATTGGGTCATGAAACAGGCTAGCTCAGGACCGTAAAATTTGTGGAAGATGAAGATCAATATGAGAATATAATCTGATGTTTCTTTAGTCAAAAGCTTCTATCCGAGTGAGCCTATAAATCGGGAACTTAAATGCGAAAACAATGAAATTATGCTGCTCCTGATCGGCCGACGAGAGCCACCCTTTGTGGGATTTGAAGTTCTTGAAAGAGCCTATGCATGGGGTTAGCCTAATCTGCTTTTTCCGTTTGGAATTCAAGTTCTTCTGAAATTCAAAATCCTCTCTTTGTTCACTTCAATTTTACTTCTGTACATGGTTTTAATTTCTCTTTGCTGCCACTAATTAGAGTAGAAGAAGGAACAAGTCGAAGCGACCCAAGGTAGGAGAAGAAGGGCAGTCAGTATCAGTGGACTCACTTCACCGCCCTCGTGTTTTTCTGGGTATTGTTTCGTTCTACTGTGACTCTTTTTTTGAGCCAACTTCTGCTTATTATTATTAATTTTTTTTTAAAGAAAATGGATTGGTTTCAGATTATGTTTATCTGGGTTTTTAATTTCTAAAATATATGGGCAGGGAACGTTAGAAAGTTGCAGACCCATGTTGAGTTCTTGATTTAGAAATCAATTTTGTGCAGTATTTGCGGTGATGTTTACTTTTATTCTGAAATGATGGCCAATTGTGAACATGGGGTAATTGTTTTTGTGATAAAAATGCCCCCTTTAACAAAGATTTTTCATTTATGTAAAAAAGAATTGAAAATATGAAAAATTTGCAGTTTATGATAAAAAGTGAAAACCTTTGGCTTGCATATGGGTAGATATTCAAAGAGATGATTATGCCTGAAGCAGAAAATGTGAGGGAATTATTTGTTGTGTATGGGACTCATTTCTCATTTAAATCAAAAGCAGAAAATGTTAGTTATGGAAATCTGTTGATTTTGCTTACTAGTTGGCTTTGGTGCAAACCGGATTTAGGTGGCTCAGAGTTGCTTATATCTGATATCTCAGTATCAAGGGAAGTAGGCATGCCAGACCTTTCACAGGATATCATTGTAGACATACTCTCTCGACTTCCTCTGAAGTCTGTGTGTCGATTCAGGTGCGTGTCAAAGTCATGGTTCAATCTTACCACCGAACCCCACTTCATCAACACCCATCTCAACCGGCACCGGAAGAAGCAGAAAATCATTCTCAGTTCTAATAATTCCCTATTCTCCTTGGACCCTGAAGCACCTATAGATGATGATATGTTACCCTTGGAGATTGATTTTCCACTTAAGAACCATCCCAACACTGAGTGGGTTCACATGTTTGGTTCCTGTAATGGTTTGGTCTGCATCATGCCTCAGCCAGAAGCCTTCTTTATATTCAATCCTACCACTAGAGAGTCCTTGAGAGTACCAGATTGCCCCAGGCCAAGTCATATTTGTCCTCCAGAACCACAAGAAGTAATGTTTCATCATGCATATAGTTTTGGTTATGCTCCTTCGATCGATGATTACAAATTTGTCAAGGTTGCTTATGGATGCATGGTACTCATTTTTTCATTGAAAAGCAGTTCATGGAAAAGGGTTCAAGACTTTCCTTACAAACATTGTTTGGAGAAGTCAGGGACGACTCTCAATGGAGCTGTCCACTGGTTATGTAGACGCCTTGAAGTTGGAGGTACCTGTGTGATTGCTGCTTTTGATTTAGCACAGGAGAAGTTCTCAGACTTGCCCCCACCTGAATCTGTCACAGATTATAAGAGATTTACAACTGGTGTTTTGAGAGGGTGTCTTTGTTTACTACACCAGCACGATAGGCGACACTCATTTTGGATTATGAACAAGTACGGGGTGAAAGAGTCTTGGACTATGATTATGATAACCGACTCATATTCTTCTATTTCTTTGAAGCCATTATGTTACTGGAAGGATACCAAGATATTACTGGCAAGGAGTTGGAAACAATTACTTCTTTGCAATCCAAATGATGGAACTTGCAAAAATTTCTTGGGAAATGGCCTTCCGGACAAATTCTGTGCTGATGTGTATGTGGAATGCCTTGTCTCTCCGAACTTATGGTTCCGAAGGAACTCGCGGTTGCGTTTAGCCCCGATTACAGTACTCTACACATTTCTACTTCTAGTGCACATGAACTACTTGCTTCTTGTAACTGAGTTGAGCAAGTTTCTGACCAAAAAAAGCAACTGAGCTAGTGTAGGTCTTGTGGTTTATGAAGTTGTTCCTTGACATCCTTGTGTCTCTGACCTTCACTTAGTTTGAATTAATTTGTAGTTGTTGAGGTTCAAGAATGACAGTGACTATTAAGCATAATTCAGTAAGGATTTTATTTCATTTGCTTTGGTTGCCAGGAAATAGAAAAAGAGGCGCACACAATTACTTTTGCTTCTCCAAATTGCACTACGTTCTCTCCTCGACATTTTTGCACCTCATGCACTGTAATAATGCAAGCAAAGTTCAATTTCCTGGTGTAAGTAAACGAGCTATGCATTACTGAAATGGATCTTCTGCATGCAAACGGCAACATCAAGCTTTATGAATTGGACTTGTCTTCTTCAAATGCATGTGTGCATTTCTGAAGTGGATTTTATAACTCGCTTGAGCTCCTATTCTGCTGCGCAAAACTACTGCAATTCTAGCTTTCAGGATTTTGCAACGGATGAAGCACTCATGTGCCTGAGACGAAACCCCACGTCGCCAAATTTGTTGACTAAACTTGTTTACGTTACCTAATAATATGTTGGTATACATGCTAATGGGTTCATCTGGGGTACAGATTCGTGAGTATTTGCATATGATTAGAAATGTGAACTTGTTTATCTAACGGCTACAATAGAATTTAATGTTCTTATTGTTGAGAATTATATTTATGTAAAACATGGAGTTGTATTCCATATAGAATAAGGACTCTCGTGAGTCATCTGTCAACTATCTCTATCCTCTTACCTTCATAACACTTATGCCAAATATTTTATTTTTGAGAACTACGAAGTTTATGTGAACTGAAGGATTCGAATATGCTATCCCAATATCTCTTGTATTAAAAAAAAGAGTGTTGCTAAACGAACCTTAAAATTAATTGAGTACACTATTTATTGAATTACTAATTTATTCTAATATAAAATTATCAAAAAGAATCTTTCTTTTGAGGTTGTGGAGATGTCTCTATTTTTTAAACTCCTTTCATTTTGGTAGACTGGATATAATATTTAAGAAACTTGGTCCCACATGTAAATCTTGTTATAGTAGGTTGATAGATTAGCTATCTCTCCCCAATTTTAATCCTTGCACGATTTGGTAGGTTAAATATACCATGTTAGGAGGTGGAGTTTACTCTGTTATTTTGTCAGATTGGAAAGCATATTTTCTGTAATTCCTTAGAAATTTTGTTTGGGTTAATTACATAAACACCCCTGAAAATTCTCTTTGAATTAATTACACAAACTCCCCATGAAGTTTGACTTTGTTTGGCATGTAATATTAGTATAACCTCAAACAAACAAGCATTAGATGATAGTGACAAAGCATGTGGATGGAAAATTGCTGTCTCGCCAATTTGATGAATTATTTACTGATTAACGCTAAGGAAAATAACCCTAAATGACATGCCCAAATCTCATGTCTTTTTCTCAATTTTATCCCATGGTTGCCCTCTTAGTCTGGTGGTTTCAGTGTGGTTTTGCTATGCTTGGTTAAGGGTTGTCTTTCGTGCCCAAGAATAAGCCTCTTTTAGAAAACTCTTCCCTCTACCTTGGGTCGACATCCAATTCGATCGGGAAAAGGCTGGAAAAGACCTTTAAAGTTTGGTGTTGTGTGATAGAGTGTATTAGGGTTTACTATGGGTACTTTTAGTAGTTAAATAGGGTGTACTTAGTTAATTTTATATTTTGATTAAAATATTATGGTGTACATAGATCATATGGTGTACTCAATTAATTTTAGAGTTCGTTTAGCAACACTCTAAAAAAAACTCAAGTAGGATGCAATACGCCTTTAGGGCCAGTTTGAGATTGCTGTCACTTCTTTGAAAATAATTAGTTGTAAAGTAAAGCAGCTCTATGTTTGGCAAACAATATTTTTAAAGTATTGTTAGTACAAAAAGCAATGTCAAAATTGTTTAGTAAATTTTAATATAAAACTGTTGTTAATGTGAATAATGACTAAAATAGACATGATGTTAAAGTGTTATGTGCTAATCATATAGTGGTGGTGGTGGTGAAAGAGATGGTGGTAGTGGTAGTGGTGGTGGTAGTGGGGATGGCGGTTGTGGATGTGGAGGTGGAGGTGAAAGTGGATGTAGCGGTGGTGGAGGTTGAGGAGGAGAAGGTGGTGGCGGCGTGGTGGTGATGATAATGGTGGTGGTGGAGGTATTGAAGGTGATGGTGAAGTTGGATATGGAGATAAAGGTGATGTCATTTTTAAAAATTAATAATGATATTTTAGAAATTAAAAAAATTCATTAAAGGCAATCCCAACAGGGCCTTAGAGCAGCTCCAGCAAGGGAGCCCAGCCAGAGGCGAGGGCAGGGAAAAAAAAAAAAAAAAGCCGCTCCAGCGTGCAGCCCAGGCCCGGGGGTGGTGTGGGACCCACCAACTCGGGCCAGCCTGAAGGCGAGACCAGCCCGAGGTCCAACTCATGTGTTGCTGACGTCATCGAGCGCGTTTCAAATTTTTTTACCGTTGGCGCGTGCAATGCACGTGCCAACGGTAAAAAAATTTGAACTAGCGCGCTCTGACGTCAGCGCGACGCCAGCTCCAAAGGTACGCTGCCACGTGTTGCCTCCCCAGCCTTCCGATCTGCTTCTCCAAATTAATCCAACGGCTGAGGCTTTTTTGGGCAAAAAAAATATGAAAAAAAATCGTAAATTTTTAAAAAAATTCTAAAAAATTCTTATTTTTTTTTCTATAAATACCTATCAATACCCTTCACTTTCAACACCAATACTCTTACATTTCATTATACTTCTACTATTATTCACTCTTTTTACACAACATTTTCCTCTTTTTCATCTAGCATTTTGATTTCATATTTTTATGGCTTCTTCTATCGAAACCGGAGGGGCTTGGAGCACAATGGAAGATGTTTCCTTGTGTGAGGCTTGGCTCCAAATTTGTCATTGTCCCGTGTCCGGCAATGAAATGAAATTTTTTCATATGTGGAAAAAAATTCATGCCGAATTTTGTGAAAAAATTCCGGGGTCTACTCGTACGGAGATGGCATTATCCAGTAGGTGGAAAATTCTCAATAAAGAGTTGGGAAAATGGAGAAATGCCCTAGCAAAAGCGATGGACAACTATAGAAGTGGGCAAAATCGTACTAACGAGGTAAGTATTTTATAATTTTTGTTTTATTAAGTTTAATCTCCTAATATATATATTTTGTTAATATTGCTTGCATTTTCAATATTTTGTTCATATTGCATTGCATTTTCAATATTTTGTTAATATTTTCAATATGTTGCTTGCAATATGTTGTTAATATTTCTTGCTTGCATTTTCAATATGTTGTTAATATTTCTTGCATTTTCAATATGTTGTTAATATTTCTTGCATTTTCAATATTTTGTTAATATTGCTTGTATTTTCAATATGTTGTTAATATTTCTTGCATATCCAATATATTTTAAATATTTATTGCATTTCCATTTTTTTGTTAAATAGATGATTCAAGCACAAATGTGGTTCGGTGCAACCGGGGTGGCAAAAAAAGTTTCACCCATCATGAATGTTGGGAGGTGGTGAAATATTGCAAACGCTTCATAATTATTCCGACGGGTCCGGAGGTTGTGTTAAACGAGACGCCACTCCATGATTCAATGACATCGGATTCACCTCTCGATTCTCCTATGAGTCAAGACTCACCCATCGAAAAGGAGCCGAGGCCCATTGGCCGAAAGGCCGCGAAGGCAAAGAAGAAGGGTAATTCAAGCAATCAAAATTCACAATTTTTGGAGGAAATTGCAAGGCAAAACGGCATAAGAATAGAAATGGAGCAAAAACGCCAAGATCACGAGTTGGCCCTTCAAGCTGAGTATGCACGAGAAAGGGAGTATTTGCGCAAAAAAGAAATGGCCAAGACAGATCGGGAAACCATGGCGATGGATACAAGTCATATGTCCCCTGAAACAAAACAATTTTGGAAGCTAGAACGAAGGGATGTTATGAGAAGAAGACTTTTCCGGGATGATGGGCCTAGCAACACGGATTGGTTAAATGATGGAAACCATTAAATTAGTTAGCATACCTTTTATGTATTTGTATTTTAGTTGTTTTCTATTAAAGTTGTTGTAATTCATGTATTTTATTTTAGTAGTAATTCATAATGACTTGTATTACATTTCATTATTTAATAAACAAAGCATTCAATAAATTACCTTTTTATTCAACATATTCCATACTTCAAACAAAACATAATACAAATAAAAATAAAAATACAAACAAGGCACAATAATAATAACCAACCACAACCAAACCATAATAAATAAAAATACAACACAACCTAACCATAACTAAATAAAACATAACCAAAGCATCTATGCTCCATCATTAATCTTCATTGCCTTTCACCGCCCATAGATGCTCCATCAAGTGAACTTGACGTATTTCATGAATATACGAAGATTGCATCTCTGTATATCGATCTATCATTCGGGTCATCAAATGACCATCCCTCACCAACGGTTTCGGCTCAAACGGTTCTCCATTTGGCCCCATAGGCCTTTCATAAATCCGTGTCAAAGCCGTGTTCATTGGATCCGGTTCGTAGACCTCTAAAGCATCATAATCATACTCATCCTCCACAATCATATTATGGAGGATGATGCAAGTCATCATAATGCTTCGGAGGATCTCCTCATCAAACATACGGGCCGCACCTCGAATAATCAACCACCGAGCTTGAAGGATGCCAAAACACCTTTCGACATCTTTCCTGTATCCCTCTTGATATGTAGCAAATAATTTTTGCTTCTGGGATCGGGGATTTGGAATGGATTTGACAAAAGTCGTCCACCTCGGGTAGATTCCATCAGCTAGGTAGTATCCCGTCTGGTATACTGTATTGTTGACTTCATAGGTGACATTGGGGCCCTGGCCTCTCAAAACATCGTTGAAGACGGGGGATTGACCCAGCACGTTGAGGTCATTTTGTGATCCTGCAACTCCGAAGAAGGCATGCCAAACCCATGTGTCGAAACCAGCAACCGCTTCAAGGATGATACTTTTTTGGCCTTTTCGATTTCCATAATCACCTTGCCAGGCAGTTGGGCAATTCTTCCATTGCCAATGCATGCAGTCGATGCTACCAATCATTCCAGGGAATCCTCGAGCTTCGGCTTTTTGTAGAAGCCGTTGGAGGTCCCTGGGAGTAGGTCTACGCAGGTAGTCCCTAGTGTACAGAGTTTCAACAGCTTGACAAAATCTTACCAAAGCCTCCAACGTAGTGGACTTCCCCATCCGGGCAATCTCATCCACCTGATCAGCAGATGCTCCATACGCCAACATTCGTATAACAGCTGTAAGCTTTTGCTCCGAAGAAGCCCCAAAACCCCAGTAGCATCACACTTTTGAACAAAGTATGCATCATAATTGCAAATATCATGCATGACTTTATTGAACAAATGAGGTTGCATTCTAAATCGCCTTCAAAAATCAACATCAGAGTACAAAGAAGTTGGGATAAAATAATCTTCCAAAAGATTCTTACCCCGAGAATGCCTATGTCTTTCCACATTCTGGCGCCGGCCGACTTGTGAACCACGGCGGCGACCTTGGTTCTCTTCTTCTTGCAAAGCCACTGCTATGAGAACTTGCTCATCAACTTGTCTATGCAACTCATTGACTTCATCTGCTCTACGGTTTCTCTCTCTTGCTTCTCCAAGCATCTCCTAAATTCTTCCATTTAGAATGAATGAAGTATGAATTCTAAACTCTGAGAAATGAAAATATAGAAAGATGTGGTGTGAGAGGTATGAGCTGAGCCTCTGGTTTTATAGAAAATTTTGGCAAGATAGACATGCCACGTGGCTTGATTTTATTGGATGAAAATCTTATTTGAAATTTGAAATTCATCCGAAATTTGAACCCTAATTTGTATGAAATTTGAATTTTGAAATTCATCTGAAATTTGAACCCAAATTTATCTGAAATTTGAACCCATTTATCTGAATTTTGAATTTTGAAATTCATTCGAAATTTGAACCCAAAAATTTATCTGAAATTTGAACTTTGAAATTAATCCGAAATTTGAATCCAAAAATCTTATCCGAAAATTTTATCTGATTATGAATAGTCTTGACACGTAGGAACCCGAAAATCTTATCTGAAAATATTACCCAAATTAATTATTTTCATTAAAAAATAGGAAGAAAAAACAAAAAAAATGAATAGTAATTGCCTTTAGCTAGGGCAATGGATGGAAACACAAATTACTATTTGCAAGGGCAACCACTATTCACGTGAATAGTGATTGCCCTAGCTCCACCCTTGCCATGGCTAAGGGCAAATGGGTGGAGTTGCTTTTATACATCACCCAAAAGGAGTTCGTAAATTTCTTTTGTCGTCACCTGAAAACTATCTTTGTTGACTCCGATTTTTTATATTCTTGATTTCATTATTACTTTTTATATCCAATTTCAAGCAGAGAGCATATCGTCCCAGGCTCCGGTGCCAGAGAGATTGTCTGTGTCAGTGGATTTGCTAAACCCTGCTCTTGTTTTCTGGGTATTATCACATTCTTGCTGTGACTTTTTTTCTCGCAACTTTTGCGTATTCTCTTGTTTGTTTTGGTGAATATTTTGTTTATCTTCTTCTCTATGGAAATGGGTTTCTCTTAGATTATGTTCAATTTCTCTGGCTACAAATTTTTTTCGATTTCTTCAATATATGGGTATGGAACATTAGAAATTTTGTGGCAGACCCATGTTTTAGTTGTTGATTTAGGGTCAAGTTGTGAACTTTTTAGGCGTAAATGGCAAACCTTTCAGAAGATATCATTGCAGACATACTCTCTCAACTTCCTGTGAAGTCTGTTGGTAGATTCAGGTGTGTTTCAAAGTCACGGCTTCACCTTACCACCCAACCCCACTTCATCCAAACCCATCTCAACAGAACCCAGACTCAGAAACTCATTCTCAGCTCTCATTCTCTCTTCTCCTTGGACCATTTAGCAACTATAGATGATGATATGTTGCCCTTGGAGCTTGATTTTCCACTAAATACCCATCTCAAAACTAAATGGGTTCTCGTGTCTGGTTCCTATAATGGTCTGGTCTGCATCATGCCTCAGCCAGAAGCCTTCTTTATATTTAACCCTTCAACCAGAGAGTCCATGAGAGTACCAGATTGCCCCATGCCAAGCCATGCTTGTCCTCAACAAGGAGTGCGTTTTCATCGTCATGCCCACGATTTTGGTCATGCCCACGGTTTTGGTCATGCTCCTCCTATGAGTGATTACAAGTTTGTCAAGGTTGCTTATGGATGCATGGTACTTGTCTTCTCATTAAAAAAACAATTCATGGAAAAGGGTTCAAGATTTTCCCTACAAACATCTTTTGGATGTCTATGGGAAATTTCTCAATGGAGCTGTCCACTGGTTATGTGGCCCTCTTGGAGTTGGAGGTCCCTGTGTTATTACTGCTTTTGATTTAGCAGAGGAAAAGTTCTCAGACTTGGCCACACCTGATTCTGTCACGAGTTATCAGAGATTTATAACTGGCATTTTGGAAGGGTGCCTTTGTTTACTACATTACCATGATGATCATAAGCAACACTCATTTTGGGTTATGAAAGAGTATAATGTGAAGGAGTCTTGGACTAAGATTATGATAACCAACTCCTGCTTTTCTTTACAGCCATTGTGTTACTGGAAGAATACCAATATACTACTGGTGAGAAATCAAAAGCAATTACTTATGTGCAACCGAAAGGACGGAACATGTAAAAAATTCTTGGTAAATGGCCTTCCGAGTGACTTCAATGCTGATGTGTATGTGGAGAGCCTCATCTCTCCAAACTTTCAGCAGAACTAAGGATTGTGTTTAATCCAGTGTTTACGTTTCTTCTTCTGTGCATTATGCACTACTTACCTCTTGTATGGAACTCAGAAAGTTTATGTTTTGTGGGTAATGAAGTTGTTTCCTTGTGTGTAAGCTTTCACTTAGAGCATCCACAATGGAAGGGTGTATAAGGGAGTGTATGTTAAATATACACTCATTGTCACCGGAATTATCTCCAATGGGGAGATGTAAAGGGTTGTAAACATACATCACCACCATAGAAATGTAAAATAAAATGCACATTTGCATATATTTTTACATCTTTTGTAGGCAGGACCCACTCGAGAAAAGAGAGGAAAAATTATACATCTTTGATTTACATCGTTTCTCATTGGAGCAAAAAAAACGTATTTACACCACTCGGAGGTGTAAAGGGGATGTAAAAATGGCTTTACACCCCTGAAAATACACCGCCCCCACTGTGGATGCTCTTAGTTTTGCTGAAACCCTCTCCTGATTTGATTGATGGTGGAGACATCAAGTTGGTGGTTTGTTATTAGGGAGATTCACTATTATACCCAATATAAGAGCCCAAATTATTATTAAAAAAAAAAAAAAAAAGAACTTTAGAAACACATCCAAATCTCATTTACAAGAAATTTGCTGCTAAATTTTAGATTGTCATTGTCTTGGTGGCTGTATTCATTGAAGCCAATTTGGTTATGGAAGTAAGGGTAAATTACTCAAATGGTCCTCAAACTTATACTCGATTTACATTTTGGGCCTTCAATTAAATTATTCGTTCAAATGGTCCATCAATTCTATATTAATCGCTCCATTGATCCTATCGTTACATTATGTTAATGTTGCTGTCAAATGTAAGGGTAAAACCGTCCATAGCCGTCCTATGTTCCCCAAATAGGTGATAAAGTGGTGATAGATACAGTGGTGATACATAGGTGATACAGTGGTGATAAATGGGTGATACATAGGTCAAAAGTCTTATTTGCCCCCACAAATGTAGCATGTGCTGCTCACATGACTAAATTTAACAGAAAATGTAACGGTTGAACTAAAGCGCTGATTAATAAAGAGTTGTTGGACCATTTAAACGAATAATTTAGTTTAAGGAAAAAAAATGTAAATCGAGTACAAATTTGAGTAATTTACCCATGGAAGTAATGTACAAGGAACCATGGGTTTCTTGAATGGCTTTAGATTGACTGCCTTAGAAACTTGCTGCTAAATTTTTTGCATATTGACAGCAACCTATATGAATTGTGGTCTATCAGTGTGTAAAATTGGAATTTCATTAGTTATTTGAACTGTTTTTCTGTTGGATAATGTCTCTTTTCCAGCCTCTCTCGACTCTTCATAAAATTTTAAGTAATAAATGTGCTATGCCAATTTTCATTTCCTTAATTGTGCATACTCGAGGCTTTCACTGTGAGTGGTATTCTGCTCAGTTGGATGATTTGGAAATGTAGAAATCTGAATAGGCAAGGGAAAACCACAGTACAGTTCACAATCATCCAACTATATGGCTCTATCCTCCTTCCAATCTAAAGATAAATGTAGATGCTGGTCGATCGGCGAACGAGTTGAAAAGTCTGCAATACAAGATGTTGATAGCCTGAGAGCTATGTTCAATATATGGTCAAGTCTACTATATATTAGGGTAACACTTTGCTTGAGCCTTGCAGGCAAGGCAGAAAAGCTCAATAATCACATATTGTTGTAGATGATATGCCTTTTGTGGTGGCTGGCTTGACTTCAAAACCACCTTGTTAAGTTGTTCCCATGGTCATTCTGAATTAGTGGAAGTATTATTGTTATCAATATGCTATGGCCAATCTACTCTAATTTCACCAGTTTCCAAGATTCGCTAAATTCAAATGTTGACGTATATATAAATGAACACTATTTATGTTATTCCTAATTCCTGCAAATGAGAAATAATTCGTCAAAATTAGTGAAAATCAAGAGAAGGAGCGGAGTGTTTTTCTTTTACCCCTGCAAGGCGCTTATAGTTAAAGTAATCAAGTGTTAGGGGCTTGTAGTTAAAGTAATTAAGTAACATTTGAGATCTTATGTTCGAATACTCCATCTTCGAATATTATTATATAAAAAAATCAAGTGAAGTACTTTATGAGTGAAGATTCAATGGAATCCATCGTTGTGACATAAATATATATATATATATATATATATGTATTATAAAAAATGAATATTTGGAAGCATACGTGGCCATGGAGTAAAGATTTTTCAATTTTTTGCTGCAGTTAAACTCTTGATACAAATAGAAGAAAATCAGAACCCCTCATCTAATTTACAAGTTTTTCCAAAAACAATGTGGCATTACATTTATAAAAGAAAAATTCTTTTTATAATGAGACATTGACAAGTATTTGTACCTCGTATACGACAATGCTGTCGGAACTACAGAATCAGTTCAAGTTAAATGAGCCAATACAAATCAGACAGCTTCAAGACCCAAGTATTAGCACATAGCCCCCCACACTATGCACTATTTCCCACCAAACTCTCTTCCCCACAAAAAAAAAAAAAAAAACAAAGAATGTTAAAGTTCATTAAAATAAGCGCACAAGCTGTTAACTTTACCAGCTTTAATTTCATTGGTATTTTATAGCAGCAGCAACCACTCTGCTGCATACCAGCAAAGTGGCAATCCCAGAGGCTTTTGAGCCGATTCTTGCTCCAATTTGGCTGAATTTCTACTTGGGTTGGTTTGTTTGAAGGTGCTCTGTGACTGTGAGGTTCTGTTACAAGAACCCATTCCAGCTCTGCCATTACTGATCAGTGAGCTATCTTCTTTTAACTCATTCTAAGTCTTTGATTTTATGTTCAAATCATTTTTCTTTATTGCATGAGCTGATGATTGTTGTTCTCATGTCTGAAAAGGTTTGCTTTTTTGGTTTCTGCTGGGTTTTTGTTCTTTCTTCTTAATGAATTCCTTGTTATGTGTTGCCTGTGTGATTGGATTTCTGGAATCCGTTAAACATGGGTTGAAAATAAGTTTTTCTACTGTTGGTGTAAAAACTGAAACATTTTGGTCACAAGGAAGGTACAAGTTTCCATAGCACCTGGTCTTTCAGCAAGCTTCTTTGATAGCCTCCACTGGTTCTGCTATGTTTGGTCGGTGGTGAAGCTTAAGAGGCAAATGGAATGTGAAAGATTTTTTTATTTTTTTATTTTTTTAGAGTTTAACAGTGAATGTCGAAGTGAGTCTTAGTTTGACATTATTTTTTAGAGGGTTTTACATTATTTTTCTCTTCATTTATTCCATTTTTCTAGGCGACCAGACATAATTGGGGGGGATTATCATGCCTTTGTCAAATTTCATTACTCAATTTAAGGATTTTTTTAGTCTTAATCTTCATATGAATGATGCTAAAAAGTTGGATGGTGCTCCTAAAGTTGTTTCAGGGATTAGAGCACGCCTTTCGTGTATGTGTAGTGGAAAACATCATAATTATATATAATGGTAGACTTTTAAGTGTATTAACCCTGCTGTAGGGGGATGTTTCATAATCCACATTTTCATTTTGGGATTTCACCATTAAGGAAGTCATTAGTATATTTTGAGGCATGTCTTTACTTTGCAGAATATACTCTCAATTGCGGATTGCATGGTCCACCCATTTCCCATCATTTCTTCTGGACTTGTACTGTCTCACTTCATTTCTGACTACAAGTTTAACATGTGTTTGCAGCCTAAACTCTCCCTTTTTTCCCTGCTTATAAGTTATAATATTATTACCTTATAATTCTCCTCTTAAGATTTTTCATTATGTTATCGTGTTAGGCTAACTGGAAAGATGGAGCGGACCAGATTTAATATGAGGATGCGTTGTTCCGGTTCAACACCATCAGAGGAGTCAGTTTTAGATCTTGAAAGAAACTGTTACAGTCATTCTAATTTGCCTTCCTTAAGTCCACCAACACTTCAACCTTATGCATCAGCTGGACAGCATTGTGAGACCAGTGCTGCTTACTTTTCATGGCCTACCTCAAGCCGATTGAATGATGCTGCTGAAGAGAGGGCAAACTATTTCACTAATCTACAGAAAGGGGTCCTGCCTGAAACTCTTGGTCAATTGCCAAAAGGGCAGCAAGCGACTACATTGCTTGAACTGATGACTATAAGGGCATTTCATAGCAAGATTTTGCGGTGTTACAGTCTTGGAACAGCAATTGGGTTTCGTATTCGACGGGGTGTGTTAACTGACATACCAGCTATTCTTGTCTTTGTTGCCAGAAAGGTTCACAAGCAATGGCTCAGCCCGATACAGTGTTTACCCACTGCCTTAGAGGTCAAGAAAAAAATGTTAATTACAATTTAGTTATTCATTTAATTATTCAACAATTACTTTTTTGGGATTATCAACACCTGTTCCATATGATTTTATTTGTTTTTTAAAATACTCTTTTTAACTTAAGCAGGGTCCTGGAGGTGTATGGTGTGATGTGGATGTTGTAGAATTCTCATATTTTGGTGCACCTGAGCCAGCTCCCAAAGAACAATTGTACACAGAAATTGTAGATGATTTGCGTGGAGGTGATCCATGCATTGGCTCAGGTTCTCAGGTATGATTAGGTTACCTTCCAAGCTTACCTTCTTCCTATGAACTAATATAGGGATGGGAAATTGGAAATGCACTAGTTTTAACCTTTTTTAACAAAGCATGGCCATCATCTTTTGTGGAATTTCTAATATACGACAATAGTTAATCAAAAAATTTGAACTAGTTATTTATAAATCCAGCCTTGATTGAGGTTTCTTATTCTTCTATCTCATGTACCATGTCATTTGTCATAGTATTGAATCAGTAAACCAAATTCAATGGCATATTGGGTTAAGTCGAGAGCCAGTAGCTTGAGCTTAGAACAGTCAAATGTTAATTAGCCTTCTCCTGTTAAGCTAGATTTATTGAAGTGTCACACTTCTAAAATCTGGTACACTAGTGTTAGTATCTTAAGTAAATCCATATCTTATTCTATTACTGTGTACTGCATCACTGTTATTCCATCTTATTCTGGTATTCTTTTAAATCTGAATGCTGGTAAGTACTCTGTTTCTTTTTGCTTGTATTCAAGGTGGCAAGCCAGGAGACATATGGAACATTGGGTGCTATAGTAAGGAGCCAAACTGGCAATCGGCAAGTTGGTTTTCTCACAAATCGGCATGTTGCAGTTGACTTAGATTACCCAAATCAGAAGATGTTTCATCCCCTACCTCCTTCACTTGGACCTGGGGTATATCTTGGGGCAGTGGAGAGAGCTACCTCATTTATCACAGATGAGCTTTGGTATGGCATCTTTGCTGGAATTAACCCAGGTAAGAAGGATTCAAAAGTTGGTAATATAACCTACATTGCTTTTGGAGATGGATTCTATTACATTCTTTCTTCAGAGTGCTCATCAATCCAAATTTGAGTAGCTTGACTTTGTTACTTTGACCAGTTGGTCAATGGATGTCTACTTAGCTAAGTTGATCAAGCTCTAGTAAAGATATTCACAGATTAAATTTAAAGATTACAAGCAGAATATTTAATATTGCTGCATCAGTTTTTACTTAATCTATTGTTCTATAGCTTCACCTGTCCCAGCCTTTTTGATGCCTGGCAAAAACATCAAGATGATGCCAAATTGCCTGTTTAACTCATGTATTGTATGCTTGCATGCGTGTTGCATGTCACCAGTAAACACTATAATGCTTTTACCTTGAGTCCTGTTTTCTCTTATTTGTATCTACTGATGATGCCTTAGGCACCATGGTTGGGGATGCACTCGCCCTATTGGCCCATTTCAACCTTTTTTTTTTGGAATCCTTTATCAAAGTCTGGCACAACATTTTGGTAATTAACATAAAATTATGTGGTTTGATTATTTAATGGTAAGGCTATCTTTCCTTAGGCTTGCTAATACCAGAGACAAACACATTTTTTAGAAGAGAGAAGGAAAGGAAGGAAGAGAAACACTTATTCATCCGGATTTCATGTTATTGCAGAGACATTTGTGAGAGCAGATGGGGCATTCATTCCTTTTGCTGATGATTTTGACATGTGTACTGTTATTACATCCGTGAAAGGAGTAGGAGAGATTGGTAATGTTAAGATAATTGACTTGCAGTCCCCAATCAGTACGCTTATTGGAAAGCAGGTGATGAAGGTTGGAAGAAGTTCTGGCTTGACTACTGGAACTGTATTGGCCTATGCCCTCGAGTACAATGATGAGAAAGGCATATGCTTCTTAACTGATTTTCTTGTTGTTGGTGAGAACCAACAAACATTTGACCTTGAAGGAGACAGTGGGAGCCTCATAATATTAAAAGGCGAGAATGGGGAGAAGCCACAGCCAATTGGGATCATATGGGGTGGTACTGCTAACCGAGGCCGACTTAAATTGAAAATTGGTCAACCTCCTGAGAATTGGACAAGTGGAGTTGATCTCGGACGTCTTCTCAAACTCCTTGAACTCGACCTCATTACAACTGATGAAGGTGTTAAAGGTTTGTGCTTTGGGATTGCCTTTATTTGCTGGTTCCCCCTTGATTAGTACTTGCCAATTTTCAACTTTTTATTTGTAGTTGGTCTGCATATTCATTCTGATTTTCTGCGCTCATGTTCCTTGCATATAATTAAAAACTCAAATTTGTGGGGTGCATAGACTAAGATAAACCTTTAAACTTGGATGCATTTATCATTTAGAGTTTGACAAACCCTCATAATATTAAAATATAACAGTATGATTTCTCATATTATTATTATTATTATTACTATTATTACGAGGGGAGCAATGCATTTATTCTCATGGTTGAACTTGAAATGAAGTTTGGCATGATTGCTCTTCAAGAAGCTGAGACCATATGCGGATATACGATCAATGAAGATAATGCACAGATAAGGAAAACTGTGTTCATGGGTAATGTATTGTGATGTATGTCAAAATGATGGTGAAGAGCAATATTTTATAATGTTAATACAGACAAATGAATACATATGATGTACATGCCTTAATTACAATTCTATGTAAATGTTACCTGTAGTGGCAGTACAAGAACAAAGGACTGCTTCGGCAACAGCAATTGGGTCGACTGTCGGTGACTCTTCCCCTCCTGATGGGATGCTTCCAAAGGAAAGACCTGAGGAGAAGTTTGAGTCACTGGGTCTCCAAATTCAGCATATCCCTTTAGAAGCTGAACCCAGCAGCTCACTGTCCTTGGTGGAGACAGAGTTTCATCTGGAAGATGGTATCAAGGCGGTTCCTAGTGTTGAACATCAATTTATACCAAGCTTCCTCGGAGGATCCCCACTACATAAAAAAAATCAGATGGGTAGAACAGTTTCTGAGAATCTCTCGTCACTGAGGAATGGTTGCGACGAAGATATTTGCTTTTCACTGCAGTTGGGTGACAACGAAGCCAAGAGAAGACGTTCAGGTGCTTCGACCAGTGCTGAAGAACCAAAATGAACTTGATTACTACTGGCTTAAGCTTGGCGAACCAACCCATTTTGCATGCCAGGAACCCTATGTTAAGATTTGCTAACCCTCAGTGAGGTATTATGTTGCAAGTATAAATTTCAAGCTCAAACAACGTGCATGTCTGGTTGACTTGGGTACAAGTAAACATTTGTAATTTTGTTATAGAGCAATTGTGATCCAGCTCTCATGTTGAGCTTTTGAATATGAAGCTTTGGAGTATGGACATGCCATCATAATTTTGGATCCAATACTCCTTGTCACCTTAAATTTGTTTTTCTTATGATCTGTCGGTATGAACATCAATTTTTACATACGAAAGCGAAACCCCGAAGTGGAGAAATTTTGTAGCGGGACTGTTGCAGTGTCACGTGGTGTTACTTTTTTTGTGAATACTTGTTAAAAGTATAAAATCATCTCGTTATAGTGTTAGTAACTCCATCTATCAATATAAATTTTATTTCCCCCAAAAGGTCAAGGTAATAAAAAATATATAAAAAAAGAACTACCAGCGCGAAACAATACTTGACAAAATTTGCCACCCTGACCTCGTGAAAGTTGAAAACCCTTGTTAATAGAGGCCTCTCACAAACATAACATAAAACCACTCTCTCTCTCTCTCTTGGCCACTCACCACTCTACCAGGGATTTATCTAGGGTTTCGTCTCTGTCAGCCATGGCGAAGCCAAGCCGAGCCCGTCGCTCGCCACTTTCAGGCTCCGGTTCTGACTCATCGTCACGCTCCCGCTCGCGTTCGCGCTCCTTCTCAGGCACCGACTCGCGCTCCAGCTCGCATTCTCGCTCTCGATCTCGCTCCAGGTCCTTCTCTTCCTCCTCTCCGTCCCGGAGTGGCAGCTCTCGTAGCCGAAGCCCTCCCTCCAAAAAAAGGTTCGAATTTTTTTATTTTGCTTGTTAATTTGACACTCTAGGGTTTTGTATCTGCTGTTTGGTTGCCTAGAAAGTGCGGAGAAAATTTATGAAGGAAATTTAGCAATTTATATGAGCGTGGACATTTCGTCACAATGTATGGGTATATTTTTTAAGTTGGCAGGAATTAATTCTGGTTGAAATAAAAAATATTGAGACTTGAACACAAACTGCAATTATGAGTTGATTAATTGGAGAGGTTAGAGCAGCCTAACATGTAATTTATATTTTTAACCATGCACCTTTGTTTTTTCTTTTTTAGTCTTTTTGTCGTGTTTTAGTTTAATTGCGGAATTTCGTATATTGAGGTTCGCATTAAGAAATTTTATTTTCTGATGCTAAGTAAACTGATTTATTTTTCAGTCCTGAAGTTGCTAGACGAGGTCGTTCTCCACCACCACAAGCTAAAAAGGCATCTCCACCCCAAAGGTATATAGTTTTAGCATTGTTTCAGTTTTTCCTTTAAATATCTGCGGGTTGTAGTTTTTACTACTTTGGAAATGAGTTTTCTCTTAGAAACTTTATTTTCAACTTGATACCTGGGGTCTTGTTGGTATTCAGTTCGGGCTGGACTTCATTATATTCAGATCATACATTTGTCTGGAGTACATCCACTATGTTTCCATTCACAACCCTCATAAATTTCATTGTATGTGAATGCACGTCTCATATTTGCTAACACGTTACATTTCAGGAAAGCTTCTCCAATTCGCGAGTCACTTATTCTTCACATTGACCAGCTTACGAGGAATGTGCATGAAGGCCATTTACGAGAAATATTTTGTATGTTTTCTTTTGTTTCTTTTAATATTTGAATTATTTTTGCATCATGAGAATTATGTTGGTTTAATACACGTAATTCTGGAGTCGATTCTAAGCAATTTCCGTTTACAATTTTTTTGGACATCATAGTCTATAACGTTTGCCACATTGCGACAATTTAAAAAACTAGCCAGAGGGAATGAAAATTTTAAAATATTTAGAAGTGTTTCTCTACCTTATAAGATTCTCAGATCAGCCTCCAGGACAATTTGAATTGTTATATCTTTTGAAGTCTTATTCTTTCCAGAAAAAAGTTTTTGTTATCTTTGTGCAAAATTTCCGTAGGACCTATTTCAAGCAACTGTAAAAAGTAGCTACTATGACTTCAAATTTAGGTGCCATTTGTCTTACAAGTATCTTGTACTCTGCAGCACTGATCCTAAGCTCAGATTTGAATACCTATGTATGAAAAGTTGTTACATCATTAGCTCATATTTTTGTTTTTAAATGTTCAGATGAACTGGGCTGTAGGCAGTGTATCTCATCCAATTATATATTTTTTGTAGGTAACTTTGGTGATGTTGTCAAAGTGGAACTGGCAATGGATCGTGCTGTAAGTCCATGCCAGATTTAATTCTTGATTTTGACGTATCTTGTTTTGGTACAATTGTGTAAAGCTAGTTTTTTTTTTTTTTTTTTTTTTTTTTTTTTTTCTGCAGGTTAATCTTCCAAAAGGATTTGGATATGTTGAGTTCAAGACGAGAGCAGATGCTGAAAAAGCACAGTTATATATGGATGGCGTAAGTTTTCTCGAAGTGTGGGAGTATAAATAGTTTCTCTAATCTGACCATACATTGAATATGATGTGTTTAAATACCTTGTTTCAGGCTCAAATTGATGGTAATGTAATCCGAGCGAGGTTTACATTACCTCAGCGTCAGAAGGGGTCACCGCCACCTAAGCCTGTTTCCGCTGCTCCAAAGAGAGATGCTGTGAAAACTGATGGTGTCAATGCTGACAAGGATGGACCGAAGCGACCAAGGGAAGGTATAATCTTTACATTTGATACTTTTTGTGACGTTGCATATGTTTTTGTCTACGATGTGAATGATAATTATGACTTAATGATATCAGCTTCTCCTCGTCGGAGGCCACCTCTCTCACCACGAAGGAGATCCCCTGTAGCTCGCAGAGGTGGATCTCCAAGACGACTGCCAGATTCTCCACCACGTCGTCGTGCTGGCTCTCCTGCTCGTCGTGGTGATACTTCTCCAAGGAGGAGGCTTGCATCTCCATCTAGAGGTCGTTCTGGATCTCCGCCACCAAGGCGACGTTCCCCTGTTAGGTATGTGCAATGACTAAATTTTGCATCTTTACATGTTAAGTTGTTGAGTTTTTGTGAATAGTGTTTGACTAATTATCTTCTGGATATGACTTCTCCAAGAAGGATACGTGGCAGTCCCATTCGTAGACGCTCTCCTTTTCCTCCAAGGCGCCGGTAATTTTTTATCTTTTTTCTTTGGCACTTCAAACTCTTCACAAATTAGGGGCTTCAAAATTGAAGCTATCGCTTTTCACAGACCATGAATTTCTGTGGAATTAAAAAAGACATACTACTTCTGGTCATATTTTACTGGTTCTTCCAGTGGACAATGTTAGTGAATGCATATCGATGCCATCGTAACACAAGTATTTCTTCCAACAGTTTTGGATGTTATCACCTTGCAGATAAAGTTCTGGAATGTATTTATCAAAAGCAATGGGAAGCGATGATTGTCGAAGCTCAAATAATTTTGATAAATGAAAAGAACCAAATGAGTAACATAGATGACCCCTTTAGGTTTTTTTGATAAGTAGGACAGCTCCTAAAAACCAATGCTTTCAGCATGGAATTTACATGCACAGCCATGCACCACTTTTTAATACTAATCTAGGTGGCTCGTCATGAATTGCAACAAAGATTGATGTCACTATATCAAATGTGCTTATAAATACGAGTTTGTTAGGCTGGTTTTTATTTTCTTTGTGGAAATAACTTTGTTGGGTTATTTTGAGTCTACACTTTAGGTTTAATCTTATAAAAATATTTAATTCTTCAGTTCACCTCCTAGACGGGTTCGTAGTCCTCCCAGAAGGTCTCCAATCAATCGTAGGCGTAGCCGGTCTCCTAATCGTAGGCTTGCTCGATCACGATCAAGGTCAATCTCGCCGCG
The DNA here is from genome assembly GCF_902201215.1 of Prunus dulcis. Lineage (NCBI taxonomy): Eukaryota > Viridiplantae > Streptophyta > Magnoliopsida > Rosales > Rosaceae > Prunus > Prunus dulcis. The sequence continues at coordinate 8,276,854 of NC_047653.1, read as the reverse complement.
GAGGTAACATTAAAATATCCAAGTCTTATGAAGTATAGCTTTTTGTTTGAACTGGATCATTGTTTATTTTTTTTTCCTTTTTTATAATTTCATTTCGTGATTGTTCTTTACCATTTTCATGTTCTCTATTTGTTGAAGTTATTAAATTCATTGAGTTCAGATATTTATAATATTTATTCATATTTTGATGCAACTAGTGTTTGACATGATGTGTTGATGTATCTTTCTTGAAGAGGGCAGTGGTTTGTGGTTGAGACATTCAGTTGATGTTGTCGACCATTTCTTTAACTTATTTTAGGTCATTGGTAGTTGTAATCTCTCTCGCTGGGCGATTGGGTAGGGTATGAAACATATGATGAGTGTGCATGTGCTCATTAGGTGTGTCGAATACAGAACTTTATTATGTTGAATGAATAATGGATGCATAAAGTAAATCTGGTCAGTCATTTAGTCATATGGATTACTTTAAACTCCTGGTATCTCGATGTGTATTGTTTACTATATATGTTTTGATAATTATCTATTATGTACTATTTTTTGCCCCTTTTTAGATGAGTTAATGTTTTTCATTTATATTGCCAAAATACCTTTAAAAGTTCTTAGTCTGTCATGTTATTTTGAAGGAATAGAATATGTTTGATATCTTGTTTAGTTTTTTAAATTACTGACTTTCCCTCGTTAATTTCCTGTCATAAGTTTGTTATTACTCTGGAGTCTAATGTGCCTGCATTTTTTTGTTGCTTGTCTTTGACCAGAGGTCGAGGACCAGCTACTAGACGTGGGAGGTCGTCATCATACTCTGGATCACCTAGTCCACGGAAGGTTTGTGCTTGCTAGTTAGTGTTTTTTTTTTTGGACGAATGTTTGTTAGTTTGTTTAGATAGAGAGCTTAGCTTCTGGGATACCGTACACGGGTTAATTCTTGCAATTTGCAGGTACCCCGAAAGATATCTCGTAGTCCAAGAAGGTAATGTTTTTTATCAATTTCTTTTTAAAGTTTTGATCTGAATGAGTTTCACTCCATGTTTGTTCAAATCTATTTTAGGATCTCACCATCATATGAATTTGCTTGTATTTGCCTATGTTCTTTCATCTTTATTGTATATTATTTGTCATGAATACCTATAAATGTCTTATTCGTAATCTGTTTACGTCTGAGCATTTTTCTATAGTTTCATTGGATACATGTTTATCTACGAAATTTGTGCTTAGTACTTGTTTTTTAACTTAAAAAAATTCTCGTGTTTCTGTGGGACTGGTGGGTTGTTTGGTTTTTAAAAGATCTGGTACTTGGCTTTAGCTTCTTGTTCTTATGGTGGAGGGTGTTTTATGCAGGTCTTTGAGGAGAAGAAGCAGTAGCAAGAGCAGCAGCAGCAGTTCACCTCCTCGTAAGCCATAGGTAAGTGCTCTCTCTCTCTCCCCATAAATCTTTATCTTTATTCTTTTATAAATCTTATTTTGGTTTCATTGATAAAAATCCATATCTAATCGTATTGAAAACACAGTTGGGCTACGTTATTTAGATTTAGTACCTGTTCTTATGCAGTAGCTTAAAAAAGATAGCTCATGATTTCTGCGGGCTAGGTGGATTGTTGATGATTGGTTTTAGCTTGTTCTAATGGGAGGGTGCTTGTTGTAGGTCTTTTACGAGAAAAAAGCAGTAGCTCTTCCCCCTCCCTCTTGCACTCAGTAGCCATGGATATGTAGTATCAAGATTCGCTTAGAGTAACTGATATTCTCGGAGTTCATATTTCTTTTCGCGTTGATTATGAGCCAACAGGGTCCAGTTGTGCCATTTTGAGCTAATCTTTTAGTTGCTTAACTTGTTTATTTCCATGACTCTATCCACATAATGTGGGAACGAAGTATGTTGCTTGATTGAACGTTGGTAAAAATCTATTGTATAAACAGATGTGTATGATATGAATTTATTTATTTTTAAAAAGCAAGGTGGTGTCATGAATTGCATGGTTGAATTCTCCAAATTTTCTGTCCCAATAAAATTGAGGCAATCTGATTTAGTGGAAGGAGAGTGATTGTCCGCTGTTTTTCCCATCGTTGGTCAAACTGCCCAATATTATAGTGACTCCAAAAAATAAAAACATTAAAGTTATTTGCTGCATTAGTTTTAGCCTTCAGTTCCCGAAAGATGTAAGTTAACCTGGAAGCGACAAGTGAAAACTCGTTTCGTTGTATAGCATTTCTCATAAGAGTACACAACATTCATTACATTATGGAGAAAAAGGGAATTTGTGCGATGGATGGTGAATGACAAACCTGATTGCTTTCCCATTGAAATCAAACGTATTTTGCTTTTGAAATATAGAATCTGGCTTAACTTTTTGAAGAAAAAGAACATGGCCATGAACCTACGTTATTATGGATCCTTCGTGACTGTCGAAACACTGATTGGAGAGGTCGTGATTTTAGCTACTGAGCATTTAAAACTGTCATGATCACAAATCTCCCAGATTTACGATATATATTCTTTGCAAATGATTGCACGTATTTAAAATTTATCTTTTAATATCTCGTACACGATGATGCACTACATTTTAGAAAAATTAGAAAGAAAAAGGGTAGTTTATTAGGAATGTAGTTACTACATTTTGACCTAAAATTATTTTTCTTTTCTTGTTCTTTAACAAAAAAAAAATAAAGAAGAAAACCCGATTTTCTTTAAACCAAAATAAAGAAAAATCGAAAGGATAAATTGGGCTGATCAGGAGGACAGTGTAGAGTGGTGGAGTTGCGTAAAACCCAACCCAAAGCCCAAAGTTCCCAAACCCAGATATGCTTTGATACTACTAGATACCTGCTGCTGCTATCTATCTAGCGAGTGTATTTGCTCTCGTCTTCAAAATTCTGGGCAATCGTACCAATAGAGCTACAATGGCGGTGCTCATTACGCTGTCTTTCGCCGGAGCTGGCCCCGGCTACCGATTCGATGCCCTCCAGAAACTGGGTCGACTTGAACCGAAGCTCTGTCAAAGTTCCACCAAGCCTTTTTCTCATAAATGGTTCCACTGCAAGTGTTTTTGGCAAGAACCCAGAAGCAAGAACCTAACGTTGAAGTCAAGGGAATTGCGAACATTGCGTTTGGCTCGTGGGAAAGAAGCTGAAGATAGTTTCGCTTCGGTACGTTATTTCGTTTTTCTGTTGTCAAAATTATGTGAGCTGGTTTTGGTTTCGAATTGTGTAGCTGTTTAGTTCCAAAAAGAACAAAGTTATGAAACAAGTTTTGGTTTGGCGTTGTATTAGAATGAATATTTGAAGCTTACCTTGTAGATGCTCTACTCAAGTAAAAGCCACAATGATTTTCCATTCTGCCTTCGATATCTTTAGTTGTATTTGAATCTGTCATACAAACACTTATGAATTTCACTTGTGGTCTCACTGAAATTCCTTAATATAGATTGCTCCGTTTTCTCCTTTTAGACTTAGTATATCAAAAGCTTCTTGGTGAAAACCTGGCTGAGAAAATATCTCCTTTATGTTCCTTGTTGTGCGTGAGACCTTGACTTCTTATTTGCTTGTTGAGGGAGTCAAAGGGTATGGTTATCTCTCTTCCAATTTTGGCCAGTTTTAGCGTTCCGCTACGAGTTGGTCCATGCCAAATTTACCTAAAGGAAAAGAAAAAAAAAATTGTAAGTCTGAACATTGACAGCTTATTGCTAATCCATGACATTGCAGAATGTAAGTGAAGATACCGACGATATGTTTGACGACTTGTTTGATAGATATGGAAAAGTGGTATATCAAAGCAACGACAGGATGTCTCCTAGCACAGAGCTTGATGACGATGCTGAAAGCTTATCATGTAAGTTCATATCACAATCAATTTGAGCAAAGACTCTTTGCAGTGTGACAGATGTAGATTTTATTTTGTTTTTGTTTTCCTCTCAATTTTGACCATAATGTTGCATAGGTGTTGATAAAATATTCTTTCCAGTTTTCATGTATTACTCTTTGGCCGTATGAAATCAAACTTTCAAAGTGCTTGATATGCTTATTGTATGCAACTTATTATTAATAATCTCCTGCAATCTCTTTAGTTGCTGTAGAAGTGGCCAGTGTTGCAAATGATGTAAAAGCAGGAGATATAAAGGTCCTATTTGTGAAGCCTCTTGTGTATTGGACTCGATTTTTTATTATTGCCACAGCATTTTCTCGTCCGCAAATTGACGCAATTGGGTATGCGCTTCACATTTAAGTTTATGATTGTTTATGTTCGATTTGCATGCTAAATTATGAGACAGACTTGGAAGCAATATTTGATGGACTTTTTATGCCGCAATTTAGGTCCAGGATAAGAGATCTGGCAGAGACAAAGTATGGAAGAGTTCCATCTGGGGACTCAAAACCCAACTCATGGACCCTGTTGGACTTTGGTATGTATGATTCCTTTATTTTCTTTTCTTTAAGTAAATTTCAGGTTAGTTTTGTGAAAATTTTCCTTCAAATTTCTAGCTGCAATTGGAAGACATTGACAACTTGACTTTGCAAACTAGATGTTCACTTAATTATGGTCAACTGGGATGATACCTGTGTACTATGATCCACATATAAGGCTTTTTAATCTTTAGGACTCGTATCTTGGTTGTCATAACCAACCTCATGACGCTGGGGTCCTTGAGAATTATAATGTTGTCAATATCAGGAATTTAACTCTCTCTCTCTCTCTCTCTCTCTCTCTCTCTCTCTCTCTCTCGCACAAATAGGGGTCTGGCAATATGCGGTTGGTGTGTCTTTCTAGAATTTTTAAACCTGCATGCTGAAAAGTTCTTTAAGAATTCTTGATCTTACACGAAATTCTTGACATGTGTCTTAATTCCAGGTGATGTTGTTATTCATATATTTCTTCCGCCACAGCGAGCTTTCTACAACTTGGAAGAATTCTATGCTAATGCTACGCCCGTTGAATTGCCTTTTGAAAACCAGCCACCATTTCGAGGCTGAGAAAGGCCTTTAATTTGCCCGACAAATCAAACTGAGTGCTAATGGGTGCATTGGATGGCTGGCTAGAGCGGCTCTTTGAACCTCTGCCAGTTTTGGACTCTTGTTCTACTGTCTCATTTGCAGAGTGACAGAATGGTACTGAACACTGTTTCTGGGCCAGCCTGATATTACTTTGGATGCCAATTATGAGAGGAGCAATAGGCACGGTATAATTGTGCAAGCATCAATGCGACTTTACATTCTAGTTATGGTTCTAAGGAGTACTTCTGTTTCCTCGGGGCTTCGGAAAGGCCCGAGGCTTGTATATGTAATTGACCATGTTAAGAATCTTGAAACACTGCTAGTCAGTGTCATTTTACATATTTATTTACGGTGATATATAAGTAGCATTTTCATCTACCCCGTGTTAATCACCCTGTAGTTTTCCTGTTAAATTTGGATATCAAGAAAAATGATCTCCTTAAGACGCATGCCACATGCATCTGTATATGAACCAATGAAAACTTACTTTGGTATGAAAATTCTGCAAAAGAGTTTATTGATCTCCAACATATTTAATACTATTTCCATATTTCTATTGTGCTCTGCCATTAAACTGACCAGCGGATCAGGGAAGCTGTATGTACACAACAACAACAAAAAAGAGTACATGATAAATTTACAGCAAGATTCTGTTTCTTTCTCTCTTTATTGATCTATAACTCACAGTTCCTGCCTCTGTGGAAAGCATTCGAAATTCGAATAAACACTGTAGTATTACAGCATCAAAATCAACATGATATGAGAGGTGCAAATAAAATTCCAAAATCCCCCTCCACTCCTATCCATATGATCCTCAGCTCTTCACTGATTCCATTGCCTTTTTAGAGTGCAGCACAATTGATATAAGAGCAGATGAAGGTTCCACATCCATTTTGTTCACCTTGTCAACTATTGAAATGAAGGAACATAAACTTTTCTCAAGAATGCCTATTTACAAAACAGAAAACTGGACTATGAGTAACGATTGTCATCCCATGAGAATCACATGTGAAGGAGGACCACATGCTTCTGGTGGCCATGTATTGGAAATTACAGGTACTAAAGGTCGGCCAGGAAAGGCAAGCCGAAAAGTTCCTGCAGAAGAAGATGATGAATATTAGTTCACATAGTAACCATCAGTGGAAATAGGGAAAGGACAAAGGTGCAACCCAAATGACCTAAATTAGGGAAAGACATACAACACAAAACTAACTGTTCAATTCTGTGTCGTATTAATAATTATCCACAGAACTACTGCACAACAAGTCTCACCATTGTCAAAACTTTTTCTTCTTTACTAGTGCTACCACAAAGATAAGTATATAACTTCTATTTCTAACACAATCTTCAGACACTCTGTTTCATTAGCATATATATCCTATAATAACTTCACAGTAACATGGATGAAAAGAAAGCATGTGTGATTGTCTGCGAAGCATTGAACCAAAGAGAGGAATCTAATGTGCAAGTATGCTCGGTTATTCAGATACAAACTTTTTTACTTGATTACTTGAATGGCACTTACAATTACAATTAACCGAGTGTTGACTGGCCTGTCCTGGTTCAGTTAGACTTAACTCCATTTCATGAGTAGCTGTCCAACCAGGTTCATATGCTTCAAGGAAACCAATCTTTGCCTTATTGGGTAGATCATGGGGATGAACAAATGGCACTCCATGTGGCCACCCAATCTCCATTCTTATATTGGCACATGGGCTATCAAGTGTGAGAATATGATTCTCACACTCCTTCAGGTTGCAGAACCTCAGCTTGATTCCCTTCTTGTCTGCAATGTCCTGAACCCTTTCCTTCAGAACTCTCTGGGCCTCAAGCCTTAATCTCTTGGAAGGTGGCAGAGGTTTTGATCTCGAATCATTCTTCCTCCTCCTTAACAAAGGCTTCATAGATCCTGTACCAGCATTTCATCGATCCAAGGACCTGCTGTTAAAAGCTTCTCACTAAGAGCTACTCATACAGAGAACACACGTAATCCAACATCAACAGGATTCATGAGATGGAGAGAATTTCTAGAAGAAAGAACTAGATTGAAGATCCTTGTTTCTGACAACAGGAATGCAAAAACTATTAAGTAGACCCAAAAGCTAAGGTCTATAATTATATTTCCCTTTTTCTTTCCTTTCACTTAAAATCAAATAGCATTTAGATAACAGAATATCAATTATACAACACCCTACTAAGAAATATTAGAAGCCAAATTCACTGATTAAACTTATTTTTGGTGTGTCCACCTGATTCAGTGAAAAACCAGTCCTGTCTAAAAGAAAGAAAGAAAAAAAAATCTTTGACGCGTATATGACAAGCCGGAACAATGACGAACAGACAACCAAAGTAGTTATGAAAAATATTAAAAGTAGCATTCATGAAATTAATCTATGGTATATAAACAAGCAGCCAATGGTAAAAAGATTAAATGCAGCATACCTTCTTGGGTTGCATGGAAATTGAAACTTTGAAAACTCTGTCTGTTGAAAAGTTGATCGGTTGGGTGAGATCTCTGCATAAAGTCATCGACCGGAACTGGCAGCTGGAACTGAGCTTCAACTCCATGACCAGCATCTCTCATCTCTGAACAACTGAGACTGGTCATGGATTTAGGCATGAGTTTAAAAGCCAAAGAACATCGGCCAAACAAGTTGCTCTGAATATTAGTAGTCTCTGTTCTTTGCAGTGCAGGGTTGACATATCCAGCAGTTGCCTGATAGAGTGCAAGGCCAGGGTAAACAATAGCTTCTTGGGGACCAAGATCTTCATCCACAAGAACCCAACGACCCTGAAAGTCCTTTATGTGCAGACCTGCCTTGTCTGACTTGACAAGAGATATCAAGCTTTTGTCAACTTGATGCTCATGGTCAGAAAACATAACCAACTGGCCATCCTCTTGAGTCGTAAAATTATGGTGTTGTGCTCCCTGAAATGATGGTCTTGTATGACAGCAGACAGACAGTACTGAAGAAGATATTTCCCCATTTCTTAAGGGAACATTATCAAGTACTTTAGTAAATGGTGAGCTCCGCAAGTTCAAATAGAAGCTGATAGCATCCAATATATCCCGAGCTGCCTTTCCAAGCAGTGAAAATATATCTGGTAAACCTGCTGGAGGAAATTCCATTGTGTTGTTGGGCTCTAAGGGAGTGAGTCCAGGTCTGTAATCATAGGTTTCTAGCCACAATTGAGGATCTGCATAATAACCGGAAGTCTTGCACCAGTCACGAGGGTCATTAGTATTAACCATATCTGCAGCTGGGTATGATGCTTTTTGGTGGAAGTAGAGGCGAGCCGAATCTAAACCAGATCTCAAAAGAGCCCCATCACTTACTGGAAATTGAATGATGGCAGCAGAATATTGAGCTAGTGACTGCGACAAAGTTGAAACAGATAGTTTGTATGAATCTGATGGAAGACCTTCAGCAGGAGCGAGATCAGTTAGCTTCACACGAGCCAGAGATGGCAGGCCATTACCTGCCATGAAACCCTTCTGGTATACTTGCTACCTGATTTTGAAGAGAGGTATGTAGCAATCAACAGCATAGGTTACCACTGAAATAACTCATAAATTAATAAAATGAAAAAAAAAAAAACATCATTATTCATCAAGCAAGATCTTTTTCTTCTTCTTCTTTTTCCCTTAATGAGTATTCAGAAATCCCTTGACCCTTAAGTTGAAACCACAAGAACTGAACCATCTACATATTGTAAAAAATGCACATGAAGCATATACATATGAATAGATACATCATTTTACATAGAAAAAAGGCTCTCCTAAAGTCCTTAAAAACAGTCTTGCTTCTCATCCTCCAGTACGTCGCATGCGGCAGGGACATCATTTGACATATGTGAGTCATACTTAACTAGAAAGATCAGAACACATAAAAGTTATTTAAAGAAATAAAATTGTTTTCATTAAGTTTTGAATATCAAAGCATCTACATTTATATATGACAGGACGACATAATAAGCTCCATAACAGTCAGAAAATTGAAGGTGCTAACCAATATATGCCACAATGTCATCTAAACTTAACACAAACGTAACTGTGTGGTGAAAGGTAAAAGGTAAAGGACTGTCTGATTCGAAAAATAAAGAAAAAGAAAAGGTAAAGAGCTACAAAACTGAAGACTATATGCTAGAGCATAGACCGGAGACACCAGAACAAGCTTGCACCCATATTTCTTTTAACCATAATTCCCTATAGGTAGTCTGGCTTGATACAGAAAGAGTGAAAATCTTTACATAAAAAACCTGGTGCAACGATGAGCCTGTCCATTGAGAGTTATCCAACCGTTGAAATGTTGCTTTTGTTTCAGAACTTATTTTCCCTCAACCTTTTAACCAGTTGCCAACAATTTTTAGCTTCAATTATAGTACCCATGAAGCAATTCATTTCAAAAAGTGACAAAACTGGACAAATTTGTTTCCTTTATTTCATGTAATGTAACCAAATGGTTTAAGAACATGACAAATTCCTAATTATCAAAACAAGCCCAAGAATACAGAGAGAGAGAGAGAGAGAGAGAGAGAGAGAGAGAGAGACTGACCTTATTCAAAGAAAATGTTGAAGAAGCCTACCCAGAAATTTTAATGCAAGGAAGATTAGGGTTTTACAGAGGGAAAGAGAATAGAAGAGAAGAGAAGAGGAGAGGTTATGTGAGAACAGTGGTGTTCTTTTTTAATTACAATTTACAAGGAACATTTGATTTGATGATGTGATGATAACGAAAACTTGGTGAGGTGGAAATTTTGGATTTTGAACTGACACAAGAAGAGTCGTCAAATGCCATCTCAGCAATCGGCGGCGGGACTTGGTGGATCGAAGTCCTCCTTCTACCACTGTCTTCCAAAACACTTTTTGCATCTAAAAATTGATGGAAAATGCTTTCCAACTTGATTTCTTTTTTCCAATTTACTCAAATCTGGCAGTGAGGTAGATCACTAGGGAGTATAGCCGAGCGGCTATACTCGTTAAATGTACGACAAGTTCACCTCACCATACCAACGACAACGAGGACAATCCCTCCCTCTCCGAACTCCGCCTTATTCTCTTCTCTCTTCGCATTGACGACATGGTGGAGCTGTCCTATCATGGAGTTTCTATGGTCTTGCCAATAACAAGGTTCGGTTTTTAGGGCCCAATCTCAAATTCTGACTATTTATTTCTGGTTTGGTTAAGCAATAGATTGATTGATTTGGTTCTTCTTGGGACTTGATAAATCTTTATGCATTCAGTATTCATCCATTGATGGTTCTTCTTGGTTGGACTGCTTTTCATTCTTTGGATATTGCATTTGTGTTATAGATTTTGACATTTGCTCATGCCCTCTTGTTTGCTGAGAGCAAAAAAAAAAAAAAGAAAGGTTTTTGTCCTCCTCCTCTTGCATAGGAACACAAAACCAACCCACCAAAGAACAGAAAAAAATAAATAAATAAAATTACAACACCACCTCAAGTGAAAAATCTAATTCATTTAAGCTTTTATATTAGTTCTTGTATCAGCATCTGTGTTTCTGTAGTGTGAACTCCAACTCCAAAGAAAAAAAAAATAAAAAAAAATTAGAGGGTGCATTTGCTAACGCATGGGTTGGAAATCTCTTAATTATATTTAACTTTTCAAACTGACTTCAAAAGCACCAGATTAAAAAACCAACATGACATATCGTTTATCGAGCCTCCATTAGTGTAAAAGTGACTTCATTAGCTGAAAATGCTTTAGATGAAGGATCGACTTCGAGTTCATTGAGATCCCTTTCACTATAAAAACCAGGTTTTTGAGGTTGAGGCAATGACCCTTCACCACTCAACATTACAACTGCAGCTGGCATGCTCGGTCTATCTGCCGGGTTACGCTGCACACATAAAAGACCTACATGAATTGATCTCAAAACTTCATGTGGATCACTGGAGTCCCCTACTGATGTATCAAGCACTTCAATGGACCTGCCTTCTGTGCATAGCATCCATGCCTAAAAGAATTAATCAAAAGTTCAAAACATTTGTGATTGATTAAAAGAAGAAACAGAAACAAGCAATGAGTAAAAAAATTTGGGCATGACAGTTGACACTAACATGTCCAAGAAGGTTGAGGCTGTGGCCTGGATGAGTGAATCCTCTGTTTCTCTTCCCACTCACTATCTCTAGCACCAAGACACCAAAGCTATAGACGTCGGATTTTGTCGAGTAGAACCCATCAATTGCGTATTCTGGGGACATATAACCACTACAAACCAGTCAATCAAGAACTAATTTAATAAGCAAAGTAAGTATACCATATGTACGTATTGGTTCTTTTGTGATATATACTTACTATGTTCCAACCACTTTCTTGGTTTTTGCATTTGTTTCATTTTCTGCAAAACTCCTTGCCAGGCCAAAGTCTGAGATTTTTGGGTTAAATCCACTGTCTAATAAAACATTACTGGCTTTCAGATCTCTATGAATTACTCTCAGTCTAGAATCCTGATGAAGATAGAGGAGCCCCCGAGCAATTCCATTAATAATGTCAAAGCGCTTGGGCCAATCTAGCATCATGCTTTTTCTTTGATCTGCAAAATAGCGTAGTTCACCAATGTTCAAATGTCCATCATGCTAACATAATCAAGTTTTGATCATACTCAAACACACAACAAGACATGTTTTTATTTTCTGAGCTAAATCCTAATTGAAAGGGAAAAAACTCTCAAAAAAGAAGCAAAAAGGATGTGTCAACAGTCATACAACTGTTTTACTCTAAAAGCTTAAATTGTTAGGGAATATTCCAACAAAGTAAATCAAGCTAACAAATTCCTTATGTGCACACTGCACGCAGAGGGGCAGAAAAATGCATATTGCAAGAAACAGATAGTTAAAGTCCCACCCTACACCTTGCAAACCGACAAAGAAGTGAACTAAAGAAGAAGGTTTTTGAGTGGTCAAACCAAAAATAAAGAAGTCTAAGCTTTTGTTAGGCATGAACTCGTAGATTAGCATCATTTCATCTTCTTGAATGCAGCATCCTAAAAGCTTCACTAGATTCCTGTGCTGAAGTTTGGCAATATGTGTAACCTCATTCTTCAACTCATTGAGTCCTTGTGTAGAATGTTTTGAGAGCCTTTTCACAGCTATTTCTTGTCCATCTTTCAGTGTACCCTGAAATCCATCAGCCACATATCATGACCAAAATTCATACTCTGTAGTTTGCAAACGTTCAATATACTACTTGTATCCATGATCCTGGCCGAAACGTGTGGAAACTGTCCAGCTCACTGTAGGGAGGACTACATATGACTTTACCTTGAAGACTGATCCGAAACCACCTTCTCCAAGTTTACTGTCGTTTGAAAAGCTATTGGTTGCACGAACAACAGCAGCCAAGTCAAATAATGGTAATTCCATATCTTCCTTTTGGCTGGGCCTCGGTTTTCCTGTGAAGTATTCAGTGAAGTAAATAATGTAACCTGGAACTGAAACGGAAACTGAAACTGAACTACCTAGCTTATAAAATAAAGAGGCAACAGCAAAAATTCCCTATAGAACTGAGCCTACATAGAAGATGGAGGGGCAGAATAGTAAAAAATTAAATAGCTTACCATCTTTTTGGTGCTGCTTCTTCCACACATATAATAGCAATGTTAGCCCCAGGATCAGCAGTACAGTAGACAACACAGTACTGGTTACTATGATTCTCACTTTTTTCACATTGGATTTAGAGGTTTTAGCATTGGTGTCTGTATTGCTTCCTTGATCTAGGAATGAAGTATTTGAAAGCAGAAACTCGAGGAGTCAGAGATCAATAAAGAAGAACTTATGTACTGGATTGTTTCTGAGACAATTCCAAAGAAATATTTTTCTTATTGTGTCAAAAGTTTTCTGGCTTTATTTTGTACTCCACACGGCCTTTAGGCACATGTACTGTTGGAAGATTTCTTTCTTCATTTTACTTTGTTTTTTGTTCTTTTCCTTTCAAACTTTGTTTTAAACAGCAAGATAATTCCATACCTAGTTCTGACGCAGCCATTCTTATGTAAACATCTTGCCCACTTCCAGTGGAATATCTTATATCAATCAGGTCGCTGAACCACAGCAAGCACCCCCTTCCTCCATCCCGGACATCCAAATTCGCAAAAGCAGTGCAGGAGCAGAAGCTGTTCATGCACATCATCTCACATTCCTTGAGGTTCATACTTGAGTTATACCAGGATTGTTCTGTATTTGGCAATTTCATCCCAGAGTACTTCTTAAAGATGTCTCCACTGCAACTCGGTGGAGTCTTTCTCACACAGCCATATGACCAATCCACCAAGTCCCGGTCTTGTCGAAAGTTCGGTGTAAATCCTTCCAAGCAGCCACATACTGGGGAGTTTTCAACACTGCATGCACCATTTGGACCACATAGTCCATAGCTGTCACAGATATCAACCTGTGCTGTTAGATAAAGGACCCAACCTTGGGTTTCATCACTCCAAGTGTAGCTTTGCAGAAGCCCATCTTGAGTTAAAGCCAGCCTTGAAAGAATTGAACTGTTGAGAAGCTTATAACCATAATATACTTCTTCATCATCATCCAACACAAAACCATATTTGTTTGTATGGTCTGAATTTAAATTATGCATCCCACTAAATTGGATTCCATTCCATGGTCCAGTCCGATACTTTATAACAGAACCCTCCCTCACAATTAATTCATGGTATCCATCAGGTCCAAGCTGGTATGTATAATTTCCTGGAGAAGGATCCTGGGGGCTTTTCCATGGTGTAAGATGCCAATTGAAACCTGTGATTTTGTTCCTACCAAGCTTCATACCCGGTAGTAATGTATCACCTGGGTAATCAAAACTCTGCCATAAGTATTTCTGAGTGTCATTATGATCATTGCCATCTATCACAACAAGATTTCCCACCGGATTCTGTGCAGAACTTGATGTGTTGGAAGACCAAACTGTAGTGTTCTTTTGGTCAACAAGGACAAGAATTCCAGGGCTGCTTACCTTGAGTATACCTGATGAACCTGTGAGGGGTGTGTCTCTGTTGGCAATCCAGACAATGGTGGCAACCGGTATCTTCTTGTACCATATCGCCACATACCGGCTTTTTGAAGCACCGGCGCTGAAGAATCCAAGCTCAAAGGTTGCCCCTGTCGAAACTACGGTCTCACCATCTGCAATGGACTGAAATGTGCTTGTGTCTTCTGCTGTGGAAACTATTATTGCTGTTGTGATGAGCAGCAAAGAGGAGTACAAAAGATGCAACCACATATTATATAAAAGCCTTCCATGGATTTTCAATTTTCCAGCCATTCATATATGAGCTCTTTCTTAAAAATTTCTATGGCACTGAGCTGCTTTTTTGTGAAATTTTGAAGACCTCATTGGTTGGTTCTCCTTAGGCTCTTGCTATAGTTTGTGAGAATCTCACTTTCACAAAGACTCTGTGATAATATATATAATTCCTATTTATTGACCACTATTGTATAGTTAGCAATGCAAGCAGTCAATCATCTTCTAGTTCCTCAATATTTTACACTTTGAATGTATTGATTTGGTACCCTATCATTTTCTTGGGATGAATTGCCTGCTAAAAGAAATTCATTGACTCTCATCAGGGATCCCCTTTCACAGCTGGAGCAGAATTCATATCGCTTATCATTGTCAACACGTTATCGATACATTGTCAACAATATGAAACTAATTTTAGATGCATGATTGAATGCAAATAAACTAAATTTTCTCCAGCGTGAAATGGAGAAAATTCTCCTCAATCAAATTTAGACTGCCTTTAAATTTAGTTAAGAATGTATCGTTCCTCTAGTAGAAAAATCTAAAAATTCATTTCGTTGTCATCTTGGAGACAACATGATTTGAAACTAGTGTCATTTTGGATGATCCAAGAACTGGTCCACTCACTCGGTCATTCTTCCATAATCAAATGTACCAAAATCTGAACAAGTCTTCTCATCCATTTCCCTCACTCAAAGGAAGCTGCAATTTTCTGATTTGTATACTCTTTGGCATTATTGTTCAAGTCTTCCCATCCCTTTCCTCTCCTCTTTCAGTTTTTCTTTTTCTTCTCAAGTTGTGAACCTCACATTTGACCTCAATAGCCGAAGGGAAGTATGAATAAGAGCATCTCCAACTGGGAGGTGCTGTCCAATTATTTGACACACATTTCATTTTTTTCAACTCTAAAACACTAAATTAACATCATGTCATATCTTTGTACATATATAAAACAAGGGGCCATTGTAGTTAAATTTTCAAATAACCCAAGTTGCTCTCTATCTGTGTCCTATAGGAAAACTGAGGGGTAGAAGACTAGAAAACAACTTACCATCTTTCTGGTGCTGCTTCTTCCCAACATAAAAAAACAGAGCTACACTCAGGAGGAGTCCAGGAGATGACACTATAGTGCCTACTATGATTCACACTTTCTTCACATTGGATTTAACAGGTTTAGCACTGATTGTTGTATAGCATGAAATATATTTGAAAGCCAAAAAAGTGAGAAGCTAGAGTTTGCTAATTGTGTCAAAAGCCAAACTTATAGAGTAACAACCTTTGCGATTGTCTAAACTACAAGTTGAGGGGAGTTTCTCACACACACATTACAAAGGTGCCATGGGAGTTTGAACCTAAGACTTCTGGTCTGCAACTCAAGGCCCTTTTCTACTAGGCTAGATCCGTTGACAAGTAACAATCTTTGAGTTTTTTATGTTTTGACTATAATTTTTTGTGCATGATCATTAAGGGGTGCATAACTCCCAATTGGGTGTTTCATGTCCAAAGATGTTTCTTTTTCTCTTGTTTTCTTTTCAAATTTACATTAAACACCAACTTTTGAGATTTGAGATGGCTCCATACCTAGTTCTGATGCTACCATTCTAATAATTATATATATATCTTGCCCATTTTCTGTGAAATTTCTTATATATCAATCAGGTCACTCACTTCCTCCATCCCTGATATCCAAATTTGCATAAGCTGTGCAGGAGCATTTCTTACCCTGGCAAGAATTGGGCCCTGGAAATGGATTTTGAGGCCTAAGGAGCCTTTTGCCTGGCCTGGGTTGCTGTAGTGAAAATGCTCTAAACCACATGTATTATTTGTGACTTTTGACATGTATAGGTGTATCCATTTGAGGTAAGATAGAATTAACCTCTACTTTAATTAAATTGGCAGATTTAATTAAGAATATAAAAATATACATATTGTATACCCGAGTTCGAATCCCTCTTTCGGTTAAATTAATTTAGACTAATTATCACTTGTAACAATAAAATAAATTTAAATTAATAAATAATCAATAAAACTTTGACGAGCCATGCCTGAGAGGGGGGTTGAAGCCAATTGGACTTAACCGTTTGGACTTGGGCCAGTTATAGGCCATAAGCCCACTTTTACCTTTATGAAGTCCGTGGATTAATAATAAAGTCTCTGCTGGACGACAAAGAAAGAAAGAATGTTCTGAAAACCCATGAATCTAGTGAAGTCTAGGAAACCACAAAATCTTTTGTAACCTTTTTTTCCACCATAGAAACAAAATTTGTAAGTAGGTGGAGAACTTGTGGGTTTAAACACTAAACATGAAAGTGCTTTATGCTTTAATAAAAGCACTTATTAAGGACACCTTACTTTCTTTTCTTTCTTTTCTTTCTTTTTTTTCTTTCTCTTGGTAAATTGCACATGACATCTTGGGTTTTTTCATTTTTACACAAGTGATATTGGGGAAGGAGAGATTCAAACACATGATGTCGGATGCAAGAGTAACTGCTCTTAACTAGTTGAGATTTGCAACATCTTGATTTTAAACTTGGCCACTTAATTCTAATACGAACAGTAAAATATGCCTTGTCAAGGGCAAGGGTTTAGGTATACTTGCAATTTAATGGACAAAAGTTTGTAGCAAAGCAAGAGATGCTATGCTGTGCTATGCATGCAGCTTCCTTTCCAGATATAAAATTCTTACCATTGAAGCAATATTGGTGCTTTTACCATATGATCATAATAATTTCTTCTTTGCCTTTTGTATATAACCTTACTCTTTAAGTCTTCCAAAATCTGAAAACAGGTGAAAAGAATAACTTTTTCATTTTTTATTATTATTTATATTTATGTAATTTAAAAAAAGTTGTTTTGTGAACTGACAAATGCAGAGTCCTTGTTATGGTTGAGGCCTACACATTATTATGGGTGACTGGTGGAGAGGTAGTTTCCATTGGGACAAGTATCTCTGTATTGAATTTGTGAATGCATTAACAATTTAATGTGAAATTGACTTGTCCTAAAGTTGGAGGAGGGGAAGGATGTATTGAAATGCACATGGAAAGACATTTAAGCCTGGCAGGCAAACAAACACCATGACAAGAAAGAAAAAAATACAGAGAGAGAAAGAAAGAGATGATGCATTGGGAAATGTAATCTCTGTTTGAGCAGAGCAGAGAGGGAGATCCACCATTGTTAATCTTTTTCACACTTGTTTCTTTCTTTGCATGTGTCTCATTGAATGTGGGAAGTTTCCTTCTTACTTTATTATGAGGGTAAATTTCAACTGGTTGTAAAAATCACATTCTGTTGAACTACAAGTGGTAAAATATATATATATATATATAAATAATGACATGCCATGATGCCACATGAGTTTACTGGGTACTGCAGATTGATGGACACCAATAGAATCATGCAGTGGGTCCAGGGCAGCAAAAGGGCCCCACCCTGCAGGTGGCCCCATGTATGAATGCCACTTCTCCCTCACTTTCCCCCCCAACCAAACGGTCAAATTTCACTTTGGCAGAAGGAAGGAGAGAGAGGAGAGAGAGAGATATAAAGCTGACATCTTTCCAAGCATCCTGAGCACAAGTAAGGTATGTTTCCAATACAAGAAATAATGATAGCCCGTCAGAGACCCCAGCAGCAGATGCAGCAAGCATCATACTTAGTTGTCATAACAATTGCAGCACAAATGGGAAAGTGTTCTTTCATTATTTTAGCTTTGTTCTCTCTCTCTCTCTCTCTCTCATGCATGAGCAAAAATGAGTTTGGTTGTATTTATGTATATTGTTTGTTATGTTGACAGAGACGAATGGAAGTGAGAAATATTCAAGTAGGGTTGGTTTTATATGTGTTGTTGGGGTGATGAATGAGATTCCCGAAAAGGAAAAACAAAGCTGTAAAGATAGAGAAAGAGAGCCAGAGATTCTTCATAATGTGAGAGTTTAAAAGGGTGGAGATCACATGTAGAATATAACACCAACTTTAAGTTTGAATGGAGGAAAAGATAAATAAAGAACAAAACCAATTCAAAAGAAAGAAAAAAAAAATATACACTAGATATATATATCTATCTCCACAAGTCATGGTGCAAAAAAGAATTTGCCCCTTAAAAGGTGGTGAAGCACAAACAAAACACACATGATTCCCCATGTGTATGTATATATATATATATATATATATATATATATCTTCTTCTTCTTCTTTTTTTCTTTTTTTCTAATTTATCATGACAGCATAACATGCCTCGAGTAATCTTGGCCGTCCGATTTTGTATCTTTTTGTTGCAAGAAAGCAATCAAAATGTAGTTTTTTTGTTTTTTTGTTTTCTACTTTTTATTACTTTTTGATGTATGCTTTTTAGATTTCGGTAGTGGTTAAACCAAAGTATGGTCGATGCAGTTGGGTTGATGTGGGCAATAATAGAGCCAGAATGAAAGAGAAAGGTGAGGCAAGGTTAAGAAGAAGGAATCACTCTCTATGCTCTACTTTTTTTGTTTTTTTTTTCCATCTACCCTCTTCTTTGGTAGTGGCATCTTTCTCCATCTCTTTCATGAAGTTTCGAAGCAATTGAGTATGATCGAATTCTAGGCTAATGAGTTACTAGATCAAGAATAGATATTCAAAAAGATAATGTTCTATTGTTAAATAGCCTTGTATTCCTTGTAGGTATCTGAATGTACGACTTGTATTTCTCTCAATAACTCTATTATACAAGCAAATATTAAAAAAGAGGAGAATCGAACACTACTTTAGAGTTAAGAATATATACTTTAATAACCAATTGAGTTATAACTCGGTTTGCTTCTTCTCGATAATTATAATAACAACAAAACCAAAACTATGTTCATAAATTTGTGGTCCAACAATTTTATAAGTATACTCTAGAGGTTGTTTGTTGAGCAACTTGAAATGCCAAAGGGAACTTGGAAAGATCGAAGATGATGGGGATGCGATATGCTCTCAATATTATTATTAATGCCTTGTGAGTCTGTCTGTCCGTACGGCCTCTGCTACCTCATGCAACATTACCCATGTGGGGGTTGTGTGTGTGAAACTTAAGAGACTGACTAAACAAGATTAGTTGTTAATAATGCAGTCATTAAAGAAGAAGGAAAAAAAACAAGAGATTAAAAAAGTGGTTAATAATGTCAGGTTATGCCTCCTCAAATCGTCCGCAAATGAGATTTTGTAGGATCAACTTGCGGAACCCTAGTTGGCCACGGAATTAATTAAACTTAATGGCAAAGCTTTTGCTCACTAATTAAATGACTGATCTATTTGTCATTTTGTCTCCTTGATTGAAGCTATACTTTTCCCACCCCATCGCGTAATTAAAAACTAATAATTTATTATTATTATTATTTAAATAAATAAAAACCAGTTGCTTAATGGGAATACATTTTGCCTTGAGAATATCGTAGTTATTTTAGAATTGTGGGTGGCTATAATGATGCAATTGTCACCCCATTGTCTTTGTGCACTCAAATAAAATAATTTCAACATGTTAATTTAATTTATTGGAAAGGTACGATGATAATATCGAATTAATAACAAGAGAGAGAGAGAGAGAGAGAGAGAGAGAGATTAGGGCAGTAAACAATGCATGTGGAGACAAATTAAGTATTTTGGAAACTACTTGAGGATTAATTCAATGACCACCCAACACAAACTATATAATATATATATATATATTTAAATTTTCTAGCTATAGCTAGGTCAAGCATGCTAGAAGTTTGTAACATTTATTTTTCATTGGCTTAGAAGAAAGGTGGCAAGATCTAGGTGATGTTGGTGGGTGCATTCTGGAGGAAGAGGTGGGGGTGAGACAGATTGGGATTTTAAATCAATGTTTATTTTCTTCTATAAAAATACCTTGTTGTGTAACATGACGAGTGATATATATTGTTTTAGAACGTATTACGTATTATAATATCTAAATTATATGTTAAAAATTTATAACACGAAATACGTATTAAGTTGACAAAACACGTCACTTATTATTATTCGATTCGATTCGATATACGTGTTAAAATACATTATACGAGAAATTATCAAATAAAGTTTAGATT
Organism: Prunus dulcis; assembly: GCF_902201215.1. Taxonomy (NCBI): domain Eukaryota; kingdom Viridiplantae; phylum Streptophyta; class Magnoliopsida; order Rosales; family Rosaceae; genus Prunus; species Prunus dulcis. The sequence goes on along the minus strand of NC_047653.1, from coordinate 8,256,550 downwards.
GAGAATGCAGTAATATAACATTGTTTGGAAACTTTTATTTTGAACTTCTGCTTTCTCTTTAGGGTCAACATCGTGACCAGCAACGAATTAAATTGTATCCTCAGTCCAATCTTAGCAGCAAAGTTTTATTTTTCTAAGTCACAATTATATGTGGAAAATCAAACCCAAGCAATCTCAGGGAAAGTGTGACCCGGATAAGTCTGACATTGCATCAAACTTTATCCACAGTTTTCTCTTGGACACACCAACACTTCTACATAAATATACTAATATCAGAACGTGAACTTTGAAAATTATAAATTAGTTGGGATTGATTGGCATGCTGTCAAATTTAGATTTGGTCAAGGTGCATGCATCAAATGGAGGGAAAATTCATTTGCAAGAAATTAGGCTCCAAATATGGGAGTCCATCAAAACGACATGAAAAAAGAGACTAAATTCCATCTAAGAAACGGAAATAATTCATTGATTTGATATATTTTCTTTAAGTTTGAGATAAGCTCAATTTTTGTTTTTTGGGTCAAGGAATAAATACAAGAATCAATTATTGTCCTTCACTCACCTGAAATAGTGATTTGCAGTAATTGATTCTGAATTCAAGTCCTAACATCCATACAATATGTGTAAATGACAAGGAAAAATCATAAATTTGTAGCAAGCTACCAATAATACTTGTCCTCAAACAGCTGAGACGTCAATAATAATGAGCGTTCCAAAACTAGAGACTGCGTTTTCAAGAAAGTACTCAATAAAACGACGAAATTATTCTATCAACTTGACGTGGCACCACAAAATATTGAATATCTTTTTAAGTATTTTTATTGGTTTTCGAATAATTATATGATTTATGACTTAATTAGGCAGCCTGGCCCTGGGCCCATACAAAAATAGATAGATTATAAGAAACTACCACCGCAGCTTGAATATTTATCATCCAAGTGTGCCCTATAGAGACGTAAACATTATGATTTATAGATATGTGGATCAGAATCTGTAACACACACTTTGATGCAATGCAAGGCTTTATGTGAAGTCTATCGTATCGTCCGTGAATGTACGCAGACATATCAAAGATTACAAGAAATTGTATAGTACCGTATATTGCAAAGTAAATCTAACAATGATACATATATTTTATATCGTAACTGTTAGAAATGAACGTCGTTCATATATGTATATATATATATGATTGTTAATTAAAATACAGTATATGCACACGCGTATGATAATACACGTGTGCATTGAAATATAGACGTGCCTGCAGCAATTTTATTTCTTTTAAAATTAATTAATAACTAACAATTACCCACGCGCACGTAAAAAATAAGATGAATTAGGAGGTCGCAAGGGAGTGACCTTGGAGCAGCAAAACACCTTTTTTTCTCTTTTCTTGTTTTGGTAGATGAGTGCAATAAAAAGGGGGCTGAGGCCAGGTGGCAGAAACAGTCCAAAGCTAAACCAAACAAAACGAAACGTATCCATGCGATGCGCATGAAGAAGAGTGTGGGCTGTAGCTCTCGCCAAAAGTAAACAACCTGCCAAATGGACCAGCCTCCCAAGGGTACCACCGTACTCATCATCATCAACACCAAACCCAACGGCCATTAATATTTATTATTATTAAAATTTTAAAAAAAAAATATTCCTTTTTTATTATTACACGTTATTTTATTTTTAACTTTGTGTTTTGACAAAAGTCCGCCCTCGGTGGTCCCCACAAGTCCACGCTGGCCCCTCGCACGTGCTCGGAGTGGATCAGCCTTTGTCATGTTCCCTGCCCACCCGGCCCCACACGTGCAGCACCAGCAGCAGTTGCTGTTGCGAATTCACTGAATTTATTAGAAAAGCCCTCCGTAGGGGTGATTTGGCGTTTGGATTGTAGCCGTGCCTACGTGGCGGCCCCTGGCAGGCCCCAGTCGGCAAACTGCTGCGTGGCAGATGCCCACAATGTCAGTCTTCATCACTCTCTTTCTCTCTCCTCCTTTTTTTCTTTTCGTTTAATTAATCGAAGTAAATAGTAATTAAATATTTTTCCAGGGAACAAAGGAAAAAACTGATACGGTAAACGACTCCGCGCTCGTGTTACGGATATGCCCCTGGGGAATTGTTGGAATTACGGACTGACCGGATATCTGTTACGGTTTTGGTTACAAATTATGAGTCAAGTAAAACAAGTAAAATACGGAAGGGTCTTTCTGGTACCGTATCCCAGAATAGACAAAACGGTCAAAACTCCATATCTTTCTCTCTTTTCTCTCTACCTTTTATCTTTACTCTCTCTCTCTCTAAACTTTTTTTTTTTAATAATTATTCTCTCTCTAAACCAAACCAAACCCTAAATAAACCCCACCATCAGCCTTGCCACCTCTACTGCATGCCCTTTTGTTCATTTCCTCCTCACACTTGTTCTCTCTCTCTCTTTCTCTCTCTCCCTCCTTCCTATCTTCCCTTCTCTTAAAAAGCACCAAAAACCAATAAAACCAAGCCCAAACAAGAACCACTATCAAACTATAACGCATATATACACATATTGACACTGCAAATTTCATAGGCATCAACCGAGACAGAGAAATAGAGAGCCCACAAAACGCTACACAGAAAGAAAAGCAGAACAGAAAAGAAAAACGCCTGCTCTGCTCTGCTTTCCTTCCTTCCTTTTGCTCATCATCAATCAATCCATGGCTGTTGAAGCTCGGCATCTCAATCTCTTCCCTTCCCAGCTCATACCCAACAGGTATGTACTCGTCTTCTTCATATTTATCGCTGGATATGGGCATATGGGTTTGCTGAGATTCGTGTTTTGGTGCATTAAATTGATGGGGTTGGTGCTATTTTTACAGGGAAATGATGAACCCAATACAAGGAAACACAAGTCTGTACAGTGCCCAGATTGGGTACGGGGTGCCATTATCAACTGGAGGGGTGGCTACAGAGGCTCTGCTGCCGACCTACAACTCTGTGATCACGGATTCGATAATGCCTCCGAAGACCTCAACAACCGCAGCCATGAAATCCGATAGCGGCCTCACCTACAACGTCCCGATTAGTCTACCAAGAAAGCGGTCCAGAGACTCCATTAACAACAACATCAGTCCTCCCTTCTCATACCCAACTGCTCCGGCTAATTACAAGAACTCATGCGGGCCTTTCTCTTTTCTCGGCGAGGACATTTCTCTGCGCATACAGCAAGAGCAATTCGACATCGACCGTCTCATTTCTCAACATGTACGTACCAAATACAGAGCAACGAAAACTATGCGATTTGGTGTCTTTTTTTTCTTGATAGGTATTTTCATTTTTCATTTTATTGATTTGGGTTTTTCTTGTTTTGGGAATTTGTAGATGGAAAAGGTGAGATTGGAGGTCGAGGAGAAGAGAAAGAGGCAAGCAAGGAAAATAATGGAGGCCATAGAGGTTGGGATGGCGAAGAGGCTCAGAGCCAAAGAGGAAGAGATTGAGAAAATCGGGAAACTGAATTGGGCTCTGGAAGAGAAGGTCAAGTCTCTGTGCCTAGAGAATCAAATATGGCGCGACCTGGCTCAGACCAACGAGGCCACCGCCAATGCTCTCCGCACCAACCTAGAACAGGTCCTGGCTCATCATCAGGTCAAGGAAGAACACCAAAATGACGCCGCCGCTCTCATGGACGACGCTCAGTCGTGCTGCGGAAGCTGCGGCGGAGACGAGGGTCAAAACGACGGCGTCGTGGGTTTAGACGGGTGGCGCACGGTGAAGGGTACTACTAGTACTACTGAGGGTCACCGCGGGGAGGAAGGTGCAAGCGGGCGATGCGGGTCGAGTACAAGTAGGTGGTGCAGGAATTGCGGGAAGGAAGAGGCCTGCGTTTTGCTTTTGCCGTGTAGGCACCTTTGCTTGTGTACGGTATGCGGATCATCGCTCCACACTTGCCCCATCTGTAAATCCACCAAGAACGCTAGTGTGCATGTGAACATGGCTTAGATCAATTTTCACCAACCAAAAAAAAAAAAAAAGATAAGAAAAACAGGAATTTTCATGAATAGAAATTTGTTTCATCCCAATTTTGTCTAAATTTGTTTCTTTTTTTTAAATTTTCTTTTTCTTGTAAGTAACTAATTTCTTTTTTAATTATGCCTTTTGGGTTCATGATGCGTGTTTCAAATGCTTGCATGAAGGCAAAGTTGCTGCAGTTGGAATTCAATTACTGTATATCAATTGCCAATTAAAGAGGAACGGGAAAGGAATAAGGTGAATTCGAACACCAAACCTTCGATATAAAAGATAACTACTCGTAACCACATGAATTACAATACTCCTGTAATGCTAATTAGATTAGCCCATTATTTGGCTTTTTTGTGTTTATAAATTGGTCTCTAATTAAATTAGCCTTTTTTTTTTTTGGGTGCTAAAATTGGTTCAAGATAGAAAAATGGATAACGCGGCGCATGTTAGCACGGGAGCAGCGCATGTTAGCACGGGAGCAGCGCATGTTAGCGGGGGTTGTTCAGAGTTTTAAGGCTGAAAGGCGGATGTGTGTGCGTACGTATTTATAATATAATGGTGGGGACCGATGACGGGCGACTTGATATCTATTTGTGTTTCTGGGGGTGGGTCCCACGGCGCATCTACACCTCTGCTGCTTGCTGCTGTTGCTAGTCTCTCTTTATAGACCAACTAGGTAACACGAACGGTGGAGCGTTTCGTACACGCGTGAGCTTAGAAGCGTGGGGTCAACGAAAGAGAGAAAGCGACAGGTGTGAGGCAAAAGCTGACACGTCGGACGCGCGCGCGCAAATGTTGCTGTGGCTCAGCAGCAGCACTCATCGCTGCCTGCAAACGGCCACTATTTCTGAAAAAGTTAAAATATAAATAAATAAATAAAAATAAAAATCAGGGAAAAGGACGAAAAGGTCCAAGTCTGGTGGCAACATCACTGCAACACTGGCAGTCTCTCTCTCTCTCTCTCTCTCTCTTTCCCAACAATTACTATAACTATTGGCAATATATTTGTTGCGTAATCGAGACGACGACGTATTAGCAGAAATATCGTGGACAATGGGGCACAACAATAAAAACTGTTGGGATTCCCGACGCCTGGTGGGGTGGTTGTTGGGCGAGGCGTGTCCTACGCACGTTACTATGCACCTCTCTTTGGTCACTTTCAAATGGGTACAATTATATATATCAACGCAATCACAAATGTCCCTTATTATTTTACTATTTTATTTTTTGATATTTTTGCCTAGGAATTTTAGGGTAGGGGTAAAGAAGAAGAAAGGTTGGTGGTTTGAAGGTGGCCTGGCTTAGTTTGGAAGGTGAAGCAGTGAAGGGAAACGAATGAGGTTTGTGCTGAATCTGGCAATGCAAGGCAATTGGGTTTTTGGGTAAATTTGGTACAAATCGTCCTTCGCCGGCACAGTAGATTTTACAACATTACAATAAAAAAATGGTAGTAATGTCAAGTCTAGTTCTATATAGCTCAATGAGGTCATCCATTCGATCTGATCCGATTCGAGTAATATCTTCAAACGACTTTATTTTATGTGTTATATTGTCTTGCATTTTACGGTCAGAAAATTACTCACACGGACATAGACAACTGACCTTAGAAATATAACATGTTCGAGACATTTTAGAAAAGTAATTGAAAATAAGAGGGTGTATTTGGAGGAACGTGAGGGGCACGTGATGTGTGGTCGTGTGTTTCCTTTTCAAGATGTGGGGAAAACAAAGTCAAATGATAAGATAAGCAGTGTGGTGTGGTGTGGTGATTCTCATCTAGGCATCTTGGGATGAATAAATTTGTGAATTCATTCTCACTCACCAGTCACCGCCCTTTGTGAATAAATTAGGAAAAAATAAAAAGATAAAAAAAAAAGTGGGGCTTTGATTGATAACTGGGGTCCTACCAGATACAAGAATCAAAATCAAAATCAAAGTAAGCAATTACGTATCTCAATGGAAAAATATATGCACTACGCAGCCTTACATTGAATTCAAATAATTAATTTTTAATTATTTATATAAATTTAGGGTTAATTTAATCAAAATCTATCACGAGCTTGACCTAAATTGGAATCCCAATTCTTTTTTTTAATTTTATTTTTATTACAATTTGACTATGAGTTACCATATTTTCTGAAAATGACTTTTCTTCTTTTTTTTATAAGGACATTTTATATGTCGAAGACAATGTAATGTGCATTATTTATTTATTTATGGCTATTTATATTTATAATAAAAAAGAAATTGGTATGTAATTCTAGAAACGCAATCAATCCAGTAGAATTATGAAAACGAGGAGTCAATAATAACAAAATAGGTTTCAATCATCCAATATTGGAAATCTTGGCTAAATCAAAGGCGTAAACGACATATGGCCAAATCGATAAGACTAGGAAAGGGTCAATATTTATTTAAAAAATTTTAATTTAATTTAGATTTTGTTTGAGTCACATAAAACAATCAACTTCAGACCAACAAAACAAAACAAAAAACAACCGACGTATTGCTAACAATAGTGCCGTCGACCTTTGGACAATAATTTTCTCAATTTTTTTGTTTTCGGGAAAAAGGAGAAAGAAAAAGAAAAAAAAAGAGACAAGTTTAAAATAGACATTGCATAGCTTTTTCTTTTCCTTATGTGGCCATTATATAATATCTTCTTGTTCTTTGAGTCGACTAAACGCCATAGACTTTGGGGTAGTTGATGGAATGCTACAAGATATAGGTAGTCATAATCAAGTTAATGACTATTTGGTTTAGTTCTGTCTAGTTTTAGACTTCATTAGAGGAGATTCTGAGTTCAAATCTCGTATAAAGTAGTTATTAAATAAAACAAAATAACCCTATTTAAAATAGTTATGTTTGAATAATCAACGACTAATAAAAGAGGATGGGAGGCCAAGATTGTAAGTGATTGATGGAATACCTATATGATGGGCAAACACATTAATTTACTTTGTTGTTCACTTTTCATAAGATATATACACCCAATAATTATTTGCTTTTTTTTTTCTTTGTTATAATGATACCCAAATCTATGGAGTGTAAGGAAAATAGCGAAAGTAAGTAGAGATTTTTCGGGTAAAAGTAAAGACTTTTGTTGTGCGTGTGGGTGAAGGTACTTCTCAACTAGAGGTATAAGTCTTCCTTGTATTTGTATTTTTTTTAAGTCAACTCAGAATTCAATTTATTTATTTTGGTCAAACTGCTAGAAATTCATTCACTTCCTATAAAATGTCTATGATCCGGTGCTAAAGGTCAAAAGATTCAAGCATTAGGACATGATTCTAGGGCTAATGATTTAGGTTCATGGGTTATGATCTAAGTTTGGAGCAAGTGCTTAGAGCTTAGTGTTATAGGTTTGAGGCCTAGGGTTAAGGGTTTGAGATGCAAGTTTAGGGCTCTTAGCCTAGGTTTAGCGTCCAAGGTCTAGGGTCAATCGGTCATGTGTTCAATGCTCGAGATATGTGACATTGTGATTCTAATAGTTCCAAGCTATAATATTCTTTGTTACGAAGATTTGAGTTAAGAGATTCGAATTTCGCTTTCAAAATTTATTGGTAGGACTTAATTTTCAAGGTTTGGTGTAAAACTGTTTATGTACAATATTACTACAAAAACTTGTAACACGTGTTATATTACAAATGAAAAATATCTTCTTATCGCAACAACTCATGAATTCAATTTGAGCCCTAAAATATTTGCCGTCAATTTAGGAATGAAAACTTGATACGTCTCAAAATTGGGAAGACTTGTATATATCATCGACTTAGGCATCATCTCCGATAATGCTAGTAACCTTCACACTTTATATTTTTTTCAGAATCACGCAGGCTTTCCCTTTTCTCCAACACTTATTATTATTAATAGCAATCACCTTCATTTTTGTAATTGGGTTAGGCACTATATTATATAGTATTAAAATATCAAAAAATAAAATAAATATAAAGTTACGATAAGCTCCATGAATAATAATGGTCAGACCATATTAAAAGGTGGCCAAATTGTTCAGATGTCTTATTATTTTCTATCCCATTCAAAGCAACCAAATCAAACTTCAAATTTGTCCTACTAATGGGCCAATTAGAAACCACATGTCCTATTTGAGGGGCACCATAATAAAAAAATTAATTTTTTTAATAAAAAAGTTTTGGGTCCCACAACAAAAAACAGGTGCAAACAGCCAAAATTAGAATTTAATGAGGAGGGTAACAAAAGACACCACAAAATAATGGGAGATTTTGTTTGTAGGATTGGATCTTTGGGCCCACAAATGGGCCCCCACCAAGATCAGGACCCTCTGTCCCTTTATGACCAGCATGCCATCTACAACACGCGAATCTGATTCCCACCCAGTTCTGTTTCCCCTTCCTTTCTTTCTATAAATTTAAATTAATCTATCTTAATCTCGCTTAGTGAATTGATTAAGTGTTGATGATTTGGATTGGTTGGGTTGGGTTCCCTATCAGCATAAATTATTGCCATCATAAGTTGGACATTTTTCTATTGACTAGTTTTTGTGATAATGATGTCTTACTTTAATAATGAAAGACCTTTTAATTGTTTGTTTCATTGGGCAATTGGATGGACTTAAGCCAAATTTAAAAAGGTGTTTCTACCTAGGAATCTAATCAAAAGCTAGGGAACGTTGTACCTAAAAAGAGAGGGAGAGGAGAAATTATGTTTTATTTATTTATTTATTTATATAATGTGTATTCAAAAAGATTTATCTCTTTCTGACTCGTTGTGACAACAACAACCACTATGACCGCTAGTCGACATAATTTTAGATATGAAAAACTTGACGCCATCGATCGGCCTGCATTTAAACACATACACTTGAATTTAATTATCCGATAACATAACGTGTCACTAATTTTACAGTTGATTAATTTTTTAAGAAAAAATAGATAGAACATTTTAACTCAATGACAAGAATATAAACCTAATTGAACATTTTAAACAATTGGTTTTTCCTTTCTTGTTGTAGTTTTGTATGTATGCTCAAGTTGGTATTCCCAAAGGCATCCATAATCTGTACTTGGGCAGATACACGTAACTTATGGCCAAATTTTGTTGACCCTATTAACCCAAAATTAATTGAATCCTTATCTCATCATGTAGGGTTTTCTAGTCTCTTCCACTCTTTTTTTTTTTTTTTTTTTTATAAAGAATTTTTAAAAAAATTATAGTTAGGCTAAGTTTGTCTTCTTTTCAAACCCAAATTTATAGTTTGTACTTGCATATATCATAAAATAAACATTTGGTTGTAATTGTATATGATTTTATTGCGTGTATGTGCATTCCATGCCATCCACATGCAATTTATTTGGCCAAGAAATTGACCAGTTTGTTGGATATGACGACTCCTTTTGTCCAATTGAAAAAAACAACAAAAACCCATTTGGCGTATGCATTTGTAATTTGTCCAAAAGAATATGTAAGCTCATCTGGAGAAATTTCAATGGCGATTGCCGGTTGGGTTTTCATCAAAGAAAAAAACATTAGGTCACTCTCAAAGCTATGTCATATGCCCATCCTTTTTCGTTGCCTTTGGGAAGACAAATGAAACAGGTCACAGAAAGCTATTTGTTTAAAATGAAAAGAAAATGGGAAAAGAAGATTGCCCGTGCTTGAATCATGGGAAGATGGCTAGAGGGCCAACTAACTTTGGCAGGCACAAGAAAGTTTCAGCTAATAATTTTCTTGACCTCAAAGTGGGGGAGAATTGAGCAAATTAATATTGGTGTAGGGTTTGGGTTAAGTCTTAGCTTAGTATGGGGTTAATTATAGATTAAGTAATTCGACCATATTGCTTGCTTCATTTGACAGCAAATTAACTTCTTGTTCTTGTTTTCTTTTAGTTTATTACAAGGGTGGCCGAAAAGATAGAGAATTTCGACTCTAGTTTTGAATGTGGACTCCCTACCACTAGAGCTATAAGTACATAGAACTCCCCAATACACAAACTCTAGTTCGTGTTAATATTATCACATTAAGAAATGATAATTAGAATTAAAATCACGAGTTCAATTAGGTATTGTTGATAAAGATTGGTTATGGATTACACGGATGAAGCATCATGGAGCTTAGTGCATACTCATTCATGGTCATGGGGCCACGTTGTTGTATTGTAGCATCATTACATTTATTCGATAGTGACTAACGACCATGTAACCCTTAGATACAATTTTTAATTGAATTTTATTCTCTCTCTTTTTATATATATAAAAAAATATTAAATTAACTTTTATAAAATGGTATCTTTGGAGATAATTGGGATTGTCAAAGGGAGATTAAGTACTAATTAATTTTGTCAAAATGGCACATCTCATGGTCATGAAGTGCTTTGCTTTGGTTGAGTGCTGCCATTGCACATTGGACTTCTACCACCAAGTTGCCAAACCCTAATTTTTTTTGTATTTTTGTATTTTAAAGATCTTTGCTAGAAGGATCAACCTATATATTTAAGTAGCTTCTACTTTTATGAAAAAGAAATTGTGATTATACAATGTAGATTAGTAGATGTTACCTCTAATAGAAAAGTGGTCCACAATAATTCTATTATATTTTAAATGCTCTTACCCAAATCATCAACTAGGGGCACACATTTTATAAATGCCAAAGGGTGGCAACAAACACACATTGGGGGACCTACTTTTTCTTTCTCCTTCCAATGAAAAAGATGTGTGATTAAAGTAAAACCCTAATCAAAATTCATTGCCTTGGTCCCCCTTCCTATAGAATCACACATCAATTTCATGTGGGTCATGATCCATCCTTACCTTGTTCCTCTTCTCCACTCTATTCATTTCATTGATATAAATGCATACCAGATAGATGCATGAAAAGGGGCATGCTCTCAACCCAACAAAAATGTCGACGATTCGGACAACGACACTTGAACCAATGGAATTTTTTCTTTTTATTTATTATTTATATAAGTGATATTAAAGAAGAGATAATCGAACCTAGAATCTCGAATGCTGGAGTAAATACTCTTAACCGCTTGAGTTACAAGCATATTGCAAACCAATAAAATTGTTCTTTGAGGACCTTAAAATTTTAAATTTCTTTTATAAAAAAACAAAAACAAAGAAAATAGAAACATAGAGAGAGAGAAAAATCCCCCACCTAAGTATCTAGGACCATGCTTTGTGCTTTTTTAATCTTTTACATCCTTAAGGAGTGAGACTTGGTGTAAAGGAATGGAGATGTGTCTGTCACATAAGTTGCCCACTTTGGTGATATAAACCATATTCCAAGTTTGAGTTGAGGTGAGGTGAGGTGAGGTGGGGCTGCTGGCTGCTATATAAGTAAATGGACAGTACAATACAAAGCATAGAATATGGATCCAATTAAGAGAGGGGCAGGGGGGCCATGATGGGAACCCTAACTTTTCTTCCCTTGTGAAAAGGGGCACTCATGTAATGTAATGGAATTGCACCACTCCATTCATATATCATCTTACAATTATGTTTGCTTTGCTCCTTTCTTTTCTTCTCTCCTATATATACTTTCATCTTTGGACAAGGACCCCATAGGCCCCACAATATATAGGGCCCCACACTCACATATCACAACTCACTTGAGAAACTTGATGGGACCTAGAGCCTTGTCAAATTGGAATTTAAGATGCATGGCCCCAATTTAGCATTTCTTAATAAGCATGAAGCGCAAGTCTAAAAAGGAGCCCACCCTAGTGAGTGAAAGCAGACCAAAATTACAAAGACTTAGAGATTTTGAGTGGAGGTTGATTATTTACTCTGTTCTTTTGATGCTGCAAAAGGAGATTGGTGAAAAAAGAACAATATACCTCAAATGTGTGACAGACAGACATGTCTTGATTTTACTACGCATGGGTAATGGGTTATATGTTATCTTTTCAAATGGAGGGCTTAAAGATGAGATTCCAAAATCTTCCCCCAAAAGAAAAGAAGGCATAAACCAACCAGTGACCTAGAAATCATATCCTAACAATGAATTTTTTTTCCTTTTTTTAAAAAAATCTTTATGTGGGGAATTTCAATGACCTGCCATGAGTCTACTTTACAAGGTTGGATTTGGATTTGTGGTGTGATGGATGGAGTAAGTGTAAAGATAGAGACATTATTTATTGCAGATTTGAATCCAGAAAACCCCACTATGGATGATGAAGCAAATATGGAAAACACAAGTTAAAGAAGCAAGAAAAAAAGAGCAAAAGGAGGAGAAACAGTTAACACAAACTATTCTTTTTTCTCTGTGGATTTGACAGAAGATTGGTTGTCTGCAAGTGTAAACATCACCCTCTTCCACTAGCACATTATATCCATGTGCTAAAGTCCCAGTCTTTACTCTCTCTCTCTCTCTCTCTCACCCCCATTGATAGGTCCTTGGAGATTGTGGTTGCAAACCCAACCCTCCCATCTTGGGTAAAATCATTGTGTGTGTGTGTCTCTCTCTCTCTCTCTCTCTCTCTCTCTCATTAGTGGGTACTTTGTCTAAAGTATAATGAAATCCCTTGTTGTCTACATTAGGCACCACTCCAAAAGCTCTCACCAATAAAATGATTCATCATGTTTGGTTGATGTGAGTGGGCACACACCAAGGACAGATGGAGAGAGAGAGAGAGAGAGAGGGATGAATTTTCTATATGAAAGGACATAATGTTGCAGAGGATAGATGGGTTGGTTTGGACTAGGTGTTGGCTTAAAATATGCAAAGTGATTCTGCTGAAATGATCTCTATCATGAACCAAAGAGCGATATGAATGTACTATGGTCTTTTTTCTTTCACCCACTTTTCTTTTTTTCTGTTCAAAAGTTGCACATTTTAACAGTAGTGAAGTGGAGACATGAACTTGGAGTTGAAGGTGACATTACAAGAGAATCAGCTCTCACTTTGGACCAATAAGTGGAGGATATATTTAGGTATTGTCACCAATTTGGTAGTGCACAGTATCGACTTGTCGACAATTTATGGGTTGCATGACATGCGGGTGATAATTGGGCCCATTGATCATGGAGCACAATACTTTCTCAATGGAATTCAAACTCTAATCGGATTGATTATGAAACTGAAAAGAATTTGTATGCTTCCTTTTTACACCTAAATCCTAATCTTTGGACAAAACAAAAAAAGCCAATTTAAATGTATATGGTAAATTTGCATTGAATGATTTCGAGGTGTAAGGATGTTCTAACTGTGAAGGATAAGTCTGATTGTTTAGGATCGATTGCCCGAGCTTAACTAACACCATACATTTGAGTAGAGAATACTCACTCATTTGATATGAGATGAACAATGTTAAAAACAGTCGAGCATGAGTGAACTAATTCTAATTATTGATGCGTGTAAGACCACAATGCATCAACGATTAACATCATCCCATACCCGCGTTCACGATTCATGGCAGCATTCTTGGGTTTGGGAATTGCTTGTGCATCCAATAGTTGATGATTACAACTTCCAAGTCAATAAATCCATTATTGAAACAAGAAGTACTAGTACGATAATAATGCCAATTAATGGTCAGCTGTCAAACCTTTTTTATGGGTTGGAAGCTGCCTTATTTTACAAAACAGAATGGGCCATAAGAAACAAACAGATCAAGAGTGAGAGTTAGGATGTTGGGCCAATTTTACTAGGCTCCACAATGAACCCCACTGCTCCTAATCAAAAGAAAGAAAGAAAGGAAAAAAAAGACCACATAATCAAATCTCACTTTCCATATTCAAAATGAATGGATAGTGACTTCACAGGAAAGACATGCCCCACCAAGTCATCATATACCAAACGAAACATGCATGATGATCTCTGCATAATGCAGTTCCCACACTAGTCGTAGTCGACACACAGATTATTATCAGGAAAATAAATATTCAAAAGACTTTTTGGTTGTTTTCGTTTGATTTTTTTTTTGAATTGATGATTGATGGGGAGGAAACAGCTACAAATAAATGCATTATAAAAAAGGGGGATAGTTTTTAAACTAAGCTTTCTCAATGTGTCGGCTGCACACTTTGTCTTACCTGATTTTGTTTAGTGATACGTATGTATAGTGGAAAAAGTATATCAGAACCGACCGGTCGTACGTATGTATACTAGGTATAAAGTGATTTGTTCTTGCGATACTATTTAACTGTAAATCATGCGCAGAGACTGAAGCACAGTGTTCTTGTGCACCAGCCAAAGGCATAAGTTGTGAACCAGTTTTTTAAACCATCTACTTGAGTCTGTCTGTAACATTAAAGCATATCAAGTACAAAATATATACAAATTTTATATTTCACATAAACTTTTTGAGATTTTGGAGGAAACTTAATGGGTAGAGATAGATTGAACTGGTTTGACATAACTAGCTGTTCAATTAACTTTACACAACATGCACAAGGGCGAGGAGGTGACACCGAATTTTTTCCTTATTTAATCTATGTTTAAGTTGTTGCTCAATCTCACTAGCTATATGGGAAGTATTTCCACATCTCAGGACAATTTTATAATGTTTTGACATGGAGTATGGTTGTGTATTCCGTTTTTTGTTTTGTGCGCATGAGGTTTATTTATTAGGTTAGATTCATGGTCCATCAGTTGATAGTTATGTCACAAGGTGGTGCATTATGTTATAGATTTTGGTACAATTTCACATCAATTCATGGAGTTGCTGGTTTGTATCTTGATTATTGTTACTAAAATCAAAGAGTTGAATTTTGTGTTATGAAATGAGTTTGTTTGTTTGTTTTTTTAATTTTTTATAATCACAGTGAAACTTCATTAGATAAACTTCTACGAGACAATAATTAAATGGGTTTCTGCATAACTAGAAGAAAAAAAAGTGTCATGACAAAACAAATTCATTAAACTAAAGGAGTAGTTCTTCCCATCTCCAATGCTAGAGGACTCAAAACTAAAATTTCTCCTTTCAAAATACAATTATTCAAGTATAGTTTGGACTCAAATAATTTTTTTTCCACCAACATTGCACCACTCAAGATTTAAGTCCATAGCTTTATTAAGTTGTTTAAGAATAGTTCAAGTCTAAAATTATTTTATAGTTAATTTTATTTATACTTTCGTAGTTTATTTATCCGAACATTTTAATTTAAAAAACTTGAAATTCCACAATCATATTTTATTTCACTTAAAATGAAAGGAAGAAATTGATTTTGGTAGATTAATTAATAAATAGATGAATATTTATAAAATTTGGATGAGTTTTGGGGTTAGATATGATTTAAATTAATTAATAATATTATAATAGTCGTTTTATTTAAATTTGGGCCATTGGATTGCAAACGGCCAGATAATCTCATCCTTACACGCAGCGTCTACAAGCTTCTGTTGTGGCATGCACGCTCTTGTCAGCTGCTTCACGTGGGCTGCATGACTCGCTACGTTGGGCCTCACATTGTTTCAGTCTAACTGGAATATCGGGCCAAATTCCGCATGTTCGCTTTAGGGAAAATTTGAACACGCTCAATACACTAGTTTGAAGGTTTTCTTGGGCTAAAAACTCAAATTTTGGGTTCGGCCTTACCCATTGGAGATGACCTTAGAACAGAACAGATGACAAATTCTTTACATATATTAACAAAAAAGATTGAGCAGTTGGAAACAGAAACCTGCATCTCTGCAAGTTGACCATCAGCCCATTGTTGATCTGAATATTGTAATTGCGAAAAATATTAGTAAACCTCATTAACTGCTGCATCAAGTCCACTCGTATTGTCCTTCGCAAGGACATTGTGAGAATCAAGAAATGATATAATCAAATAAAAATTACCAATGTTGGAGTTTAACTAGCACACACAGCCCAAAATGTTTTGTTTAACTAAAACTCCACAGTCACTACACATGAACTTGTCATCCCTTTGCACCTTAGAGATCTCTAACATGAAGCTTTCTGCTTCTTGTTCTTTCAAATGGGGGAGACAAAGTGCATGAAATTTGCAATGACAAATATCACTAAAAGAACCAAAACTTTACATTTTCAAGAAACAATCTATGGAGAATGCATGGTTTTACATGAATTGATCTCTCTCCTACCGCTAAGTGCTACAAATTTATCGTTAAACAACAAAAGGGGACATTTGTCTATCAAATTCAGCCCATCATAAGCTTCTTTAAGAAACACAGTGCTCCTAGCACCTTTATTAGTTATGTAAAATATGCCAGGATGCTTTATCAGACACAGCAGCAATTTAGAGGGCAAGAAATAGTCTGAGTGAAACGCATCCAATTGAGCAGATGTCATCCTCTTCTGCATTGTCAAGCTGAGGAGCTCATGGAGCACCGCTACCACCCGCTTCCTGGCTTTCGGATCAGCAATGTTAAATCTCCTGGCATTCAAATAAGGGGAAGGGAAATCCATTTTCTGCCACCTTTCAAGTTGCTCAAGATAGCTAGTGTTTGGCCTAAAACCAGCAGGAAAACTCATTCTAAATGCATGGGGACCTAGAAAGTTACCATCTTTTGATATTCTAACCTTGTTTCCCAATCCAGAAGGAGCTGAAATCCCTTCACCACCTAATTGTTCCTCACGAGCTGTGACTGCTATTGAAGAATCCCAATTCTCCAAATGAAGATAAAGTTTGCCATTGACTTCCTTGACCGAAAAAATTTCAGGGTACTTTGGAAGCAATGATTTCTTGAAATCATTCGGCAAACCCAATTCGGATTCAATGAATTCAATGTTTTCCAGAGGAACCCGGCAATCAACTGACAGCATTAACAGCTTCCTCAAGTTTTTAACCAAAATGGGTTCCATCAAATCCTTAGCTTCAGCTTCTTCTCTAGCAACTTTTTTAGCTTTTTCAGCGAGCGTAACAAAAGGGGGCGTTCTGTTACCACCGCCAACATAGAAGATTGAAGGATATTTTTCTATGGCAGCCATGAAGTTCCATTTCTGTACAAACCCAACTTCTTTCTCGAGGTCCCTGAGAAGGAGAGATTGGTGCTTTTGCGACTGAATAATAGATTTCAGCTGCAAAATCAAGGCCGGCTTTTTCTGAAAGTCCATGACTTTGTCAAGTTCGTGGACTCTGTGGTAGACTTTCCTCTTGGGTCTTCTTCCTCCGCTGGATTTGTGCTTCACCGGGACCCACATGGAGGCTTTTCTGTGACATGGGATTGGAGATGACAATGCATGCGCTTGTGATTCACACGGAGGAGAGGTTTTCAGAAGTTGGTGAAAGCGCAGCATCGTGGTTTTCCTTTGCATTTTGCCAGAACAGGTTTAGTCTCTGTGGCGCAAAACATCGAACAGTTGGCGTGCGAGCCTATAAGCAACGGTCAACTCGGAGAGACTGCTCCGCCTTTGTAGGAGGTGGAATGGTCATAGGATTCATATCATATCAGGCATGGCAGTGAACCGGGCCTTCAAAAAGTAAGCCCAAAGAAATACGTAGCTGCGTTTGTACACTTATGGTGGGTATATGTCCATCGCTATCACTAATATTTCGGTGGATAGGGCCATAGGCATCATGCCTTGCAAATTGCAGATATAACTTTTTTTTT
The DNA here is from genome assembly GCF_902201215.1 of Prunus dulcis. Taxonomy (NCBI): domain Eukaryota; kingdom Viridiplantae; phylum Streptophyta; class Magnoliopsida; order Rosales; family Rosaceae; genus Prunus; species Prunus dulcis. The sequence continues at coordinate 8,239,069 of NC_047653.1, read as the reverse complement.
TCTTTCCTTCCCATCCTTTTATGCTTTTATTTATATAGGGAGATCTATAGTAATAGTACCATGGAAGTTTTACAAGTGACACCAACCAAACTAAGCCTGTTGGATAATCGGTTCAAAACGGGGAATTAAACTCTACACACCAACGAGATTTAGCTGAGTAAAAAAGGATCTTGACTTGTTGATGAGTGGTCTCAAGTTCAAATCCCATGTCAAAGAAAACATTTACCTTAAAAGGGAGGGGGGGTTGGATGCACTTGCCTGTTGGCTATGTGATAAACATATTTTTCATAAGCAGAAACTATCTACACAATTATTTATAATTTAAAGAATTATAAATTTTTATTTTTGCTCATGTTATAAAATATTTTGAAGCCTAAAGTCACAAAATCGTTATTTTGACTATTTTATAGCGACGAAAACAGTTCCTTGAAGTTATGATCAAATAAAAGTGCGTATGTGTATGATGGCTATGATCAAATAAAGTAACTCTTATAAATCTAAGGCCATTCCAATAAATTCCTATGTCATTTTCAAGATTAGTTTGGGATTAGCAAGGCAAACAAATTCTTGTACTAGTTAGCAAAACGGGCACGTCTGGTTCAAGGGATACCTCAACATAGAAGTTGTAATTGTAAATGAAATGTTAAGAGTGAAAATTTTAATCAGCATTCATATTGGGAGTGTGATGCTCTACCAAGCATATTTTTCATGATTAACGACCTCCAAATCATGCGTGAGGCATATTTTTCTTGCACTGGCCAATGGCATATGTTCTCAACCAATTTTTAAAAGCAACTACATGAGTCTATTCTAAACATCAAACACATCAACAAGTACAAAATATACGATAGTTGGTATTTCTGAAAAATTATTACAATCTAAATTGAGATCGTGAAGGAAACTAAAATGTCATCTATTTTGATTACCACTGCTAATCTATTTGTCGAATTCTATCTCGTATTTGATAATTACTTTTTAGTAGCAAAGATGTGGATAGAGGAGAATGCATTCATGGCTTAGTTCACGGCACAAACTAATATGTATGAGGAAAATAATGAAATTATTGGGTTAGTGGTAAAAAGAGTTGATGTTGCAAATTTTCTCATGGAGGTTTCTTTCCACTCTAGTTTGCTCTCCGGCATCAAACCAATGTGACAAGGGCTAGGAGGGCTTCATGGAAGATATCTCTTACATAATTGGCTTCTTATATTCATATTCCCCAATAATGTCAAGGGCTTCTTTTGCAACTAACAAAAATAATCAAGTTTTCAAGCATCAATTTATCATATGATAGTAAGGATTGCATCAACAGATCTGATAATGTAGGTGCGATCATACTATGATATCTGTTATTACAATCCACTCATGTTATAATAAAGTATTTTATTTATTAATACTTTACCTGTTAATTATAAATGATTGCTCATTCATATAAAGACACGTGAATTAACGTCATACTCAAGAATATTTCGTTAAGTAGTTAAGGCAAATGAGGTCCCACCACCTAAGTTATCAATAGAGAAGTGCTTAGGGACACCAATGTTGAATTGGCTCAAATTTGGGTCACTTTTAGATCATACTTATTAACAACAAATAATCATATTAGTTAACAAATTTAGTGAATAAATTTAGTGAATCTAGCATTATTGTTATTAATAAAAAGAGGTGTCATATATAAAAAAATAATTAATAATGTGAGTTTTTCTAGGCTTTTACTTAACCATTTTCCTATAATTTTTACCTAACCATAACGCAAATGAGGAAAAATTATCACGCAGACCGTCAAAGAACACATTTACCTCAAACATTACCCTTCCCAGTCCAGCTAAACTTTGTACGAGAATTTCATAATAGTTTAAATTGATGGCCCTAAAATGCTAACATCTCCACGTAGCCTCGTTGACTGATAGTCATGCAAATGAATCATTACAATGGAAATTTTATGAGCATTCATATTGAGAGTGTGGTGCTTCACCAAGCTTCCTTTTCGTGATTAAATGATGATCAAATCATGCACCAGCCACAATTTCCTTGCACTAGCCAAAGGCATGTGTTGTGAACCAACTTTTTAAAAGCATCTACATGGGTGTTCGAATTTATTCTAAACTTTGAAGCATATGAAGAACAAAATTTATACGATATTTGGTATTAAGAAAATCAATGCAATTCAAATTGAGACTCTGGAGGAAACTAAATGGTAAGGGATAGGTTGAATGTAGGATTCCTATGTAAGTGAGGGAACTTTTAAATGGTCCTTTGTATATAGGTTATGGGTTAGCAGTGATTAGGAGTAATAAGGGAAAAGCTTTCAGACCTATTTTCTCTTGTTTAGCTTTTACATAGATATTGCCACCTTGATTTTACCATAGAGCACTTGAGGATATTTTGCTCTCACTCGAGATGTCTTTTGTTGTGGGTTTTTTAGTTGTAAATTGGCTTTCTCAGTCGCTCTGATCAGGGACGGATCCAAGATTTTAAAATGAGGTGGACTAGATTTACTTTATTAAACTGTTAGATTTTAGGCTTCTGAAATTGATCATGTGTGTGTATATATATATATATACAATTTAAAAACATATCATTTTTATTTTATTTGTTTAAAAGGCCTATTTTACACTACAAATGCCAGCTAAGGTCTACCATGATGAACAAAAATGAATTAAGAGAAAAGAAAATTCATAAGAAAATTCAAAAATGAAAATTTATCATCACAAAGATAGAGTCAGATAGGCACACGGCAACTAGAGGTAACACTACAATTATCCAATTAGTTCAAATTAATATTTCTGCTATAAATGGGATTAACATTAACACTAACTATAAGAAATAAATAAAAAAACTGACCTGGCCTAGAGCCCCGGTTGTACAAGTCATAGGACCGTCCCTGGCTTTGACGTTCTAGTTGTAAATTCCTTCAGTAATCTCCATATTCACACAACATTTGAGGATATTTTGCTCTCACCCGACATGTCTTTTGTTGTGGGTTTAGTTGTAAATTCACTTCATCAATTGCTCTGACGTTGCTAGTTGTAAATTCCTTCAACAATCCCCATAACGACTCTCCATGTTATAAAATTTTCAAAATCCTATGATAAATTTCTTTAGTGAATTGGAAACTGCCATTGAAGTCTAAAGAAGAAAATAGAGTATGAAAGAGCATGGAAATCTTAAATCCAATTCCTAGCAATAATTGAAAAGAAGGGTCCGAAGTCAATTCTTAACATCTTGAAAAAAAAAAAAAAAAAAAAAAACTTAAACTTAGGTTTCTTGATCGTTTTGATCAAAATAAAAAAAGAAACAGGAAAATCCAACATATTGAAAGTCATTTGGAAATAACAATCGAAGATATTGAAAGTAGACAAATTACTGATCCATTAAAAATGTTTAAACTAATCCTGAGTATATGAAATATGCTAAAATCTAAACGAAGAAGGTAAAACCAAATGAAGTAATGCAATTATAAAAAAAGCCATGACCAATCGATGTGATAGTATTTCAGTTGTCCAAAAATTAGTGTAACATGTTTGTGGCAAATTTTGGTGGATATGGTCTTTTGAATATTTGACGGGTTTGCCAATTTAGCATTTTATGTTTATTTTAAAGAGATTATTATTTCTAAAATTACCCTAATAGATTCTTACCTCAGATTATGATACTTCAGTTTTTTTCTTTTCTAAAGTTTTTTGAAAATCAGTACACCGTCTTCCACTGTGTTGTCGCCTCATTTGTTGCTTTCTTAAGCCAATCAATTTATTTCTTTACATAGACACTGGGATTTTTTTTTAATAATTATTTTTCCCCGATTTTTGTTTATAGATAAGAGTAGTTTAGAACATTATCCATTACTATTAGGTCATTACCCGAGTCTCTATTGTCCTATTTTGAGTTTTTAATTTTTCAGGGTTATTACCCGTATAAAGAATTTAGCATTTTCACGTTTAATACTCGTATTGTACACGTACGTACTTATTTTTCATGTTTAATACACTTATTTTTACAAAATGTTCAATAATACACACAAAATTCACGTATTATACACAAAATACTCACATATTATTGAATAAAAATATTTAAATACTAATTATTCACTAAGAAAATAATAATTAAAACATAACTACTAATTAAAGTAATTAAACAAGAGAAATTCAGAATGCTATTCAATGGGTAAAGCCGAGCGGCTATACATAATTTTTTTTTTCTATTTATAGCGTATAGCCGAGCGGCTATACGTTTGAAATATTGTATCGCCAATGGGCTATACTGTTTTCACAAAAACGCGTGAGGCGTGAGTTAGGTCTTTTTTTAATTATAAATAGTATAGCCGCCCGGCTATAAGCCGGATTTTTTAATTTAAAAATGTATAGCCGTCGGCTTTACTAGGGTCTTTTTTTTAATATTCTTTTTTATAAATAGTATAGCCGATCGGCTATACTCTTTACATAGACATTGATCTTTTTTTGATAATTGTTTTTCCCCGATTTTTGTTTATCGATAAGAGTAGTTTAGAGCATAATCTATTATTATTAGGCCATTACCCGATTCTTTGTTGTCCCCTTTTGAGTTTTAACTTTTCCAGAGTTATTACTCGTATAAAGAATTTAGCATCAACAAATAAGAAGATATTTCAACAACTAGAACGACTTAAACCCACACAAGCTGTGCAAATTCATTTTGAACTCATATTCCAACATTATTCCAACATAAAGGAACATTCATTTCTTTCACAAAATGATAATTGTTAAAATACTGATAAACTAATGCTGAGTAGCTAAAATGTGGTAAAAACCCTTTTGAATTGTTAAAATGTGCTGGTAAACTAATGTTTCCCTGGACTTGGGAGAGTACAAACTAAAAGGAAAAGAGATTTAGCTATCAAAAAAGTAATTTTGTTATCTCATAATATACTGTAAATTGTAATGTCATATGTTAATCACCTCCAGCTTTCTCTGTAAAATGTAAGTAAATGCACCGTATGTAAATGTAAAGGCTCGCAATCCTCTCTAAAGTGTTGTGCTTATACCCTTCCCTTCATCTTCCACAAAATTTCTACCTTTGTAACCTGTAATCTCATTCTAATTGGATAACAACTTTACAACACTAAGCACTGAATTATTGTGGTTTATACACCAAAATGCAGAAAGCAAGCGTAATTTACTTATTGAGCAGTATGTTTATGGGACAGTGTGATCATGATTTAATAGGGGTTATCAATGGAGGCTGTTGCCACTGCTGTGTGTCTGTTGGAATCCACAACTCTGCATCCTTACTTGTGCTTGCCTGAGGAAGGGATCGAAAGTACGCGGTTATCTCCCACCTGCAATCTGTTATAAAGGATAAGCTTACACACCAAGCTGCAAATAAGGAAAGCAGACATGAAAATCCAAACCATATTTCATGAGCTCAACAACCACCCAAGCATATGGTCAATACTCAACCAATTAAACCAAAGCATTTGATAGAAAGTAGCAATTTTAAAGCGAAAACCAAACGGAACTACAGCATTGAAAAAGAATTATATCAAAATTCTAAGACAAAACTACAACACTGAAGCAAAAAAAGAAGAACATCAATGTCAAGTTGTCAACTATGAAACTTAAAACTTATCCTGGGGAAGAACCCGTGTAAGGGATTCTGAGAAAGGAAGCTTGATAAAAAATGACCTTAGTGAGAACTCCAGGTCAGCTTCTTCCATCCTTGAGCCATAAGACTGATTCACAGGCTTAAACATAAATCTTTCCACAGGGATGTTATCACTGTTAAAGAAAATAACTGCTAGTCTCTCCACCAGACCCTAGTTTGTAAAATGTACGTCTGTTTTAGTGAAAATGGTACATCACCGGAATAAATACATTAAACGAATAAGAAAGACTGCATCTTTCTTTAAAAAATCAAAAACAAAAAACAAAAAACAAAAAACAAAATCCAACCAGCCCAGCCGCCCAGACCCGCCTAGGCCGAATTTTCTAACAGAATGGATATAATCTCTGAGTTGAGGGCGACGAGCGCTAAGAACCACCAAATTCATATATTTCCTTCCTTCAAAAGCACCTTTGCCCGAAACCAACCATCAGTGAAAGCAGTTGAAAATGCAAAAACAACAATTAACCATTATCCCACTAAGCTCATATGCAGTTTGAAAACTGGGTTTTGCTTTCTGGGTTCCCCAGATAATGAAGAAAAACAGAACTCAAAACCACAACTTTTTTTCTCAGCAACCAAAACGAGAGAAATGGGTTTAGAACAAACCTGGAGGGTAAATTCCTTTGAGGAAAACGATTGAAGTGATTGCCACCTCCAGGAATTCAACCAGAATCCGAGCTGTCTCACCTGCACCAATATCAATTTGAATTATGCTCATCTAATAAACAAAAAATGAAGACGAAAACATACCAGAAGTAAAGAGGTTTTGAAACCTTGAGGAGAGTGATTAGCTTTGCAAACTGTGTGGAATAATATTAAGGGATATAGCGGATCGGCTAAACTTTGACAAAAATTCTATTTATAGAGTACAGCCGAGCGGCTATACGTTGCTTAGATACGTTTGGCTATACTCCGGATTTGTTTTTTAATGAAAACCAGTATAGCCGTCGGGCTTTACCGGGTTTTTTTTAAAATTCTTTTCTATAAATAGTATAGCCGCGCGGCTATACTATTTACAAATCTTTTTTTATTTATTTAAATAATTGGCTTTCCCCCATCTTTTTTTTATGATCAACATATTGCGAATGTTATGCTTGTAATCCATAATCCTACGGAGTTCCTCTGCTGTAAACTTCACCTGCACTGCACATATCAATAATATCTCTCCATTAAGAATTACGAAATTAACAGAGCAGTCCAACAACCAGTAAGCTTAGATTTGATAGATTACACTTACCATCTTGACAAGTATTTAAGAGAAACCACCAATTTGTAATTATAAGGAGGTGAACCACCTGAAAATTAAAACCATAAAGATAATGAACCTAGGGTTCAATTGAACATTCAAGCAAGAAATTCAAGTAAATATCTATGAATACCCTCTACTTTGATAACTATTACTGTATCAAATATAAGGAGGAGGTGGAAGAGAGGTTTTTTCTTTTACTTTTGATTTTTAGTTTTTAATTTATTTAGTATTTTATTTAATTGGACTGTTTTACCCCTATGTAACGGTAGGACCAATGCAACGATTAATAAAAAGTTGGTGGATCATTTGAACGAATAATTTAGTTAAATGACCAAAATGCAACTTGGGTATAAGTTTGAGGACCATTTGAATAAATAACCCCAATAATTTTTCTTTTACTAGTTAAGGCAAATGAGGTCACACCACCTAAGTTATCAATCGAGAAGTGCTTAGGGACACCACCATATTGGTTCAAATTTGGGTAACTTTAAGACAATATTTATTAACAACAAATTAAAAGGAGGCGTCATATCTACAAAAATAATTAATAATGTGATTTTTTTTTTTTCTTTCTAGGCATTACCTAACCATTTTCCCCCTTGTTCGTATAGTTTTTTTTACCCATCCTAGTGCAGCTAAACTTTGTACGAGAATTTCATAATATTACAGCATCATATATAATATAGTTTAATTTGATGGCCCCAGAAATGCAAACATCTCCACTTAGCCTCGGTGACTGATAAACCAGATTATAATTGAGAGTATGAAATGTTAAGATTAAGAATATTACAATGGAAATGATGTATAGTGAAATGTTCAACCCTAATATTAATGCAAATGAAATGTTATAATGGAAATTTTATCACCATTCATGTTGAGAATATGATGCTTCATCAAGCTTCATTTTCGTGATTAATAACGACCTAATCCAAGTCATGCCCAAGGCACAATTTCCTTGCACTAGCCGAAGGCTTATGTTGTGAACCAGCTTTTTAAGAGAGCATCCACACGAGTGTTCGACTCTATACAAAATTTATACGATATTTGGTATTAAGAAAATCAATACAATTCAAATTGAGACTGTGGAGGAAACTAAATGGTAAGGGATACGTTGAATATAGGATTCCTATGTAAGTGAGGGAACTTTTAAATTGTCCTTTGAATATAGGTTATGGGTTAGCCTTGATTAGGACTAATAAGGGAAAAGCTTTCGTACCTATTCTCTCTTCTTTAGCTTCTCTTGAGACTGTTAGTTCGATGTTTCCACGTAGCAGTTTAGAATATTCGGTTTTGGCTGGAGATGTCTTTTGCTATGGTTTTTAATTGTAAATTCAATTAACGACTTCATCGATCCCGATAACGACCTGATGTTCTAGTTGTAAATGCCTTCAGCAGTCCCCATAACAACCCAACGTTCTAGTTGTAAACGTGATAGAGCATGCAGATGATGTGATCTGAGTCAAATTTTGACCATTACTTTCTTGATTATCTAAATCAAAATAATAATAAAAAAATCCAAGATATTTGAACTAATTTGAAATCGTCTAAGATGTCGAATTACTCGTTTCTTGTTCAGTTTAACTGATCATTGTTAAAAAGTTGCAAATTTACGATCCACTAAAAATGTTTAAACTAATCCTTGGTAGATGAAATATGCTAAAATCTAATCTAAATGAAGAAGGTAAACCAAATGAAGTAATACAATTATAAGAAAAGCATGAACATTTTGAGAGGAGAAGACATGCTTATGGCACATAACCATAATATTTAGAGCTAAATAATCAACACTAAAGGCGTTTGTTCTTTTCTATTTAAGGGCAAATTAGATTTCCCCTTCTTTACACTTTTTTTCTTTGAGTAATATTGGAGGTATCAACTCATTAACCAACTAATGTGATAGTGTTTTAGTTGTTGTCCAAATGGAGAAGACATTTCAACAACTAGAACGACTTAAACCCACACAAGCCGTGCAAATTCATTTTGAACTCAAATTCCAACATAAAGGAACATTCATTTCTTTCACAAAGCATGATAATTGTTAAAATGTTGATAAACTAATGCTGAGTAGCTCAAATGTGGTAAAAACCCTTTTGAATTAATGTTTCCCTGGACTTGGGAGAGTACAAACAACAATCCCTTGAAGTAAAAGGAAAAGAGATTTAACTATCAGAAAAGTAATTTTGTTATCTCATAATATACTGTAAATTGTAATGTCATATGTTAATCACCTCCAGCTTTCACTAAAGTGTTGTGCTTATGCTTTACCCTTCATCTTCCACAAAATTTCTACCTTTGTACCCTGTAATCTCATTCTAATTGGATAACAACTTTACAATACTAAGCACTGAATTATTGTGGTTTATACACCAAAATGCAGAAAGCAAGCGGAATTTACTTCATGAGCAGTATGTTTATGGGACAGTGTGATCATGATTTGTCATGTAAAATCAAGGCAGATATTCATTTGCTTAATTCCCTTTAAGCCTTTGGTTCAGATAAACCTGGATGTTCCAAATATAACTGCACAGATAGAGGTTCGCTACTCATTGATTTAATAGGGGTTATTAATGGAGGCTGTTGCCACTGCTGTATGTCTGTTGGAATCCACAACTCTGCATCCTTACTTGTGCTTGTCTGAGGAAGGGATCGAAAGTACGCGGTTATCTCCCACCTGCAATCTGTTATAAAGGAAAAGCTTACACACCTGGCTGCAATTCAGGAAAGCATGCATGAAATCCAAACCATATTTCATGAGCTCAACAACCACCCAAGCATATGGTCAATACTCAACCAATTAAACCAAAGCATTTGATAGAAAGTAGCAATTTTAAAGCGAAAACCAAACGGAACTACAGCATTGAAAAAGAATTATATCAAATAGTATTCTAAGACAAAACTACAACACTGAAGCTAAAAAATGAACATCAATGTACAGTTGTCAACTATGAAACTTAAAACTTACCCTGGGGAAGAACCCGTGTAAGGGATTCTGAGAAAGGAAGCTTGATAAAAAACGACCTTAGTGAGAACTCCAGGTCAGCTTCTTCCACCCTTGAGCCATAAGACTGATTCACAGTGAGCTTAAATATAAATCTTTCCACAGGGATGCTATCACTGTTAAAGAAAATAACTGCTACTCTCTCCACCAGACCCTAGTTTGTAAAATGTACGTCTGTTTTAGTGAAAATGGAACATCACCGGAATAAATACATTAAACGAATAAGAAAGACAGTATCTTTCTTAAAAAAATAAATATATAAAATTAAAAAAAAAAAAAAAATCCAACCCGCCTAGGCGCTAGGTCCAGCCGCCCAGACCCGCCTAGGCCGAGGCCGAATTTTCGAACACATGAGATATATGAGAAATTTTTGAAGGAACAAGAAAGAAAAAAGTAAAAGGAAATAAATGAGTAAAGGATCAACCTTTTGGATGAAAGGATGAAGTCCGGAGACAGCAGAATGGATATAATCTCTGAGTTCGGGGTGACGAGCGCTATGAACCACCAAATTCATATATTTCCTTCTCTCAAAAGCACCTTTGCCCAAAACCAACCATCAGTGAAAGCAGTCGAAAATGCAAAAACAACAATTACCCATTATCCCGCTAAGCCCATATGCAATTTGAAAACTGGGTTTTGCGTTCTGGGTTCCCCAGATAATGAAGAAAAACAGAACTCAAAACCACAACTTTTTTTCTCAGCAACCAAAACGAGGGAAATGGGTTTAGAACAAACCTGGAGGGTAAATTCCTTTGAGGAAAACGATTGAAGTGATTGCCACCTCCAGGAATTCAACCAGAATCCGAGCTGTCTCACCTGCACCATTTTCAATTTGAATTATACTCATCTAATAACCAAAAAATGAAAACGAAAACATTCCAGAAGTAAAGAGGTCATTGAAAACCTTGAGGAGATTGATTATCTTTGCGGTCCATCTCTACAGTTCGGAAGTGCAGTAACTAGGAGTTTTGGTTTGGGAATTTGAAGGGTTTCGTACCTTGGAAGTTGCAGAGTGTGTTGAATAATATAAAGGCCTGTAGCCCGCTATTTGGCGGGTCTGACAGAGAGCCCATGGAGACCCGCCTCCCCTTTGTATTTATTTATTTAAAACATATATTAATGGGAGGAGGGAGGCAGTCCAATTTGCTACCTCTTGGGATACTTGGAAGAGAAATAGAAGCACAACTAGATCAATAGTTAAATTGATGACTCCAGTATTTTCTTTTAATATAAGCGATACTTTAAATTACAAGCGATAGTTAATTGTTAGTCTAGCATAGTATAGTAAACTAGTCCAAATTATAAACCCAACTTAAGTTTATATTAGCATTGTGCTCCTTCAGAAAACGGACTAAAGAAATCTATAAAAGGATAATTGTAATTTATAAGCTTAAATTTTTAAGTCTTTATGGTGAGGAGTAAAATGAGAGGTAAAAAGCTTGTTAAAGAGGGAAAGGAATGTGAGTCAAAGTAAAGATTCCCCAAGAGTTCTGTGTGGCACCAACTAGCAGTTAAGCACTCGTCTCTAAAACATTCGATAACAAGCAAAATCATCCTAGTAGAAAATCGGAAGCCTACAATTTGCGAAGTTGGTTCATCTGCAACTTTGAGCAACTCCAGCAAACATGTTGATCCGAAATCAAGAGCAGGGTGTCATGTAAGAAGGCATTCCCTAATCAGGAGGCAGAAATGTAGAAAAATTTGTTTACAGATGGTAATAAAATAAACAAAAGGAACACAGATATGAAAATAGAAGAGAAAGTACGATATATATCATAACCCATGTAGAAAATAGAGTAAGAAGTTCACCAAACGGAACATCATAACAGGGAAGATGAAGCTACAAGTCCCTAACAGTAACGGAGGACAGAACCAAACAAATTAAAATAGCTAAAGACCAAAAATATTGTAGTGCAATCTCCTCAGGCCAATTGGCAGGACAAAAAACTAATAGCACAGTAAATTGTTTAAAGCTTATCCTCAAACTCGGATAGCGGGGTCATTTGCTCCTTCAAGCCCTTCCTCTTGCGGATATCTGTAACAAGCTGTGCAGCCTGGGATCCAACTTCCAATGGATCAGACGACATCATCTCCCAATGATCAAAGACACATTGTGGGAAGGCCTGCCCTGAAGTCGAAGCCCTCAGTTGACCAGAGAACCCAAAAGATTCAATGACGGGGAGGTAGGCCTTGATGTTGTAGAGTGGGGTACCAGGCCTCTGAATTTCCTCAAACACATGCCCACGTTTCTGATTAAGAACACTGTAGATACCACCAAGAGCCTGCTCTGGAGCTTGGATTTCAACAAGATATACAGGTTCAAGGAGCCTTGGCTTGGCAGTGATCTGGGAAGCATAGATGACCCTCCTAGCAGTGGGAATAACCTGACCACCTCCTCTGTGGATGGCATCAGCATGAAGAACCACATCACAGACTTCAAAGCAAATACCCCTCATGTTTTCTTCTGCCAATGCACCTTCCTTTGAAGCCCACTGGAAACCAGCAACAACAGAGTCCTTAATTTCATTCAGGTACTGAACTCCCTTACACATATCCACCACCATGTTAGGACCGGTGGTCTCAGGGCCAAAACACCAGATTTTCTTAGCAAGATCCTTGTCCCAACCAAACTCTTCAGCCAAGATCTTGGAACGAATTTTGGGATCATCTCTTGGGCCAATACGGCCATCATCAATGGCCTCAGGAAGACCTTCCTCCAAGGGTCGAGCTTCCATATACAGACGGTTATGCTTGTTGGGTGACTTGCTCATTACAGTACGACTAGACTTCTCCAGGACAGTCTCACGGAAAGACACAACAGGATCAGATTTTATAATCTCAGCTCCACCCATGAAATCATCTTGTAGATCCTTCAAACAAATCTCAAGATGGAGTTCACCAGCACCAGCAATAATGTGCTCACCGGATTCCTCAATGGAACAGACAACCATAGGATCAGACTTGGCCAGACGTTTGAGACCTTCAACCAGTTTGGGAAGGTCAGAAGCCACCTTGCATTGAACAGCAACACGCACAACAGGTGAAACAGAGAACTTCATAGCACGAATGGGGTGAGCATCCGCTTCCTTCTCATTTGTCAACGTAGCATTCTTGGTGATAAACTGATCAAGACCGACCAAGGCAACAGTGTTACCACAAGGAACATCCTCAACAGTTTCTTGTTTCTTTCCCATCCAAATAACAGTCCTCTGCACGTTCTTAACATACAAATCCTTCTTCTCTCCAGGAACATAATTTGGACCCATGATTCTAACCTTCAAACCTGTCTGGACTTTACCAGCAAAGACACGACCAAAGGCAAAGAATCGACCCTTGTCAGATGCGGGAATCATCTTAGATACATAGAGCATAAGAGGCCCTTCAGGATCGCAGTTCCTGATAGCATTTGCATATTGATCATCAAGGGGACCCTCGTACAAGTTCTCAACACGGTATCTCTGGGCAGTTGAAGGAGAGGGAAGGTGAAAGATCATCATTTCCAATAGGGCACTGCTGGCTGGTAGCCAGGTCTGCATGACACGCTTCATCAACGCCTTCCCCATCAGCTCCTTTTCATCACTCTTCATCGTCACACCAAGCTTTGTCAACATGGGCCACAACTTCTCCTTCTGATCATTCATGCAGATGTTGATAATCTGCTTGATGGGTTCATAACAGAACTGAACGAAACCACGCTTGCAGGTAGCAGAACCAGTGTTTTTGCTGGTCCATTTCTTGGTAGCTGGGTCAAAGTAGTTCTCACCCCAGAGCCTTTCCATCATCTTTGATTCATCAACTCCAAACTTGGATGCATACATCTTAGCAAAGTTGGTCAGAGTAAAAGCCCAACCATGCAAACCAGCTGAAAAGGCAACAGTTCCTTTCTCTGGATAGACCTGGACATCACCAAGAAGGGGGTCTTCGTATGTAGCCATAATGACATTAGCATTCTCAATAACCCTTTGGAATGCTTGGTAAGCCTCCTCTCCATCGACCTGGAGCTCAAGGAAGCACCTGTCCATCTTGTTAACAGTCAAAACAGGCCTGATCCTTTCTCCCAAGGCTTGACGAAGCACAGTCTCTGTTTGGACACAAACACCCTCAATGCAATCAACCACCACAAGTGCACCATCAGTAATGCGAAGGGCAGCTGTGACTTCAGATGAAAAGTCAACGTGACCAGGGGAATCAATGAGATTGATGAGGTACTCATTTCCGTTTCTCTCCCCCTTGTAGCTCTTCAAAGCTTCATCAGTCATCTCATAGTAGAGAGAGATACCAGTAGATTTGATTGTGATACCACGCTCTGCCTCATCTGCACGGGTATCTGTCATCCGGACATCACCAGCAACTTCTTGTGCAATGATACCAGCAGCAGCAACAAGGGAGTCGGTAAGGGTTGACTTCCCTGCATATTAAAATTCAGTACCATTATAGCTATGAACAAACACACAGGACATTGAAACACGAACAAGAATGTAATGCAAATTTGAAAGCAAAAGGACAATTATACAGTTGAGCAGGGCATAATCAACCAGATACAAGAAAGCAGCTCAAATTAACTCAAACAGAACACTATTAACCACTCCATTATGAGCAGGTGAGTGAAAATAATGTTACAAATATAAGAATTATCAAGTGAAAAAAGTTATCGATACCATGATCAACATGTGCAATAACGGACATATTGCGAATGTTATGCTTGTAGTCCATAATCCTACGGAGTTCCTCTGCTGTAAACTTCACCTGCACATATCAATAATATCTCTCCATTAAGAATTACGAAATTAATAGAGCAGCCCAACAACCAGTAAGCTTAGATTGATAGATTACACTTACCATCTTGACAAGTATTTAAGAGAAACCACCAATTTGTAATTATACGGAGGTGAACCACCTGAAAATTAAAACCATAAAGATAATGAACCGAGGGTTCAATTGAACATTCAAGCAAGAAATTCAAGTAAATATCTATGAATACCCTCTACTTTGATAACTATTACTGTATCAAATATAATAATTTTATTAACAATCAAGATAAAAGATTTCAATCAGAAAAAATAATCACACATGGTATTCCCTTCTCTGCATGGGCTCGCATGTTTGGATGTGTGAAGGTATTCAAAAGGGAAAAACAAGCAATATAAAACATATACCAATGGGAAAAACAAGCAATTAGCCACATTCAAATTACAGTAGATAGAAATTTTCTCTCTTCGAATTGTGTTAAATTATTTCATAGCATTTAGAAAAATATTTTCCGGGAAAAATATAATGGAAAAGATAACATTTATTCATAAACACAGAGGAAAATCTCATATGGTCACGTAATGATTTTTCACAGTAGCAAGGAAACATCAGAAAAATTTACCAAATCGAAAAATTTGTAGGTGTAACTATTTTTCAGCAAAAAAAAAAAAACACAGAAAAACGAACGAGGATATATATTATACAACAAATCTACTCAGAAAAACAACGATATTCTAATACATCACGTAGAAAACTCCAACCGTCCAAAGAAAACGCCAGAAAATCTTTCCACCAAGAACAAAATTTCACGTAACAATTTTCCGACGAAACAAACGGCGCCTTACAGTGATCAACACAAGAAACAAGGATCTAATATAAATATGTAAACAATCTAACATCAAAAGCATGCATATATAACGAGAATTTTCAACAAAAATATAAAATAATAATAAAATCCATGCAGATCAACCATTTTCAGAAGAAATAAAATGCATAGCGACAGAAACCAGAAAACAGAAGAATAATCTGAGATATAAAATTAAAGGCAGGCACTGAATTGAATAAAACAAAGAGGATATACGAACGAACCTCAAGAAGAATCGAGGTAGAGAGAGAGGAATTCTCCGCAGCCTATAAAAGAGAATGAGACTGAGAGAGAATTGGTGGGTTCCGAAGGGAGTGTGTGAGTGTTATATAAGGTTAGGGTTTTCGTTTCATGGGTTGGGCTCCGCTGTGCCATTTTCTAGTTTCTCATGGCCCACCATTCTTGACTCCTGCCTTTTATTTTTTTCCTATATAAATTTAAGCCTATAAAATAATTATAAAAAAATTTGAAAAAAAAAAAAAAAAACCTAGATTGAGGAATTTCGTTTGATCACCCAAGATTGTTCTTTGGAAACCCAACCCCAAACTTTGGTGTTCCCTATGTGAATAAGTTTTGCAACAAGTATGGGAATGTTGTTTGTTTCTTTGATATTTCTCAAATATACAATTTATATGCAATTTCGATATATTTTTCGAGAAACTAATTTTGATAATGCTTTGCTTTAGCTGATTTGGGTCATTCAAGTTCTAAATTATCATATTTGCGACCACACTCTCCCTCCGCGTGTAGCGCCTGCTTTTAATTTTGACATATGGGGTAAGTTTGGTTGAAACATGTAGGAGTAATTTACGAAACAAAAAAATTGTATTGGGTTCTGGCCACACATTCCATACATCTTAAAACCCATTCCCGCGATATACAAGTTCTTCCTCATTCCCGCGATATACAAGTTCTTCTCCAGAACATGACTCCATCACATAACATGTAATAAAAAGGATGGGGATTTTCACTCCCATTTTCTCCTTCTACACTATTTCCAGCTTTAGAGCATATAAGTCTAACCATATTCATACAGTATGCATCAAATGCTTCCACCATTCAGTACCATTTCTTTGGTCAACATCCAAAAAGTTCCAGTTACGCACGGAAAATGCAATGCCACTTTAAGCAAAATCAAAGGCCAAATGCTCCGGAAGTTGCAAATACAAGGCCAATACAGTTATTTACTATCTAAAAGTTCCAGTGATGCTCCAAAATCACAAAGCAATCAAATTTTACTTGATGCTGCTACACAACACAAGAATCCCGACAGAAAATTGAAAAAGCAAATCAATCCAACTCCTACAGCAAGACTGGTCTTAAGTATGCCACCCTGTCCGGCCACTCGGCATGCCAAGGTGGTCAGAGACTGCCACCAATGTTTTTCCCTGTATCACAACACAAGAATTAGGTTCAAAAGTAGGAATCAGCCTGCTTTCCTATGTCTATTATTGAGATATGAAGCTGTAGCAAACACACAGAACAGTCAAGTTATACAAGAACAAGCTACCCAATCCACGAAACAAACCACAAAAAGGGGTGTATAGTAAATTCAAAAATAGCATGTACCAGCAATGGCAGAAATGGTTCCATAAGCAACAAAGTAAGAACATAACATTACATAATCTTCTGAGAAGGCACAAAACGTTACTACTGGCACAGGATGCTGACTACAACAACAGGGTTGGTACAAACATTAAACGAAAACAAAAAACTGAAAACAAAAAATAGGCAGTGCAATGGAACTACTGTCTCAAAGTAACTCAGTCATCCAATTGTTCGATATAATCAAAGAAATTACTCAGAGTTTGTCCTCAAACTCAGATAGTGGGGTCATTTGCTCCTTCAAACCCTTCCTCTTACGGATATCTGTAACAAGCTGTGAAGCCTGGGATCCAACTTCCAATGGATCAGACGACATCATCTCCCAATGATCAAAGACACATTGTGGGAAGGCCTGCCCTGAAGTCGAAGCCCTCAGTTGACCAGAGAACCCAAAAGATTCAATGACGGGGAGGTATGCCTTGATATTGTAGAGTGGAGTACCAGGCCTCTGCATTTCCTCAAACACATGCCCACGTTTCTGATTAAGAACACTGTAGATACCACCAAGAGCCTGCTCTGGAGCTTGGATTTCAACAAGATATACAGGTTCAAGGAGCCTTGGCTTGGCAGTGATCTGGGAAGCATAGATGACCCTCCTAGCAGTGGGAATAACCTGACCACCTCCTCTGTGGATGGCATCAGCATGAAGAACCACATCACAGACTTCAAAGCAAATACCCCTCATGTTTTCTTCTGCCAATGCACCTTCCTTTGAAGCCCACTGGAAACCAGCAACAACAGAGTCCTTAATTTCATTCAGGTACTGAACTCCCTTACACATATCCACCACCATGTTAGGACCGGTGGTCTCAGGGCCAAAACACCAGATTTTCTTAGCAAGATCCTTGTCCCAACCAAACTCTTCAGCCAAGATCTTGGAACGAATTTTGGGATCATCTCTTGGGCCAATACGGCCATCATCAATGGCCTCAGGAAGACCTTCCTCCAAGGGTCGAGCTTCCATATACAGACGGTTATGCTTGTTGGGTGACTTGCTCATTACAGTACGACTAGACTTCTCCAGGACAGTCTCACGGAAAGACACAACAGGATCAGATTTTATAATCTCAGCTCCACCCATGAAATCATCTTGTAGATCCTTCAAACAAATCTCAAGATGGAGTTCACCAGCACCAGCAATAATGTGCTCACCGGATTCCTCAATGGAACAGACAACCATAGGATCAGACTTGGCCAGACGTTTGAGACCTTCAACCAGTTTGGGAAGGTCAGAAGCCACCTTGCATTGAACAGCAACACGCACAACAGGTGAAACAGAGAACTTCATAGCACGAATGGGGTGAGCATCCGTTTCCTTCTCATTTGTCAACGTAGCATTCTTGGTGATAAACTGATCAAGACCGACCAAGGCAACAGTGTTACCACAAGGAACATCCTCAACAGTTTCTTGTTTCTTTCCCATCCAAATAACAGTCCTCTGCACGTTCTTAACATACAAATCCTTCTTCTCTCCAGGAACATAATTTGGACCCATGATTCTAACCTTCAAACCTGTCTGGACTTTACCAGCAAAGACACGACCAAAGGCAAAGAATCGACCCTTGTCAGATGCGGGAATCATCTTAGATACATAGAGCATAAGAGGCCCTTCAGGATCGCAGTTCCTGATAGCATTTGCATATTGATCATCAAGGGGACCCTCGTACAAGTTCTCAACACGGTATCTCTGGGCAGTTGAAGGAGAGGGAAGGTGAAAGATCATCATTTCCAATAGGGCACTGCTGGCTGGTAGCCAGGTCTGCATGACACGCTTCATCAACGCCTTCCCCATCAGCTCCTTTTCATCACTCTTCATCGTCACACCAAGCTTTGTCAACATGGGCCACAACTTCTCCTTCTGATCATTCATGCAGATGTTGATAATCTGCTTGATGGGTTCATAACAGAACTGAACGAAACCACGCTTGCAGGTAGCAGAACCAGTGTTTTTGCTGGTCCATTTCTTGGTAGCTGGGTCAAAGTAGTTCTCACCCCAGAGCCTTTCCATCATCTTTGATTCATCAACTCCAAACTTGGATGCATACATCTTAGCAAAGTTGGTCAGAGTAAAAGCCCAACCATGCAAACCAGCTGAAAAGGCAACAGTTCCTTTCTCTGGATAGACCTGGACATCACCAAGAAGGGGGTCTTCGTATGTAGCCATAATGACATTAGCATTCTCAATAACCCTTTGGAATGCTTGGTAAGCCTCCTCTCCATCGACCTGGAGCTCAAGGAAGCACCTGTCCATCTTGTTAACAGTCAAAACAGGCCTGATCCTTTCTCCCAAGGCTTGACGAAGCACAGTCTCTGTTTGGACACAAACACCCTCAATGCAATCAACCACCACAAGTGCACCATCAGTAATGCGAAGGGCAGCTGTGACTTCAGATGAAAAGTCAACGTGCCCAGGGGAATCAATGAGATTGATGAGGTACTCATTTCCGTTTCTCTCCCCCTTGTAGCTCTTCAAAGCTTCATCAGTCATCTCATAGTAGAGAGAGATACCAGTAGATTTGATTGTGATACCACGCTCTGCCTCATCTGCACGGGTATCTGTCATCCGGACATCACCAGCAACTTCTTGTGCAATGATACCAGCAGCAGCAACAAGGGAGTCGGTAAGGGTTGACTTCCCTGAGAGGAGGAAAAATTTAACATTATTACTTGATCATGCAACCACAGATACAACAGAACAAGAAGCAAATAAATCAAATATGGTCCAAGCCTCAGTGGGCTTCAGTAAATTTTTTTTTTACGAAGTTAACAATTGCAATAATATCCTACTTATACATAAAAATTCAGCCACTCCTTAAGCTGCGCCTTGAAACCATAATTGATAATTATGATATTCAAGCTTGGGAACAGATATACAATCATTTAAAGCCAGTATAAATGCTCTATACTTGTAAACAAAACATCATTTCAGATTGATATTTGGTAAGCCAAATAAGTAACATTATATATACCGTGATCAACATGCGCAATAACAGACATGTTACGAATGTTGTGTTTGTAGTCCATAATCCTTCGGAGCTCCTCAGCTGTGAACTTCACCTGTACATATGAAAAATATAACTCAATTAAAATTAAGGAAATAATGTAGTTTCTCAGCAACCCACTGAACTAAAATGATGAAACAAGTATTTTACCATCTTGACTAGTCTTCAAATGTCACCTCCAAAAATATAATTAGTATCTGTCCACAAAGATAGTAAAACCATCATAATTAGATAAATGAACAAGAACAAAGTAACAAGAACCATAACAGTTACAAAATTCCCCACCAATTAAAGGAAATCCAAAAGCATAGTAAGAAAGTAATTTTGCAGGTATTTTGATACATACATATGTGTTTATGCAAGTAAATATATAAGATACTTGTTTAAATCTGGTATGTGTGTATGCATCCAAATCTATACGATCTTCGTTTCAATTTGATATGGGTTATATGAAAAAAAGGGAAAAAAAAAAAACCTCAAAAAATAATGAATAAAAAAGTCGGCTAAATTATATAAGCAGCAACTAAGCAAAAGAAAATTCAATCTAATCTATTTCAAATCATATGGTACAAAAGATTATACTACTTTGACCGTCTAATTACAGATCTTAAGCTAGAAAAATCGAAAAACAGGTACGCGAAATCATTTAATTGAACTAAGCAAGCAAGTTAATTACTTCAAAGCAAGCTTCAGATCTAAATATAGTAGAGAGAGAGAGAGAGAGAGAGAGAGAGAGAGAGCGAACCAGGTGACAAGCAGCGAGCGAGGCGGCAGGCGAAAGAAAATGGAGCTGGAATCTCAGACTTCTCCTTTATATACAAAAGGAGCTGAGAGAGAATAAAATAGTAAGACCGAGGTATATGCGGTTGTGAAAAGAGGTCTTCGTTATCTAGGGTTTTGTAATAAACTGGGTTGGGCTTTGCTTTGTAAATGGGCCAAAGGTCCAGTCTGGATTATAAAAAACCAATGTCCAATGAAACTCGTCTTGAGATTGAAAATGATCTTGAAATTTTCAACTTGTCAATGGAAGCAAACACAGCAAAAACTCAAAAAAAGGGGAAGGTTCACATCCAAACGTAATCAACGAGTAATTTTTAGGTGTAATAGTAACATTGCGCAACAGACTTACATAATGTTAAAAGTTCGTTCAAATTATAATATGATGGTGCATCTAAACCTAATACATATGTTATAAGGATCCGGATCCTCTGCTATGATTTTCTCTGTTATGATCTGCTTTACTTTCGTTCTCCACATGATACCTCATTAAAATTTAATCTAAGGGATATAAGACGGACACATCATCCACAAAATAAAAACCCAATTTACACTTAATAAAAAAATGAAAATAAATCACCATAAGTTGACTAACTCCAACTTAACGTCTCTAACATGTCTAACTGTTCTTTTTTCCTTCTTCTTTTCCCTTCTCTGCAAGTTCTCCCCAAAATTTGAGCAATCGTCCATCTGTTCCTTCCCTAATTCTTTTTCTTTCTCTAATTTTCCTTCTACAATTTACGAGACTGTCTTGTTTTTGTACTAAAACTCTTTTTACATTTGTTGTTTGGTGTTAAATATTAAGATATTAACCATGAAAATAGGTCGAGATAAGATATGATCGAACTCCGGACAAATAAGATAAGAGCACCCAAACAACTTCAAGCAATCCAAGAAAAATGAAAAGAATTATGAATGCCAACCTTAACCCAAAGCCCACTAAATTTTAAATATGAAGTAATTTGTCTTCAATGGAAGAGTGAGAAATTAGAATTAATGTTTTTTTTTCTCTCCCTCTCTTTTTGGTATTTATTGTTTTGTTTTTTCACAATTTCACAATTTCAAGATTTTTTTTTTTTTTTGGGCTGAATGCATTTTTCCCACTTTAGCTTATGTGCTATTGCTGGTTAAGGTTTCATTGTTCATTTCTTAGGGCCAGTTTGGCATTACTGTGCTGTGAAAATAATCGCTGTCAAATCTGCTGTTAGAGAAATCAGATGTGAAATAAAGCAGTTTGGCGTTTGGTAAAATTTTTGTTAAAAGTGTTGTTGGTATTGATTTTATGCATAACCAGAAAATGATTGCCGCATAATCATTAAACCTAGCGCCTCTTCGAAACTGATTCCTGCATAATCAGAAAATGAAAACACCTCATTAGCTATTTTCCCTTATAGCTCTCTCACAGCAATTTTTAACAATAAGTGATTTTCTCACAGTTTACCAAACGGGTTGGGCTTCTCAAATTTTTTTTAAAATCACTTATCACCCTAAATAAACAATGCCAAACGGGCACTTAATCTGGTTGTGTTGCTGGTGATAGATGGAGTGACCATTTATTGTGAATAGGTGAAGTATTGCTAAAAGATGAGATAAATAAAATAAGAGTGCTGCTAAACGAACCTTAAAATTAACTGAGTACACCCTATGATCTAAGTACACCATAATATTTTAATTAAAATGTAAAATTAACTAAGTACACCATATGGAACTACCAAAAATACCCTGGTACACCCTAATACTTGTAGCATTATTTTATAGTTAATTTTCAGCTTGATTTTTTTAGAGTGCTGCTAAACGAACCCTTAAATTAACTGGGTTTGTTTAACAGCACTCTTTTTTTAATAGTGTTTATAAATCTTTGACTTTTCTTAGCGATCTTCCATAGTGGAGACAACCTGCAATTCTCAGAAAATGCCACACCGCCTAAGATCTTCCATGGAGGTCCCTCTGTAGTCCAACATAAAAGTAAATAGTGGATCAAAATCATTTCGAAAAGAGACAGCTCCACAGCCAAACACAGCCTTTCTCTGCCTACCGTATGAATTTTTTTAATTTTATTTCAAAGTAAATTGCTTTCTCAACCAAAATTACATTTTTGGTAGTTTTGAGGTTATCATGAGCTCATTCTGTGCTTCTCTCCTTTGCTAAAAAGGTCTCTGTGTGTTGTTTTTCAAGCATATCCAACAGCTCAAAAACAGGTTTCTCTCTCTCTCTCTGAATGTTTAGTTTAGCTGAAGTGCAGAGACTTCCAAGTTCTTATCTTTAACATAAATTCAGAGTAACCAATAATTTGTATGTTGTACGTGAATGTACTAGTGTAAAGTGAATAATAACATAAATTCAAGATCGTATCATTTTGGGAAGCACTGATAAATAGTCTGTCCTTACTTAACAAAGTTAAGCTTTTGAATAGAGAAAAGGTTTTATTTGCCTTGTGACTTCCTTATTAATGTCACCAATATGATGCTTCACAAAACTACTCAATAAATATAGGGTCATTATCATAAGGGTCTATTACACCAGCTTCATATCTAAATTGACGTATACGATCCTGATATGGCGTAAGCCAATCTGATGCAGTTATGGTTGCACATCTCAACCAACGCTCATCAATTGGTGGCATAGGGTGTTGACCTTCCAAATAAACCTGTAAAATAAAAAATAAAAAAATAAATCAAGCTATGTGAAAAGAATAGTAAACAAACATATATATATATATATGCATAAACATCTTAATTGTTTTACCTTAATCCAGTGGTTGTGGTTAACAAATCCAATCGAAATCTCACGATGATAGATAGAATCCAATGGAGCAATCTCATATGGAAAAAATGTAAGTGACTGATGCACTGACCAAGTCATGAGGATTACATTATAACAAGATGCAATGAGGTGTCCCATATATGGTATAGTCATCCACCTATCTTGAAGTGGGAAGTCCTCAAAGTAGTGCAACATATACTCAATATGTTGTACCCGTTCCTTACCATTTAATATTAACTCGTATATGACAGATTCCTTCCTCAACTCCTTCAACAAGTCTCTGCGTACTTTACGCCAAGCATTGTCACCAAATCCCATCAATGATCCCATGGCTCTAAAACCACAATTACCATCACTCTTAACATCTTGTGCCCCTCTAATATGTATGAACATATGTTTAGGAAACCACTTGTTAAACTCTGGTGTTAAGCAAGAGTCATCTACAATGGGTTTAGGCCTATAGACCTGCATATTACAATTACACCCAAATTATAACATAAACGACAGTATACAAATGTAATATTGTAACTACTTACAGGTAGCTTCGAAGGCCGCTTCTTTGGATTCATATATGGCAATGGTTGTGTCTGACTATTGAATACTGATTGCTTTTGGGGTATGGTCTTTGGCTTCTTACGTGTCTGTCTTGTAACAACTTTGTCAGTTGAGTGTGCACTATCTTGACCAAATAAGACGACCTCAAAAGCAAAAGGCATGACAGGACCCGATCCAAATTCCGCTTTAGAATTCGAGTCGAACTCTGTGCGTGTCCGACACCTGGCGAATGTCGGGCACATATGACCTATTTGCCCTTCTAATTTCAACTTAATTTCAATTTAGCCTTGACTCCTACTGAAAATTCGGCAGAGTCTCCCCTGTAATTTGTTCAATCCCAAAATTTACACCAGTCAAAAAGAGCATAAATATTTACACAACCAACTGCCAGCATACTTAAAGATACAATTCACAGTCAAGTTCTTAATCTAAGGCAAATATCAGAGCAATTCTAATAGTTTACAGATGAGTTAATCCTTTTACAACACAAAACTTCTGTAAAACAAATAAAGGCGTGGAAGATGGAAAAATGGCCCGGTGGTGGATTTTCTGTGCACATCTACAGCCTGGGGGCGCAAAACATTTGAAAATGTGAGTGGACAAAAATAAGGTTCTAGAAAACAGTATAATAACATAGTAACCCCACTGTAAAAATAGTTATATAAAAGCTAGGTTTTTCCTCTTCATGATACTCATATTGAACTCAAGCATTTACATATTTATATACGTATATGCAAAACATGTTTAAGATCAATAAAACTCGCATAAAAGTACTGAAATCAATTTACAACTACCACCTAGGTGTACCCTTTTAATTCCGTCAATTCCTGATATCCGTCAATTCCCCTGGCAGGTCTCGGTGACACAAAGTCAACACGAGCCGCAAACTGGCAGGATTCAGGGGACCATATTCAGCCTGATCCGCAATCCTGGCTCTCACGGTCCCGGCGTCCCCGAAACTCGTGAGGCAAATGTCAAGTGCACTGACAAAACTGAAGGTAAACTGGATGCCCGTGGACATCGTCATATCCGAAGGCAACATATACTGAAAGCAAACTGTTTCTGTAACTGGGTACCCACAGTGGTTTAAAAAATATAAAATTTCTAAGAAAATATAACATGTCTGGAAGATCTGCTGAATAACTGAATTTTTAATAAATCAAGAACTCTGTTGCCATAAGAAAATATAAGGTTTATGAAAAATCTGATAAATAACTGAATTTTTGTTAAGTCTGGAACTATGCTGCCATTTTATCTGATATAAATCTCAATATCTACTTTCCATCTCGTTTTAGCATTTTAACTAGGCAACATATGAATAAAGATATTTAAATTCAACAAAACATGCTAGGAACAATCATAATCAATAAACTTTATTCAAGATCAAATAATGGATTTTATTGTATAAAATCATTTATAAAAGAAAAGTCCACTCACTCCTGGTCCGAGCTAGCTAGACCTCCTGAAGGTCCCTCATGCGGGTTTGCCTGGCCCCAGGTGCCTGATTAAGCCACCATGAATATTTAATTAAATAAACTGCTCGGTATAAGTATTTAATTAAAAGCCCTGACCCTCGGCTCCTAGAAATACGTGAACTAACTTAAAGTCTTTCTTATGCCACTTTAGCATTTCAGATATTTAGAATTGTCTGAAAAGACCCGAGACTTTACTAAGCGATAAACTTCCATATTGGTCAATACGGACCTCGTGGGATCCACGACCTCCAATTACCAATCTGAGAGTTCCTAAAGGTTCCTCACATTTAAGTAACCATGTCCTGCAAGTCTGGTCTGAAACGGACGATCAGATTGACCACGATCGTGTAATCGTAAAATTCCTGAACCCTAGCCCCAGGGTTCGCGATTTTGGAGTATCCGGGACTCAGATTCACAATCCGTCGAATCCTACACGATTCTGAAATTATCTAGAACAACATATCTGAAATTGAGCACGATCCAACGGCTCAGCAGTAATGAACCCGGAAATCGCACAATATGGAAAATCCGTTCGAGGCTCAAACGGAATCCAAATTGAGATCCCCGAATTCCTACGCGCTCGTGACAACCTAAGGATCGCAACAAGACACAGTGCCACTGCACTACCCTCACCCACGCACCGCAGCATGCGCCGGCAGCGATGGGTGTCCAAAGCGATTACACCTCGCCGGAAAAACTTAAAACCACGGCTCCAAACTCCCCTAGGTAAAACACCATATTTGGAACCACTTTTGTTCTTGGACCTACGCCAAAAACTGACTGGAAGTGGCCGATCACGGAGGCCGAAAACCAGCTGAAACTTCAAGCTCAAAAATCCAATAGCTACACTGAGAATCGATCAATTCCTACCCAACAGGTAGCTAGAACAGTTCGAGAGGTTCAAAATCCATACCTGGGTCGACGGAAATGGTGGCCGGAGGAGGGAGAGCGGCGGCTGTGAAGTTCGGACGACGTCGGCCGCTTCTTCTCCAAATTCCGGCGAATCCGCGGCGGCTGGCTGCGGGAGGTGGCTGGGGTTGGAAGAGGACATCATCCTGGTCATTTTGATACCGGCCCGTCCACAGCCGTGGCCGGTGGCCGGAGTTACGAGGTGAAGAAGGCGACGGACGAGGGAGAGGTAGCACGAGGAGAGAGAGAGTGAGCTGGTTTTATAAAATCTCACTTCGAAATATTTACGGTTGTGCCACTGAGATTCTTTTGACCACAACTCTCTCGTTACAACTCCGATTCGGACCCACTACGTGTCTATGAACTCATTTCACCGTGCTCTATGCAACGGTGTCTGTAGAATGGTCAAATTCCTTTTCAGTCAAAAAGTCAACTTTTCCTTAATAAAATATTCCAAGGGCAAAATTGTCTTTTCTCAAAATAAATTATTCATTAGTTATGAATTTTGGGTTTGGGTTATTACAAGGCAAACGTCGAGTAGATGTGTCAACTTTTGGACAACCTTTTGTTTTAATCTTCAGCTGGGGTTGTGTAAGCGTGGTAGATGCGGGATTCATAATCTCTTGTAACTTCATACTAACATGTCTCTTTGTCTCAGAACTACAACTTTGAAACCACTTCACAAATAATTCTAACTGTGCATTTTCTGGAGGATTGTTCGGTGTAGCAATAGGTCGGGGCTCCAAAAAATCTGACTTCCTCCAACGAGGATGAATACAATCAAGTGGAATGGGCCTATGAGTCTGTTTGAACTCTTGCATCTCATGTGCACATGGTAATCCGTGTGTGTGTTTTATTATGCAACCACATGATATCGGATCAACCCCAATATAATCTAACTGCTTTAGCTCAACCATAATATTATCCAACGCAGAAATAGATACAAAACCAATCAACTCCTTGAAGTCTTCTTTCCTGCAGTCGTGTTGCACAAATGACAGACTCTTCTCAAATGATGCTTTTATCTCAGTGTGTTGCAATTCTATTCAAGGATGAATTTTATCCCATGATGTTCCAAATGTACACATGCTATTACCAAGTTGTTTCTTCAACTTTGCATGTGCAGTCTCCGCCCTGTATATAGTAGCAACATGTTTCATGTGAAGTAATATATAATGTATGCTATATAAATATTAACTGAAAATCAATAATAAATACCTATTTGATGTTGTATTCCCAAAATGCATACATGTGTTCGTCCAAGCAGCAACAAATCTTTCTTTATAAGGAATCAACCATGTCTCCTTCACATAGTTGATGATGGAATTGTGATCTTTGAAGTTGGTTTGCAAGGCCCGTAGATGTCTTTCATACTCGGCTTCTGTATTTGATGAAACAAGCATATTCCATGAAATTAAAAATTTGTCCGAACTAGCTTTATCTTCAAATACATTTAGCACTTTCCTAAGACTCCCTTATTAATATGCCATGTACATAATAAATGTTGAACACATGGAAAGACTTCATGGAGTACATTCATGAGAGCTAACTCTCTATCTGTGACAATAACACTAGGAATCGAATTATCACCCATAACACTCCTTAATCTAGCCAATGCCCATCTGTAGTTGTCTTCTTTCTCAGCACTAAGATAAACAAATGCAATTGAGAATGTAAGATGTGTAGACGTCACCCCCACAATCTCCAAAAGTGGATATCGAAACCTGTTTGTCTTATATGTGCAATCCATGATCAAAATATGAGGAAATGCTCGTAGTAGCTTAATACTTGTAGGGTGAGCATAAAACAAATCACTTACAATATTAGCGGTACCATAGCTTCTATGCCACTCTACATACTCATAGGCAAACAACTTTCGTAGTAATACCTGCGTCTCTGACATACCTGCTTTCTCAATCACCCTATTTTTTTGTCTGGCATTGTAGATTGTCTTCATTGTGGTCACATTCAACCTATCTCTACGTTTAAGAGTATATAATATATCCTTTGGCCTAGCCAAACTCTTAGACATGTCAACCACTAGTAAATTCTCTTCCACAATTATGAATGCCCTTCCATATTTAGTGCTGCAGGATGGTTATGAACTCCACAGACAACCTCAAGTTGCCATGCATCTCTAGGACCACAGTTCACACCCTTCAATGAAAAGGGGCAGCCACACTTCTTCGTGCCAGTAGACTTCACACTTTTTTTCTTTGGAGGGTTTGAACTTTGATCAAGCTTATGTATTGTCTTGCTATCTGATTCCACAACTTTTGTTTTCCTAAATTGGCCACCCCTCTCACAACAAAATAGAATTCAACCGGTCTTGAATTTACCAGCTTCTCCAATATCAGACCTTTTAATGATAATCACAAAGCCATTCCTTTTCCCTTGTTCACGAGTCCATCTTATTAATGCATCACGACTAACAAATATCTGTAAAATCACTAATAATTAAATTAATGTATGCAATTATAAAATAAATATATAAATATTCATTAATTTACCTCGTTTGTGATAAATTCGTTTATGTAGTCTAAAACACATTGTTTATTGATGTCGGTGTCTTGCTTAGATACATCTTCTGGATGCTGTAAAAAAAACCCTCATATTTGTCATTTTTTGGTACAGTTGCTTTAGCCTAAACCAAAAACAAAAAACAAAAAAAACAAAAAAAACAAAAAAACAAAAAAAAAAACAAAGTTAATACCTCTTTTGATGACTTCCTCGAAATGTAGGAAGTATCCATTCCAAAATTTCAGAAGTAACCCAACTTGCAAATCTGCATAATTTCAAAAGTACAAAAGAGGCTTTGAAACTCCTTACGATAGGAATCCAAATACATAAATAGGCATGAGAGGCAAAAGAAAGTCACTGCAAACTTCATCAAATTGGCCCTAGTAGTACTAGTTAACATATTTTTAATCATACACACTCACAAGCCAAAAAAACCAAGTCCTAAAAGGGGGATGAAGATGGTGCCACCACAGTAGGGTCAAAGAGTTTTCCATTCACGTTGTTAGTGAACTAGGCAAAAGTAATATGCATAAATTCTATTTTTACAGTATATAAGTCAATTCACCATAATATTGTTTTGACAACTTACTCGATTGAAATTATCGTGTCTCTTGTTAGGAATTCAATGATTAATCAGGCCTTCACATAATCTCCATCGCTGTGCTTCCTTTTGGACCGCGAGAAGAAGCAGATTTGAGCCCAAGTCTTCTTCTGCTTAGCAGGTTGTGCTTTAACTTCTCTTTTCACGACAAGCTCAGTCATGTATTGAACAACAGCCTAAGATTATATTTGCTCCGAGCCATTCTGACTCGCGGATCACAAAGATGGGAACCAAGTAATCTCTTGATTAGGGTTGAATACGGTTAGTAGGGTGTACTTAATAAAATTATATTTGTTTCACAATTCCATATATCCTTTTTAGTCATTTTATATTAGGATAAATCAGTAATTCAATATACGCTGGGTATACCCATTTAATTTTAGGGTTCGTTTAGCAGCACTCTAAAATAAAAATAAATAAATAAAGGTCTTCTGATGGTCTTTTTTGTGCATCAGTACCCTAGCGCAACTGTCACAATTTGCAATACAGAGAGACTGAAGAAAAAGGGGGAAAACTGCAATTTCCAGTAGCTAATGGAGACAAGGCTACGTGCTCAAGCATCACATGGTCATACCATATAGAAACAACTATTTTGCCTTCTTTGCAAGGTTAGAGGTTTTCAACCTCTTCATTTGGTTCGAGGTTAGGAACTCGGCATCATCTCTGATGAAACTCCACCAAACGTAAGTTAGGGGAATAGTGGTGGCGTGCCAGGCCGCATGAGCATCCACAAACCCTTGATATGGAGGGAAATCATAAATTTCTAGAAGCATTGCAAGGCCACCTGCCACTACTACCAGCCACAGCTTCCAACGTGATGGATGGCGAGTGACACCAGCCCAAATCGCCCAAACAAGAAGTTGTACTACTGCCATGACAACACAAACTTGCATGTTCCACCCTGCAATGTGTTGATTAATTAAGTCAGATTGTTATCATGAAAACTAGGAAATTATGTCACAGAAAGGGAGAAGACAACCCATCAGTTGTCCAAATAAAGGAAATTACGCATTTCCTAACACTTCAACTTTCTAGGATAATCAGTGATTTATAGTGAAATCAAAGCAAGATATTTCATGTCCAATATAAAGACTTTCCATCTAATATAAAAAATTAATTCACGGGCATGGTCAGTTTGTGTGTTGAGAAATAGATATCATCCAGCACTTGTCACTTCCTACTAGCTTACATTCTTGGAGTAACAGGTAGCGTAGCACCTATGTGATCCACAGTCACTGCTATTCAAGTAAATAAACTATATATAGGTCACTGCTCTCTCTCTCTCTCTCTCTCTCTCTCTCTCTCTCTCTCTCTCACTATATATATTAACGAAAAAGGAAAAAAAAAAATTAGTACAAGGTCATACCGTAATCCAGTTTGTAAAAGTTGAGATACAATATGTGGGTGGTTACAAAAGCCAGCAGTGGAGCCGCAACCATCACTCTGACAGCATCATCCTTCACATCAAAACTTCTTAGTATGGACAGAATGAGCGAGTACCCAAGTATTGCCACTGCAGATGAGTAGTCTAATTTCTCTGTCAAATCCACGTCCCTGCAGTCCAGTAAGACACATTAACGATCAAGAAATGTGCCAAATGACCGAGCTCCACTCCCCTCCCCATATCCCCAAAAAAAAAAAAAAAAAAAAACACAAAACGAAGTTAAGTAAGAAAGGATCCCTGCTTTCCAGGTTTTTTTCCCCCCTGTTGGGCGGGTGGAAAAGTGTGGAGGAGGGCTAGGTAAGTACTTTTAAAATCACCAGATGAGGTTTTTCAATGTATAAGCAAAACCTATGAATTGTTGGTATTTCATCCATAACTTGTTTCAAGAAAGATTTACGGCAAGTTAAAATATCACATAAAAAGAACAATAACAACTTAATTTACAAACTATAGATTCTTTAATTAACGTAATGTGACACTCACAATTATATTTGCAACTCACTCAAGAATGATGAAATATCCAAGTCCCAATAAAACTTCTTTTTCTGTGTCTTGCCATCCGGCTGGCACAAGTTGGTCTAGACTAAAAGTGATCTGTTCTGAAGCTTCTATAGGTATTAGAACAGAATGAACAGTAACATGCCTTCAAACGTTGAAGTTTTAGTGCCCATGACCCAACTAAACCTTTGACCTAGAATGAGAGTCTGAAAGCATAGTAAAAGCACACATATTCTTGCAATGTACTTCATATAAATAAGATATAACCTTAATAAAAACAGAAAACAGCATGCAGATATTCATTCCCACATCAGAAAAAATACAGAAGGAAAGAGCAAAGCTTACCTACTATGGAACACAGCACTCCAGAACCAGGAGTTAAATGATAAGAGAGCATAGACGTGCCACAAACTGGCAAAGTAATAGTATGTCTTCTTATCCCGTCTCAAAGGCAATTTATAGTATAAAAGGATGAAAAAGGATATCCAACCATGGAAATGCATTGCAAGGTTGAGCACAGAGAAAGCTACAGAAGCAGGCTCCTAAATAAATGGATAACATGTCAAATAGCACAAACCATGATAACATTAAAGCTATTGTAAAAAAAAAATGTGGCCAAGGCATATAGCCTGCCAAAAAAGCAAACCTGGATCCCGTAAACACGCTTGAAGGGCCATTTACCATGATATTTGACTGGATCATGACCAGTTGCTTCTCTTTTGTTCTCTCTGTCAAGCATACAATAGTAACGGCAATCACTTTGGCAATCCCATTGTTTCCACTGCATATAAAGAGGTTCTTGCATGTACCACGGACCATCAACGGAGACCCCATCAGAAGAGAAATTGCACTGTGGAAAGCATCTCTGCGCTACACATCCGGTTTCTCCACATTGTTTTACACAAGCCCTAAAATTGCAATTAACTAAATAAAAAGATTCCAACTTCACAATGTTAAATATACATGACAGGTTACAAGTGTAGGCAAAATGACCAAAATTAATTCATTTTACAACATGGCCCAAAATGTTGATTCCACAAAATAAATTACAAGAATCTGCACTCGAGGAACTTATACAACTTAGCCATGAACAAATTATTACAGATTACTTTCAAGAGAGGTACTTATCAAAAAGCAACTTCAAGAGAGGAATTTTAAGAATTTACGTAGTTCCAGATAGATAGCAGTTGCAATGGGAAATTCCTCTATTTTAACATTATAAGACGGGGCTGATAGATGAACTTTTTAACAAAAACACCATACCACACATGGTTATTGATTCATAGGTGACACAAATGAAGAAAGCCTGTTCACGTAACAAAAATTAATTGTTAACATTTGTTAGCTAGCCAGCTGACAAGGAGACGTAAGATACAGATTTATTCCATAAGATAAAAGCTTGCTATGTTTGTACATTACTTAATGAACAAATAATTGTTTGATTCGTTTTTGTTTGTGAATAAAGGTTGTGAGCTAACTCTATATAAATGGCATGTTCATCTGTGTATTCCATTTGGGTGATTGATCACCCTAAGTCAGGCTTGTGCAGCCTCGTTGAATGGTTATTGTGATTGATTTATAGTAAATACAAATTCAAAAAAAATTAGAGATTTCCTTACAAGGAGGCTCTTAAATGCTTGAGATGGCATAACCCTGTTTCCATTAATTTTTCAGACCACTAAGGTTTTACAACATAATTATGTAGAATGCACTTTGTCAGAATGTAGAGCACAGATTACAAAGATATAAATACCTATGGTATAAAACCCTATAATTGTTATAACGCTTTTTATTTGACATGAAAAGAACATTTAGGTGCTAGTTCTGCAATCACATATAAGCTCCATGCCTACTTGCTATGGTTATTGAAGACCAGAATTTGGAAGGAAAGTTCAGATACAACGTTTCCCATTTAGAAACTCGGTTTTAATTTGTTTACAACCATGTAACCCGTATGTAACTATAAGACCAAAAGCAAATATATTGTAATTCGAGCAACCCCGAGTGCATGCAGTCAAGGACCTATGGATCTGATGGCATGTACCCTGTCCCTAAGGATGGCGTGATTTAAGATCCCTAAAGCTTGGGTAATAATAGGGAAGGGAAATGCCATTGTAGCAATAGAAATAGAAAGGAAAAAAGAATTGCAAGCGTGTCGACAGACCCATAAGAATTTATGTCACACAAAGGATTGGTAAGTTAGTTTGATGAGCAGCTTTTTCAAGCAAAGAATCCTCATTGTGTATTAATTCTTCCACCATATTATTGATTAGTGAGTTACCATCTAGAATTGCAAGCACAAAAATTCAAGGGAAAAGAATGCTCTCTATATTGAACTTCAAATAAGGAGCGCTAATTGCTAGTGAATGGGGAGCATCCAAATGTGGGCCCCACACTCTTGAGTGGTGTGGATGACAACCGCCCCTTTCCATTTGAACTTCAAGTGAAGAGGAGCAAGATAGCCCTTCAGCTGAAATTTCAGTCCTTCGGCTGACTCAGGGCAAGAAAGCCTGAGTAGGCTACAGAAAACCTCGGTAAGAGGTGAAAATATAGAGTCTTCTAAGCAAAACAATGAGGAATTATTACAAAAACCTCAAAAACAATACATGTAGCTGTGGCAAAAGAGCACAAAGAAAGCTAGAGAAATAGCAGTACAAAACCCATAAAAAGCTATAGGAAAATATCTAAAGAAGAAAAAAACACTTACCTATAAAGTGGATCAGCATCACCAGCACTGGCATCTAAAACTCTGAAGTTGACGACCCATGAAACCACCACAAAGAAAGCGACCCAATAGTGCTTTAACATCTGAACATAAAATCACAGATTGGTTAAGCGTCTAAAGCTCTCAACTTTGACCATTGCTAGATCTTGACTTCTCCATTGCATATCAATACATCATCAGTTATCTTTTCTAATATTACAAAAACCAATCCGGGCAAGAATTGCATATGTAATTTGTTTAAAAGCCCAGAATAATTTTCTGGGTTCTTAAAAAAAGCTTTGCTTCAATGCTTCATTTGTGGTCAATTCTACTAAATACATCTTTTCTTTCAAATAAAAAACATCATATACAAGTTTTACTGGAATGGAACGACATCGTTTTAGATCCGGCAAAGGAAACTCACCGGAGCACCAGACCCACGCGACCTCCTCCTCCGTCTCTCTCTTTCTTCTTCCTCTTCACATCAACATTAACAGTCTGGTCCACTCCGTGACTAGTTCAATTCTTCAATTGCTGCTTGTATGCAATTCTTCAATTCTTCCTCATTGCTTTTTGGGTCAGTGGTCTTCGGGTTTGGATTGGTAAATGGTAATGGGTTGAAAATGGAACTCCATTTGGGCTTGAAACTCGCTGGATTTTGAACAAGTGAGCCCAAAGCCTTGACAAAACAACCCTTTGTGTTTTTGCCACCCTTTTTTTTGTTCATTCGGTTCCGAAACAAAACAAATGATTTCGAAAATGAAGTGCGAGCTTAACATGGATTTTCAATTCGTTTTGGGTCTAAAGCTATTAATAAGTGTCTCCACTTCGCAATACTCATTGAATCAAATTTATCTGGAATCTATTGAATTCTCAAATATATACTAGGTAAACGCTTAGAAGACACTGAGTTCTATCAATCCTATTTGTGTTCTATTGGTATGGAAGATAGTGTCTATTGTAGTATTAGAGACTTTTATGAGTTCGTGCTTTCTTTAAGGGTCCCCTATTGTTAATATGACACTACGTGCCTAATTATTACAATGGGTCTCACATTTTTTTATTATATCATCGTAGAGTGATTTTAGCATTGTTTCTTATCATTCGTCCCTAATGGTAGATAATGTACTTTATTTTTGCCAATATATGACGTTGTTGCTATGCTATACCTTCCTTGAAAATACTGATAATAATGACAATAGAGACGATTTTATGTCCCTTTATATTTCTAGAGATGGAACCCATAGAGGTATAGCACCTCTTCATTAGATAATATTAGATATTACATGTAAATAGATAGTTGAAACAATTTGAAGAAATAAATTGAAAAAAATCGAACATTATGTGTATATTTAAATCACAAAGCAATTTGAAAGAGTACTTGTTCTTTTT
The DNA here is from genome assembly GCF_902201215.1 of Prunus dulcis. Classification (NCBI taxonomy): domain Eukaryota; kingdom Viridiplantae; phylum Streptophyta; class Magnoliopsida; order Rosales; family Rosaceae; genus Prunus; species Prunus dulcis. Next base: position 8,203,323 of record NC_047653.1, on the reverse strand, counting down.
GTGCTTCAAGGAAACTCGATAGGCGAAAATTGAAAAATATTAATAAGACTAACTTCTGATCATATATATCTGTGATGATCTTAATCCAACGAAGCCTATACAACTGATATTTTCACATTCTTGTTCTTGAATTTTTTCTAGTTTCAAATGTCAATTCTCAATAAGGATGAGATGGGAGCCGTAGAACCCTAGCTAAACAAACCGTTAAAGTGGGATAATCATCTGCTCTTCATGCATTCATGTGATATTTTTTGTTTTTGTTTTTGTTTTTCATAAAAAAAGTTCCCACAAATTATATTATAGAGTCTAGCAATTTCAATGCAACACTCATTTACTCACCAAGTTTTTTGTTTTACTTTTGTTTAAGAATTGAGGGTTTGAAACAGTCTTTGTTTTTTTCTTTTTAAGTACAAGTGATAGTTTAAAACTATATAAGAGGGAATTTTCACACATACTTACACAACTATGATGTCGAGGTATTCAAACTTGAGACCTTTGATATGCAAATCAAGGCCCTTTTTCATTAGGCGAAACTCCATTGACTTGAGGCAGTCCTTGTTAATGCTTATAATGTGTAGTAATTATGCATGTGTTCTAGTTTAATTCCCCAGAGTCTTCATATAAAATAATTCAAGAGCACAGCTGAACTGAGCCTAATTTAAATGAATCATGCTAACACGACCAAAATTAGTAAGGTTTGATTTTCTTCGAGGTACTTGAACGACATAAAATAAGACCTTGAGTTGAGCCTTAGATTGAGTTCTTGCACGTTTATGTATGTAACCAAGAATTAATAAAAAAATATATAAAAAGGTTTTCCAAATGTCGAAGCTTCAAGCGACATGAACAACCTGGCTCTTTTAATTTGCAGCAGCCCCCCTGACGACCTTCAACATTTTCTCAAAAGCCCTCAGATTGCATTGCACTAGATTCTATTTATAGAAATTAATTCATACAATATTAGAATACATCCAAATTTTATAAACAAGGCAACAAGATAAAATTAATATATATCAGTTCGTCAAAACATGAACTCCTACACTCTAGCACTTCCCCACTGCAACATTAATTATTCCATTTACACCAGAAACGTTGGATCAAAAGCAAGATGGACGGCGGCGGATCTAAGCTCATCCCAGTTCTCATTCAAAAGCTCATTCTCAAGATCTTGATACGAAAAGTCTGAGAAAGTCTCCATGTACGGATATGTAGCAGGCATGTTGGAGCTCAACTGGCCTACTGCATGCAGCTGCTGGTTGCTTCCATTGAAGTTGTTCATGTTGGTATGGTTCACAACAGGCTTCTTCTCTTCGTAGCAAATAATATTGTCTGAAGTACCAAAACTGATGTAATTGTTAGACTGATCTAGGTCATCTTGATCACTTGTGCATTTCTTGGAGCTCACTGTGTCCATTGGATGGCGTTTAGCTCCGGATAGCCCTCTCCAATCTGCTGTATATTTTTTGTACGAGACATTTCTCTTGAATATCCGGCACAATGTCCATATTTCCTGAAACAAGTGAACCATTGCATCCATCAGAACATAAGCCTTTATATATGGTCAAATGAGAAAGGAAAATTTTATTTAGCTAGTGTAGGTCATGGATCATTATGAGTTTACTTTGACATCATGACTGGTTTATGGTTAAGGTTAATTTCAGCCTGGCTAGCTCTAGTACTTTCTTGGTAAATTATGAAAAGTACTAATGTGAGATGCGAAATGCATATAAGAAACGTTTTTTTATTTATGCCTGACTTATATTGGTGGACAAATTCTTTATGTTGTCAGATTATGAATTTGAAACACGTATTTAGACAGAATAAAAAATGAACAATAATTCAGAGATTCACAGCCTAACAAGCATCTTATGTTATCAGACAGTGACATTTCGCACATGAACAAAATTGTAATTAACTTGAAAAATAAAAGGGTATAGGAAACTAGGATGCAGATTTTTCACTTACAGCTTCTTGTTGAGGATCAGTACTATTGATGTTCTTAGTGTTGGAGCTGCGGTGAATGTATTCATTAGAACTGGCCGGATTGGGAAGGCGAAACTCGTGCATCATCCAATCGGTTTTGGTGCCTTTGCCTGCACTTCCACGGTAGTAAACCAATGTTTTCTTGAGGCCAATGCAGGCATGGCCTTGTCCTCCATGGGAATGTATCGGCTTGTCAATCCCAGTTGCCTTCCAAAATCCAGAGCCTGTAACTCTGTTGGGTCTGATGCTGTTCTTGTACTTTCTCCCTCTTTTGCAGAAGAAGTACCATTCCTTCTCTCCTGCTGTACTTATCGCTTCTGCGCATACACACATAATATTGAAGTTAATCACAAATTAATTGACCCATATGTTTGAAAGAACAAGATCTATAGTTGGAGCTAGCTGCGGCACTTATAGTAGAGCTAGGTTTATAGCAATACATGGAAAAACTAAAAGGGTTACAGAAATTGTTTGCTGATCATATATTTTATATACTAAAGTAATTTTTCTTGATAGTATAAACTATATATAGTAGTTAAATTAGAAATAAAGAACTAGCTAGTACTGGGAACCAGTGCAACCAATATATATTCTAGGCCACCTTTTGCTCAGTATCCTTTGAGTTTTTGAAGCAATTTAACCCTAGCTATCTTCTTGTCTTCTTCTTCTTCCAATTAAGGATATACCAGAGAATAAAAAAGAGGGAAAGTAAAAATTCATTATAGGGACATATATATATGTATGCATACTTGGAAGATCCCAAGGATCGTGCTTGTAGATGTCAATGGATTTGATGAGCTCTATGCTGATTGCTTTCTTCTCAACCTTCCGGCGAAGATAGAACTCCACAAGTTCTTCATCTGTCGGGTGAAACCGAAATCCTGGAAGTTGAACATCATCTTCATCAATATATTGATGATCATCCTTAGTGCTGGTGTAGTTGCTGTCCATGATTTTGAGATCTTCTTCCAACTCTAGCTTAGCTCCTCAATCAATTTTGTTGTGCTCTGTTATGTAACCTCAGTGCAGAAGCGATGGTCTGTAGCAGTTTTGAAATATGGGTGCAAGTGCAAGAGAAGGTTCGATAATTAAGCTGAAGAGTCATAGGCCTTTGTGTTATTTATAAGGTGAAGAAAGTCATAAAAACTTAGTTTTATTAGGTCAAGTCATAAAGGTTGACTCTGGCAGGCCAGAAGTCTTGAACCATTTTGGTTCTAGGTCGCCGTTTAAGACTTTATCTTGCTATACTAGTTGTAAGATGTATAGTCTCAGTCAGTGCCATATATGTATAATGTATGCACTCCCTTCAACTCATTTAGGAATTTCAAGGCATCATAACAAGGCCAAATAGAGAGAAACGTTAAACATTTATGGGTATTTTTTTTGGTTTTGAACCGATAGAAATTTATTGATATCAAAGAAACAAAGTATAATTGCATCAGGCAAAAGCCAAAAGGATTAGACGAGCCACTCTACACTTTGATTATTGGACAAATCAACTTACATCCTTCTCGCTAAAACGATTAGGTTGAAACAAAGCCCATGATAAAGTAACGCAGTCCCTATGCATGCCTTAAAACCAAAACACAAAAATTTGTACCTATAAACAAACATAATTTTGCGACATGCATCAATCCATATATTACATTGATAAGTACAATTTTTTTTTTTAAAAAAAAAAAGTAAAACTCACATACACCAACTTGTACAATACATTTGTACGATTATAGCACTCATCACGCGGTATGTAAATTTTTATTCATTTTAAAAAGTGCAATTAAGACCCATTTTTTTCTTATGGCATAAGTTTCATACAAATATTAATTGTCATATAATATACATTACCTTGCATAAAGGGCACACAACAGTTTGTGGGTCATTGATTTGTGCAAAGAAGTTTTGCGTGGTAGAAGAGGTAAGGATCCAAGAACATATGGAGATCACATTATCGGTCCTCATAAAGGCTTCCTTTGTGTATAAACAAATCAATTATAATTCGATGGCACGAGGGATTTGAATTATTTGAACATCTGCATATGAAAATTATGCAGTTCTATAACATTGCGACACACAGTATTATCTAGGTTAATGTGGCCCATGATTTGCACGGCTTTCCAAATTTTTTATTTATGAAGTATATATTTTGCTTCAATATTTATGTGGTCAAAAGCGTCTATTAATTATTATGGATGGAAGAGATCCCAGTTCAAAAAAGGCAAAAACGAGAACCACACTCAAGAGCAGATTAAGATGGGGGGAAGTGCAAAATGGGGGACTGCTTGGATTCTAGTTAGAATAATAATGTATCAATTGTAAATGGTCTAACCCAATGAAAAATAGTCTTGACTTGCATAATAGAATTCTCAAGTTTGAATTTCATGACATCAATTTGTGTTTATATGTGAGAAACTTCCTCCCTTTTAATTTAGACCATCACTTATGCTGAAAAATATATATTAATGGACCAATTAATGAAAGACTTCTGAAGGCACAAAATAGTATTCAACATGCACATTAAGATCCATAGAACTCTTAACTCGTTATAGCACTTTGTTCTTAAAAATTGCTTCCATTACCCAATTGGTAAATTGCAAATTAGAACGTGAGAATCTCACGGCGATGAGATGCATTAGTTTTGCTCTAAAAATTTAGGATAGATCACACTATAAAACGATAGGATATTTAGATATTTTTACAACAAAATAATACACCCACAACAAAATTACGTTGTCATAATAAGTCCAATCACAATGAGGTATCAAACTCATCACAAATATATATATTGTCCTTACATTCATATGAGTTAGACCTAAGACTTCTTCCAACTTACTGTAAGACAAAATTATCACTAAACTTAAACGGGCCTAAAGAATTCACATCAATTGATTCCAAAGCTAATTTATGAGAGATAAATTTTAGTTATCAACCTCTTATGAATAGTCTTCCATCATCCTCCAGTCCACGTTAGACAACAATATCCATATTATGCCTTAATTGCACATGAAACGAGGCAGTACATAATTAGTTTACGTTCTTCATGATAAAATGATTAATTCCTTATAATTAGAGAGTTTTTCTATTTAAAACCCACACTTCTCTTTGTTCGCCCCATATTCTAAGTTCACCCAAATTTCTAATTCAAAATTTCACAATTTTTAAGCAAACCACACTATCTTCCCAAACTACCCCTAAATATACACCCATCAGAACACACACACACACACACACACACAAACTCATCAACCTCACAGCCACACCCCACACCCCACTAAACTGTAAGTCTAGATAATATTTCAAATCCAGAAACAGATTCTTGTAGTTCAAGCCAACCAGGAGTAATGGAATTCTTCAGACAATTTAAGTTTCTTAAAGGAAAAGAAAGAAACAAGGAACAAAGCAAACACTCTAAGCAGCTCTTTACCCTCTCTACATTTGTGAGAGATGAACAACAGAGAACCAACTTCTTGGATGATCCACAAAATTTCCGATCTGGAGGGTTGTTGTCTTGTTTAACAACAGCTTTATAATGTTCAGCATTAGATTGTCTACAAGAGAGAAAAAAAAAAAAGAAAAAAAAAAGCATAAATGAGAATCTTAGAATATCAGAATTTATTGTGATACACATTAGATCTTTAGGGAAAAGTTTTACACCCCACACCCCACACCCCACAACTCCAGTTACCATAAAAAAGTTCACTCTAGATTATCTTTAGATACTTACAACTTAATATGAAGAGTGGTGGGATGTATGTATATATGTATTAGGGTTAAGTATTAGATGACTTTTTTTTTTTTTGTCTTTTTACACAATAATAAAACTTAAAAACTTAATAATTTAAGTATTAGGATGAACAAAGAAAAATGTGAGGTTTAAATAGAAAAACTCTAATTAGATATGCATGTGATTAGGTCATAATACATATCAGTCTTATGAAACAAACTGAACGACAGAAACACTGGTGCCCATCTTAACGGAGTTAGGGAGTGAGATACGCAAACAAAACCCATGTGATTGGATCCAAATTCCAAGTTTTCCAACATGTAGAATAACAAGCGGAAGACAACGAAAATGACAAAATAGATGGACTCACTCAACTCAACCACGTGTTTTTGAATTTAGGACAAATGGATTATCATATTCTTACTAAAATAATATATTGCTAATCCAAAGTCTACAAATAAACCCATCTAAGATAATTGCTTCCCTTTTCTTCGGGCCATTGAATTGACCTTATCATTTTTCTTTGTCCATTTTCAAAGAAACACATGCATTAATTGCATTTTCTTGTCAAATTTACAATATAAAATACATAGATAAAGGAATTTCTAGAAGAGTAGGAGGTGATTTACATTTGAATCCCATTTCAAAGGGATGAATTGTCAAAATTATCCTAAATAATCGGCAATAAACTTATTATAGTAACTTTAGTCTAGTCTTTTTTATCTTTTCGATTTCGTAATAAATTTTAAATTCGAAATATCTCTTTTCTAAATTCAAAAGACACATTTTTACCATGTACCTTTTGATAAAAATATTGATGCTATTATGATAAATATTCTTAAAGTATGTAAGTTCACGATATGCGGCCTATTAATTGTTGACCAAGTAGTTTTAGTACATGATAAAATATTTAAGGTCTAATAGTATTTTTCTTTCCAATATTAAACAGAAATCGTACAAGTTCGAATCTTCTTTCGTAGTTGATCAACACAATAAATTGTTGAATTTTATATACTCGCTTGAAGTATGGTGAGAATCTTAGTGCTTGTTTGGCATTGCTTATTTGGGGTGATAAGTGATTTTTAAAAATTTTTAGGAAGCCCAACCCGTTTAGTAAACTATGAGAAAATTACTTATTATTAAAAATTGTTGTGAGAGAAAGCTATAAGGGAAACCAGCTAATGAGGTGCTTTCATTTTCTAATTATGCAAGAATCAGTTTCGAAGAGGTGCTGGGTTTAATGATTATGCGGGAATTATTTTCTGATTATACAGGAATTAGTACCAACAACACTTTTAACAAAAAGTTTGCCGAACGCAAACTGTTTTCTCTCACAGCAAATCTGACAGCGATTATTTTCACAGCACAACAATGTCAAACTAACCCTTAGTCCTTTTCAATATGTTATACATGAAAAATTGAATGGTATATATCTTCCTTTGTATAGTATCTGTATAGTATCGTAAACAAGATATGACCCCTATTAGAAAATGATAGGTTTTGAGTCTCTTGACTTTGCCATGGCCAACGAGTTTCTGACCTTATTTTTGACGCGAAATCGTGAAGCCTAGACATATTAAGACACGAATTACCATTTAATTAAATTGTCAATCGAAGAATTAATCTAGAAGCCTAACAGCCACCGGACGGTGGCAGTGAGACATTTGGTCCTACACCCTCTCAAAACGGATCGAAGTAAATTTCAATTCGACCAGTTTATGAATATAAAAACATGAAATCATAAACTGGTCGGCATAATTGTTTCGATTTAAATATAATAAAATCATGCATAATTGTTTTCACTATTATATACACTTTATTAAGATATAATATTATTGTGAAGTATGTAAACAGATGTACATTTAAATAAATAAATGAAACTGTCGGCTATTCTAAGACTAAACTAAAATAAAATAAATGAAACTGTCTCCATCATGTATCATTCTGAAATCTATTGTGGACAAGAATTTATTTCCGACCCTCAAAAATCGATGGCTTTTGTAGTTAATTCACTAAACATCACTTGCTCATATTATATCATTTTCGGAAATTCACAAAATTTCTCAGAGGATCTAAAGGATAATTTTAAAAAAAAAATGAGGAAAAAAAACAAACAAAAACAAACAAACAAAAAAAAAAAAGAAAGAAATATATATATATATATACGGTCTCTTTTTATTGAGGAATTCCTCAAATAATTTTATGGGACACTTTTTAGGGTTCTCTATGAAATTTTTGAGGGTCGGAATCTTGGAAATTCTACTTGTATATGCTCAACTTGCAGGATTTTTTTTCTTTCTATTAGATTTCTATCAGGCATAATATGTTGTTAATGTCAGGTCATGTGTGCACCGCAATGATTAATTAATACAACTTTAGCAAGAAAAATTATTAATTAGTACATATAGCTTGCAAGTAAGACAACGCTATAAAATAATTATATGCATTAAAATAGATAAGGATAATAAAAAAATTAGAAACAAAGTAGAATGATGGAGCAGTCACTACAGCCATCGACACGGAGGGATGGAGGTCAACTTAAACTAATTATAATTAAGATTAAGTGAAAGGAATTTACTGGCTTTAAAGGGGAAAAAAAAAGTTAAGAACCTACTTAAAGAAATAGCATGTAGCAGCCATGAGGAAAATAGAACAATATATAAGAACAAGTCCACGCGTATAGACAAGACAAAATTAAAACCTAGTTAGTTGAGCAAGGACCAAGGAGCAAAAATAGTACTCTAAGCCTAGTGGCTTAGTTACCAAGTCAATTAAGACAAAACATATATTTTTATTTTTTTAATACAAGCGATAGCCTAAATTATAAAGCAAGGAGAAGAGTTTCCTCACACACATTACCAAGATTTCATGGAGATTCGAGCCTGATTGGTCTGCACGTCAATGTTTTTTTTCATTGGGCTAGATCTCGTAGTGACAAAACATGTATTATTTGATGCTTTTTGATGTTTGAAAATTTGAACTAAAATGGAACCGAGTTTTGCACTAGCAGAGAGCCACAAAAACCATGTCAAAAGTGTTGAAGAATATAAGTTCAACATCGGAACTTGACTAAATGAAATACAATATATAATGAATAGTTCCACTATTAATATCATCGAAGTCTTTTGTGATAAAATTTCACACATACTGGGCTTTGTAGGTGATTAAGTTGTGGACAATATAGATGTTGCTAGTAGTGGATCGCTAACCCGTCTATCTGTAATTTAAAAAAAAAAAAAAAAAAAAAAAAAAAAGGAAAAAACGCCAAAAAAAAAAGAAAGAAAGAAGGGGACCATGACCGTTGGTCATATAAAGTCTAAAGTCTAAACAGGCGCATTCCAGGCTAAGTTCAGCTGTTTTTGTTTTGGTCAGAGACTTCGGCTGCTTTCATTTTTGCATTATTTCAGTTTTGTTTACTAATTGTATTGTTGAGCTTAACTGATCTTTAGAGACTTGTTCTCATTACTTCAGAAAAAAAACATTTCTTCTCCTTACTTTTTTTTTATTTTGACAATTCGGTATTCAAAATTATTCTAACTTACGGTTGAGGAGGATTGAACTCAGGTACAAGGAAACAAACGACCTACCCTATATATGCGTTTCCTCTCATTAATTAAGGGTTGAGATTGTAGATGAGAGAGAGCTGAGGAAGAGGTAAAGGAAATATATTACATCATTTTTTAAAATAAAAATAAAAACTATTAAAACAAATTTAAAAGATGGGAATGTGGTGCACCTGAGATGAAAATACATAGGTCGAAAGTACGATGATGGAATTACCATATTATCATTAATTTTCGAAATTCTTCCTTTTTACTTTGACCAAAAAGTTGAGATCGAAATCTTTTTACCCAAACACGGCGTGGTACTTTATTATGCAACACTTTGCTACAAAGTTCAGGTTGAAACTTGAAAGAAGGCACAGGTGGAAGATGAAAACCGTCGTCTATTATCCTCATTAAAAAAGATGACCAACTATTTGACACGCCAAATTTTCCCTAAACTTTGCTTTCTAAAAAAGAAGATTTGAATGACTAATGAAACAGAGAATCTGATTATATGTCAAATATTACATTGTTGATTTTCAAAATTATTGGCAAGAGATGTAGCCAGCATGAACAACTTTATGTTTCTAAGAACTGCAAAACCAGAGTATATGAATTTTGTATATACTTAAGTTACACACATATATACAATATATATTGGCACTGAAGAGCTCAAACATGTATAAATGTCATTCCATTTTTCTGGGAGGCCACAACCGTATAGAGAAAGTGTGTATAAATTTGGTCGAATGCTTCTGTAGAGGACTGTTATCAAGTTCTATAATTGGACTACTAACATGTATACCAATCTGTCCGAAAGGTTCTATAATTTCCAGAGATGGAAGTACATTATTTGTTAGATTCTGCAGGAGTGTTGATCCATGTACATGCCATGAAGCTAAGAGACATTTGGATGTACATCTTGCCCCACTTGAAGCCACAAATCACCATCCCTCCCTACTGGTTCGCTTCTTTCGTATTTCAGCAGTATCCCGAAAAAAATCTTTCCCTGCATCCGCAAAAGTTTTGATTTTATTTGCATTAGTAAGAATTAAAGACAACAAAATAAACATTACTTTTTAATAACTGTAATGGATGACCTTCATTCTCCTATACGATGCTAGAGTAGCCAAAGGTTCATTCGACCTCTGCAGTAGTCCGGCTTCGTCATGAACAATGTTGATCATCTGGCAACGGTTGCATCCACCCAGGGACTAGGAAACAAAAAAAATAGAGTGAGACCATCCTTACATATGAAGTAAATGATACTATATTCAGTAACTGGTTTCATAAATTTTCAAAAACTCATGTAAGATATTCAAATAATTATCATCTCTAGACTCAAGTTCCATGAGGCAAACAACCATTTTTACATTAACAATGCATCTCACAGAACTATAAACAATCACAACTTCAAAACATATTCTGGACTATCTGGAGTATCCAGAGGAACACCAGTGTATCTCTAAAATTATCCATTACTTTCTCTATTCAAGTTATAGAACTTACTGTGAAGTACTTATTTCCAATTTTAAGAATTTTCCATCCATCTTCAGCATATGGTTCACCTCCAGATATGACAATGTTGGGCCGAAATCTCATTGGACTTATTTGGCTTGCTGCTCCACAAGCACCTTTTTGTACATCTTCTGCCCTCAATCATTCAGTTGCATAAACTTTTAAATCAATAAATATCAGGGGAAAAACAATTCTTATACACCAAATGACAACTAAATTGAAAAGAGCATAGACACAAATTGTTTTAATATAGAAACTTCACTGCACGTGGCTAACTTTGGGCCTTTGGTAAAATTTTGGAATCTATTCTTCAGCTAGCTACCTTTTGGAGGGGCTGTAACCACAAACCAAAAGTGCTTGACATCTTCACAATCCTTTTACTCTGCAGCAAGAGGTTCCACTCTCTGGAAAGCTAATCATGCCTGATTTTTTCCCTGTTGCTAGACTTATTTCTTCTGAGTTCTAATTCCCCGAATTCTGTAAAGGAGCAATCAAGTGTCATAACACTTGGCTCATTCTCTAAATCCTCAACTAATTTCCTAAAAGGTCTTGGGCTGTCTATAATGCGATAGGGTAGGCATAAGAAAGGTATTAGGCCGGAATTAAGTCAATGAGGGGGAAAAAAACAATAGGAAAAAAAATATTTTCTCAAAGATTCCAGGGTACAGGAAAATCAATCCATATTGCAATTGTATTCAGAACAGAAGATAGCTCATGCAAGTCTCGATCGTTTCACATCAGAGTGCAAGAATTTCCTCGCTATATGACTTGCAACAGTTCAATGTAAGAACATACTTGTGCTTACTCTCTGGCTGAGGTCAGACACGCTTTCCTCAGATATCAATAAGAACTGAGCTTCATTGGAAAAATTCAACATGCTCTGCACCTCTCTTCCCATGCTTGCACTTTTGATCTTATTCAAGCAAAAGTTGTGATTGGAACTAAAACAGCGGAATAAAGTGCATGGTCGACCAATGGCATTGCTGAACCAAATATTGACTTCATTCTTGTAGCTCTGTACTTCATATCTAAGCCCCCCAAAAAAAGAAAAAAGAAAGAACAAAAAAACAAACCAAATGTTAACCAATAAACCTTTATAGAATGTAGGGGATAGCTCAAAAACAAAGGGAATTTTCTAAATTACTTCAAAACAGCGACAAATTAACAAGTATATTATCATTGTAATAGTATCTAAACATTCCATCAATCCAACAAGTCTAACAAGGCCATGACACTCTAGAACAAAGGAGTAACAAGCAGTTAAAAAGACAGATACACAAATATTATCTTGCCTTTGGCCATTTAACTTAATTTGTTCGCTCCCACCATTACATGAATCTGTGATAAAGTTGATTGGCAGTTTCACTTGGCATCGTGGTGACTCTACAAACATTATTCCCTTGTCAAGGTCAATAAAAGTACTTATAAAGCACATTTCAGGAACCTGCAAAACCAAATTCAGAAGAGTTAAAAGTTAAATGCTAATCAATTTTTTATGGTCAAAGAATAAACAAATTCGATGTTCACTATTCTCCAAAATTTGAAAGACCCTCTGAAGACCAGATCAGACACTTGGACATATTACCCATATAGGCCGCCCTAGAATAAAGAGCTCTTTTAAATTTTATTTTATTCTTTTCCCTAATCATTCACCTATAAATATCCCATACCTTTAACTACAAGGAAAAAAACCTAATCCTCTTAATTTAAAAAATTAAAAGAAAAAGTTACCCGTACCCTAGGCACAACATCGGCACGGGATGAACATGAATGTACCGATCCCACGTGTTGGAGCCATGCCTAGGGTCTGAGCCAATTGCACTGTGTTTGTGCGCATTCGCATGTGCTTGAAACTACTAAATTGGTTTTTTGGGTCGAAAACTACTAAATTGATATTTCACCTTCTTCTGTGTAAGAATTTCACCACTTAGGCTTGTAAGAACCCATTCCCGATCATGAAGCAAACCTGCTTAAAAACCACCGAAAAAATAATAAAATTCCATTAACCAATACACTCCCAGATATGACAAAGATTCTACCCATCAAACAGGGATATTCAAATAATGGAACATACAGTGCCTCTAGGCCCTCTATATATTGTCACTGCATTAAGATGCATACATTCATACATACATACATACATAGAGACACAAATATATATAATAAATAACAAACGAAATTTTGCTAATTTCCTGGAGCAGCACAAACTTATAAGACATGAACAGATAGTATGCCAAAGAAAAAAAGGAAAACAATTATAAAATCATAAGGTTCAATCTACATTCTTGAAACCGTGAAACACATCCAGCTTTATTAAGTCACCAAGGTTCAACAACAAAATTTGGTTCTGGTAAATGTTAATACATGTTATCTTCAAGAGATAAGTACAATTCCAATCTCCTCTTCTTTATGCTTCGCCACATATAACCACTGCTTGCTACGCTCTTCACCGAAATAGGGTGATCCTAAGTATGATAATCCATGGGGGTATAACTTTTCTTTTCCATCATAATGACTATCAAATAACACTTTTTACATAAGATTAACTGGCACGGCAGGCTTGTATCCTTGTGTTATTCAAAAAGGTGCCTCCTACTGCTATGTACAATATTATTAAATTATGATGATATTTTACACAACTATTCCAAGAAAAAACACATAAAATGTGAAGACAATAAATAGCTACCAGTAGTGCTCAAAGGCCAACTTTCCACATTGAATCCTGCACATGATTTTATTGGGTAAACAGTGATAGACTTGAGATAGAAACTGGCAGCTCCTAGTCTGCTTTCAGAACCTACAATATATTAATAAGTAAACGAATTTTAGTGTAGAGCAACCCATGTACACAAAACCCACAGTGAAAAGAGTGTAAAGAAAGCAAAAACTGACAAGAGAAATAGGAGACATGGAAAAAGCTCACAAGGCCCACTCAATTAACCATCCAAAATCTGGGTTTTGGTTTCCACAAATGAGCGCTCCTCTCCTTAAATAAAAAAACTCTACTATTTCTCTCATCCAATATCATAAAAAAGATGTGGAATGGGAGATGAAAAAAAAGTTATATTAGAGAATTTGTATTTTAAGAGTATAAGAATGCTTCTACTTTGTTTATGGGCTTAACTAGTATCCTAAATTAGGTGTTTTGGTTGCTAGCTAGTTTCCTATTGAATTAGGGTTGTACTCTATTTAAACAATTTCACAATTATAATTTAGGTAGAGGCACACGATGCAATCCAGTTTGTAGCCATGTGAAGCCTAAGTTATTGAAGTGAGAAATAAAACCATGTTAAAGTTCAAAGATCCCCAAATATAAAAGGTCTGGTTCAAAATTTCAGATAAGTTGAACCCTAACACATTCAGGAGTAATACTGAGAGACTATTGAAGATCTTAAAGATCATATCCAAGGAAACTCAAGGCTCAAGGTGGCATGACAACATTCATTCACGGTAGCACAAGTACAAATCCAATTCACTTTTATGTTTTGAGTTTGCTTTAAAATTATAAGTTTCAATTATGTTTATGACTGATTTAACAAGCTAGGCATAATTAGCCTCTATGCTATCTCTTGAATGGCTGTTCTTTTGTAAGAACATTTGGTTCCTATAGGAGTGTAATTTAGTTTCCTACGTTGCCATTGTTTAGTTTCTTATTATAACTAATGTTCTGCTTCATGTAGACCCTGTAAGGATTATGATTGAAGCACCTTATTCTCTCCCTCTTTATTTCTCAACATACAATACCATGCAAAAGACACCACACATAGATACGTCATCCGTGCTGCACAGAATTTTACTATTCCCAGTCCTTTTCTTTCCTATATTAATAACATGAGAAACGATCACTTCATCTTGTGACGGAAACAATGACATGGCTTAAAATTTTGAAAATGCAAAGAAAATAAGAATTAAGAGAGGGTGGGGAGGAGCAGGAGGTTGGAATCCTCCACAGGAAACGAAGATATGTAATTTAAACCAAACTTCAACTCTTTCAGACCAGAGTATAAAGCAATATATAAATTAACCTTCATTTAGAAAGGGGATGAACCTTGCATTAGTTGATACCCACTTTCAATCCAATTGGGTAATGCTACAAAGGAACTTGTAACGAAATCAATAAATTTCTGCATTTCATAAAACAAGAGAGAGAAAAGAAAATCAGACTGGAATGAAAAGCCCAAATTGGCGTTTTTGCCTTTCAAAATCTAAGAAAACAAACATTTGTTAGTTAAAGCCTGGAATGTTGTGCTTCACATCAGCTTATGCATAAAATTGGAAAGGAAATGCTGCAACACTGTACACTTCAAATTTTAACTATATTCTCTATGGCTTGAGAAAGAACATCTACCTTTGCGTCTTCAAATGTTGACATATAACCAAAGGATACTCTCACCGCTCCAGTAGGTTTTCCATGAATTATGTCATGATCATCCCAGCAAACATGTCCAGCCTAATATCCAAAACCAAATTGTTAAGACTATTTCATACCCTCAAGCAGAAACTGAAAAATACATGCCATGCGGTGGATCATTCAACTAGAATAGAATAGTCATTCATTAACTAAATCCTAAGAAAAGTCTGAAGAAAGCCCCAATCCCGCACACGCCCCCACCCCTTCCTTTCCCCTCAAAAACCACAACAACAAAAAAAGAAAAAAATCAAAATCAAAATAAATGGTTCCAAATACCTCAAAGTTTGAACGAAGATCCAAATGAGACAAGCCAAGATATTTTGCACATGCACCGGGATTGCAAAAGCATCCTGTCTACATAGAAAGGAGGATATAAAAGAATGTCAGGACCCATCACAAGTGGAGTAATATTTCTGATCTTTCTCTCACCCAACCAGATTATATATCATTACATAGAACAAATTTAGGAAATGCATGCAAAATATGAATTATATACATAGATTGACATAAGTTATCTCAGAAGATCAATTGCGTTTAAAAACAGAAGAATATTTTTATAAAATCCTAAGTACCAATTTTATTTTGGTGAGCTTAACAGAGAGAAAAATTAAAAAACACATTCCATATTGTTCTGACACCAAGGAAATGCTGAAAAATCGCCAATTACTTAAAATGCAACATATTGCAAATGAATAACACCTTGAAAAGTGACCAAGAGATGCTTATGCTATGTCCTAAGCTATTGTACATCATATATTTTGGTAATTTCACAAAGGCAAGAACATCCTAAACTACACAACAAATATTCCAACATTGCTCAAACCTGATGCTCAGATATTTAGCATACCAAGTTTGTCAACAAATGAATGGAAGAGAGTACTAGGCACCCTCTTTGTGAAGATATCAGCAAGTTCTTGTCATGTCTTCACAAAAGTAGTGCATATCACATCACACCAGATTCCAGGTTTTCTTCTAGTTCCATTATATTGGACTGGATTCTGTTAATGACAGCTTTATTATCACTATAGAGTTTCATACATTCCTGGGCATCCATACCCAATTCCCTTAGAAAGGTTTTGCCCAAATCAAATCACAAACCCTAGGGCCACCCAACAGTGTAAACCTTGCAACAACTTTAGCAATTTCAAGTTACCTATCATTTGTGAATTAGGTATTAAAAAATTTATTTTAAAAAAAAAAAAAAAAACAATCACATATTGCCATTTCTAGTAGAGTAGCATAATTTGATTGTCATGCAAAGACCAAAAGGATGGGTTGAATGCCAAATAACATCTCATAAATTTACCCGTAACTGAATTCCAGATAAAGATGCCAGTTTTTCCACTTCACGGTATCCACACCAGGAGCCATCCGACCTTTTCAAGTTGAACGAGACTGTAGGACCAAAGTCATGAAATAATGCCTAACAGAATAAAGTTTTGAAATATATCAGATTGTTATCTACAAATCTCAGAAAACATAGAAGAAAGAGATTGTCTGTCCATAGAGCATTTACTAAATTGATCAAAGATTAGACTTCTAAACTAACTAATTGTTACAGAGTATCGACAAAAAAATCGAAAGTTCTAAAGAATTGACACATTAGACCTTAATAGTATATCAAACAGAGTCATCCATGTTAGCTAGACCCACTGAAAGTCGAGAAGGTTAATACAGTCAATGAACTTTTCTCTATTGTGCCAGGTAAATAGCACAAGCACCAAGGCATCACCCACAGTCTTAAGAGGTGGTGCCACCGCCTGATACAACCAAGATGGACTCAACTCAAACTGGGGATCATGTGTCAGACCAAATTTGAACTGACATCTTGAAATTTACATAATTGGACCACAGTCAGATATAGAAAGAATCATCAAACTTGCAACTCTTTCCTACCATTTCCCAAACAACTCCTTGGCCTTTTCCCTACTTTTTTCCCTTAAAGAATTACATGCAGTGAAGTAGGCTTACTTGAAATGAATCAGAAGCCTTTGTTTTTACCAAACATTGAAAAATATAAGAAGTTCTAACTGCCACCCCCATCCTTCCCCCTCCACAACACCAAGAGATATAACATATGAAATGACGTGCATTTCATTCACTTAGTAAACGCAGCAGCTTTACTACAAAAAGAAAAGCTCAGTATTCAATTACAAAGGAAACCTTGGAATCTCCATAAAGTGTGCAAACACGGGCTCCATTTTCATGCCTCAAGCCCAAGAGCTTCTTCCTCACGTACCAGGCAAGAGATGCTGTATGCCTAGAATAATAGCAACGTCATGCATGGTTCAGAGCATTTCATCTATATTTATTATCTAGACAAAGATTATTAACTGAAGATGGAAATAAAAAAGTATGAAAATCAAGGAGAATACCCATTTTCTGGCAATGGAAAATTAAATAAAATTAAAATATACCACAGTTTTTTTTTATATATGATGAAAATTATGAGGAAAAGACTTGCAAAGTCATACTTAACTTTTTTCATTGTCCAAATGCAATGGCGGGAAATATTCTTAGCAGAAAATTGAGACAAACTAATGATGAGACAATGCAGATCCATCATTGTCCTACCTAGGTAGAGATCAGCTAATTCTCAATGTAAAAAGTGCATATATCAAGAAAAATCCCAAGGATGATTCATGTCAGAATACAATACGATGATTTTAACTTATTTCAGAGGAGCAATTCAACCGTATTACATGCATAAAGGTTTGTTTAGAAAATGAGGAGTTATTTTTATCACTACAGAGTACAGACAATGCATTTTGAAACTAACAAACTATAACATACCGAGATATGGCAGATACAGTTAGGGAATTAAGAATTTTGAACCCATGGTGAACAGAAGCTATGCTCAGGAATGAAATGGTGCCATCCTCAAAGAGCTCTTCCACACTTTTTCTTCTCCTAACAAAGTCAATATCAGCGATTGAGGTTGCGACTGTGCCTGAAATGTTCATATGATTACCAACTGTATTGCTGACTAGTGTGACCCAAAAAAAAAAAACTATACAGACTAGTGATAGCAAATTAGATATCTAGGTGCAAACCTCCACTGAAGTACGTCTTCTTCAATAACCTGGAGGCATCTGTGTTGTAAAATAAAAGTTCAAATAAGAAAAACATATCCCTAAGTTTTGATATTACATTTCAAGATGATACACTACCAAAGAAAAAATTAATGGAAGTTGCATGAGCAAAAAACTAGAACATAATTTTCACATGTAGTAAGTTCATGCAAGCAACCAAGAAGAGATCTAGTGGCCATATTTCTATAATTTTCTTTGACATCCTACTTTAAAGGGAAGAAAATGGCACATGCTACAAGAACTAAAATCACAAATAAATGAACTAGACCTACCCACCCTTGGAAAACAAGATAAAAGGCAATTTTGGTACTTTGAAGGCAATATCACAACATATATGTGAGACTGGAGAAAACTTCTAACACGCCACCAAATTATTTTTAAAATATGATTATGTTCATTATTAGTTACTTACCATTTCGAGCAATGAGCACTCCAAGTCCAGTTGGATAACCAAACAGCTTAACAAGAAACATACAGATACAAAACATTAATATCCAAAGGTAATGGTTTTTAACAAAATCCAAACAAAGACATGTACCTTATAGAAAGACATAACAACAAAATCTGCCGGATATAATGATAAATCTGGTGGTTCTGTGGCAGATCCTTTTGCAGCATCAATCAAGACCATCCAGCGCCCACTTATGAGATAAAAAAAGTATTTTAAAAAATATAAAAATAAAAAATAAAAAACTAAATGCATAATATTCAAATTGAAGAATTTTTAAAGAAATTCTCAAAACGTAATTCCTCTATAGCATACTACCTAGATGTCCCAATATAAACAGCAAAGCATACTACAATGAGCAAAACCTATGCTGTCTAACATAGAAGCATTCAAAGAGAGATCATCAGCAAAGATTCTATACTTGTCTTCCAGGAAAACCCTTCATTGAAAAGAAAGACCAAAAGGCAGAAAAATAGAGACTCGGAGGATAAATATATATCACATTCGCAGAAAAATACAAGACAACCAAGCCAACAGAAAACATGTACAGCGACGCACTAGCATGCACATGCTTATGCATGCATTTGTCTGCATACTAATGTTTGTATAGAGGATCTTCCATTCATGATATATTTTTCTTCCAGAAACAAGTCATGACACAACAGCAACATAGGTATGTACATTCAAAGCAATTCTGCCTTTCTTTTCCTTTTTATTTTATTTTTTGTAATAGAAAAGGTGAAGAACATGAGAAGAAGAGAGGTCCATAAATTAATGGGAAGACAACAAAATCCTCAACCAGCCATACAAGGTAACATTCGGCTCTCTACTAATATAACCACATCCATCGAAAATTCAAAACTGATATTGCAGTTATATTCTGCTTATGCAAGATAAAACTGGTTGCAATAATTGTAACAACAATAATCTTGTTCAGATCAAATATTCCATGAGTCATTGATTCAGATTAGAATCATATGTGAATGGCAGAGCAAATAAAAAGTTTACTGGATATAATGTATGACCTACTTGCAAAATGGAGAGCCTTCCAGAATTCTTGCCGGATCTTCTTTAATTATCTTCACCAAGTCTAGGCTGAATCTCAAACCAGAAAAATTGCACTCTGAGGGGAAGGCAAATAAGTTATATGCCTCTCCTGCATCAGGAAAATGAAATCAAATCAAATTCATGTACGTTATCATGAACTCTCCTGAAAATATCAGTATACATAACTGTTATTTATAACAGTATCCCCAAACAAAGTACAGGTATGAATATGATTTACAATTATTTGTCTCATATTTAAGACAACACTTTCACAACTGGCTTAAAGAAATCAACAACAACTTATAAATGAGAACATCAAACCACTAAAAACCAATTAAATTTTCACCCATTGTACAGTTTTTTACAACTGACTGGTGTTGCCACAGATATCCAATGAAAAATTGTCAAATCTTGAATGTCATGAAATCCCAATTTTAATTCAGCCAAACCGTTTGAACCCCCTTTCCCTACCAAAGACATGCATGAAAATGCATATTCAGATAGCAACCATCCAAAAATGCTAGGAAGATGTGCTGTGATCAAGGTCTTGCCAACTTTCCATCAATATCTAATGCATCCAGTCAGAATTACCTGTTGGTTCTTCCAGGGAACTTGCTTCATTTCTCCTTTGCACTTGGTGCTGCAACACCTTCATAGATGCTGCAGTACCATTGGATACTCCATGATGCACAGTCTCTTCAACATCCATTGCAAAGGCTGCAGCTCCTTGATCCAGAGCATATCTAAACTAATTAAGGGCCACATATATGGTGCTCAGACTCTTAAGAAGGTGAAAATGAAAAACAGAAGAATAATGACGTCAATTCAAAATTATAGTAGAGTGTACAAAATATTGCATACAAAACAAACTGGCCCAAGCTCTCCATTTGATTTCAAAAGATTTCAAGAAAAAACAACATCCGGTAAGGGAACATATATACAGGTCCAAAGACCACAAGCACTAATGGTACACAAAGTAAGTCTGTAATATCACTCAGAAGTCAATCATCTGACAAAACTGATGTTCAACTTCCATGCCAAACATTAAGCACAAACTTGTAAGTTGAGACATAAATGTTGGTGAAAAGGATCCTCTCCATTAAATGTACAAACAAAAATTCTAGAATAATCATTGAAAAAGAAAAAAAAAAAAGAAGCTAACCCCATCTATTAAAGATGATGACTGAGTGATGCATGTTAGGATACTCTCTGATCCCAAGGACACTATTGTGGTTCTCCATCGTGTATGTAAAACAGCTCTGACAGCTCCAAGGAAAGGCCTCCCCTACCAGCTTCAGTGCCGCTGTAGCCCCAGAAGTGAATATGCAGCTGTAATCTTTTGGCGATGCTTTACAATAGTCAAGGACCTATACGAATGTGACACGGCTATTCAGAAACTCACTAAAAGTACGAAATGTGGGACAAACTATTAATCTTGCACATGATTCATCAGGAAAAAAAAAATCATGATAACAAAAATTACTCATAAAGATCAATTCAGGACAATTAGTGGTCATAATATTCCCACTCTATCCAACTACTTGGAAAAGATTAGAAAAAATATATTGAACCTTTAAAATTCATTATATTGTGAGGACTAACACCAAAGCATCTAGAGATAACATATGATACCTGTTGGCGGGCTTCCCTTACAATGTCACTAGTGGAAGAACTCGTATCACTTTGACTATCTGAATTTAAATTAAGGAACTTAATGAAAAGCAACCATGAATAACAATAAGGTCATAAATTAAATTTATAACACAATTTGATTTCAACAACCAGGAGAACAATATTATATTGCAAATCCTGTTCCAGCAATTACATAACGATTTCTCACACCACAATCATTCATTTCACATGTAATAGGATACGTGGGTTTCCATAAACATTGGTAGTGAAGTCCTTAAAGATTGCTTCCATCTGCAACTCGGAGTACATGGTAGCACCAGCATGGTCCAAGTACACAAGGCCTACATTTCCCAAACCCAAAAGCATCAATAGCCAAAACCCAATAAACAAACCTCACCAACATTCCCCTGTATGCCCACCAAGAAATAAATTTTCAGAACTTAATTCATTTCCCCAGCTCAATTAAAAACTAGAAAAATTGCACTTGGGTTCAACAAATAAGACTGAAAATGATAAAACCGAAAGCTTATTTGCTTCTTGTCATTTTTTCAGCTCAAATTTCTCAAGAAGCAAACAGAGAGCAAAGGGATAGAATATAGAAGCGAATTAAAGAGAGGCAGACCATCTAATCGTTTGAATTCGGTTGCTCGGATTTCGTCAATGGTTTTGGGACCGTTCGGGTACCCATAATGCTCCCCAAACTCCCTCAGAAACGCTTCCTTGCTTGCCTCCATGCTCGATCCAACAGTGACAGAACAACAGAGAGAGAGAGAGATTCAAACGCCAACAAAGTTTTGTGCTTTCAAGCGTTCTGGAGTGTGGTTAAATTAAAAACTAAGGGAAGAAGCTTTGCACCGCCCTAACATGTACGGCCATATTCTAAGCGAGTCGGTCCATATATGTGCATTTCCACTGAACTGAACCCAATTTTTTCTGCAGACCAGAAGAAAAAAACAAAGAGATTTTCCATTTAAATCTCCCACTTCTCTTAATTTACCCATGTTCTAAGTTTACCCTAACTTTTAACTTAAAATTTTCACAATTTTTAAGAAAACCCACTATCTTCTCAAACTATCCTTAAATACACCCTAAGCTACCCTTAAAGGAGGAAGTACATTATGCACATGAGAAATAGTAAGTAATTAAATTAGTTTTGTTGTAAACACACATGGGATTAAGAGGTTGCAAAGGGAAGTTTCATATTTCATGAAGTATGAAACACGCAATGGTGTAAGTAGCTGCTAAGTCTGATCAAGTCTTATGACCAAATGGGTCAAATTGTGAAACGAATTTGACACACTTGATTTGTTGACAATGTTAATTTATAGATTGGTAAATTTTTTGTGTATAATATGTGATTCTTATTTGATTTCTACCTCTGAATGCCATCTAGAATTTTCAAACATTGAAACACTATGTATTGAAGCTTTAGGCACTTTGGGTTGATTCATTGTTTCACTTCCTCTAGCTCAATTGTACCTAAAAAAAAGGATATAAAAGGACATGAAAGGAAATAAATTTATATCAAGTTGAAGCAAAATAATGTTTCTGATATTTTGGTAGTTGTCTCACCTTTTTAAAAAAAAAAAAAAAAAATCAATAGTAACTTTCATTAACCTTCAATATAAGGCACAAATAGTTAGTACATCAATACATAACATGATAGCATAAGAGGTGGCCTCGTTAAAATCTTGTCATTAAAAACCTCCAAATAAAAAAATCCGATTAAGAAAAAAGAGTGTCACAGCGCCTCTGATATGAACTAAATATATATAAAAAACCTAGCCCAACTCCATATCTCTGGCAAGGCTTGACTCCAGCCAAGGCAGAGCGACATCTTCCCAAGCAAAAGTAGTTCCTTCCGTTAATCCAAACCGTGCCAACTCATGCGCCACTCCATTGCCGGATTGGGGTTGATAAAGCACACTTGTAACCGCCAAGTCTACCATAAGTCGAAGAATATCCTCCACCGTGTTCCCAACATGTGTGGAGCCAACACTATTGCATTATATCTCCTCATTTTTAGCTTGCGGAGCCTAGCAAACGAGGTCGTAGAATCTGTTGATTATTGGCTCAAACAAGTCAAAAGTGTAGAACTTTTTTGATGATTATTTGACTCAAGATTGCACCCATGTGCAATGTTGCTTTTGGCTATTTATTTTGGTAGTTGGCTGATTGGCAGACAAATTGCATGGGAATACATTAATTATTGGACTTTGGCTAATTGATTGGTCTGACTTGATTAGCAGCCCACCCGTTGGCTTCTTTGAGAAGCCACTCATCCTTTGGCTATAAAAGGGAAGCAGTCCAGTAGAGAGAATAAGCTGCACCAAAGAGAGAGCAAAGAGAAGTTGGCAGTAGAGAAGGTGAGAGAGGAAAAATAATAGTTGGGCAGTAAAACAATTTGTGGCTGTTGTTGGTTATTTTTTCCTTTCTCCAAATTGTACTCAATTTGTAATCCCTTTATATTTTTGAGTGTGTGAGTTTGGGTGTATTTGGGGTTTGGGTTTTTGAGTGTTAAATATTATTGTATTCTCTCATTTGATTATAGTGGATTATTCCGTCGTCACCAAACTGGATGTAGGCATTGCCGAACCAGTATAAATCTTGGTGTTCTTGTTGGTGTTGTTTTGTTTTTTTTTTTTTTTTATCTCTTGCCAGTTGTTGTTTTATTTTCACTCACAATTGGTTGATGCTTCCGCACAACAGAATCAGATGTAAATATTCATTTTTTTTACATTTTCCGGCCAAATGCGCTATATTTGCATTCATTTTCACCCCACCATTGAACCAACTTCCTGCAACTTTGGATGTAAATATCATTTACATCTCCTTTTACACCCCTGCAAGGAGATGCTCTTAGAATCCGAATTCCCATGAAGTTGTTTACTGAACTATCTAGAATCATGGTAAGAATGATAGTGATTCCTTATATGTTGTTTACTAAAATCTCATGGATCATAATTGAAACCAATTTGATTACTAAAATGTCCTTGTTGTTGGTAAAAGTGTATGGCAAATTTGAAATTTTAAAAAAGATGGATTCCTGATGGTTAGTTCTCCAGGAATTAGAATACCATATCCCACTCAAGAGTCCAATTCCTCCAAAATTAGGAGTTGAATTTTTTATTTTGCACGGGCCCCACTTGCACTTTCATTCCTTTATGTGAAGTAAACACATGAGTAATCCGGAGTCCAACTCTTTAGGGAAATTTGCATAAATACCACCTCAATTTTTAGGCATGTGCGCTATTACCACATGAACTTTTATTTTTTATTTTTAAGCACCTGAACTTTGTAGAGTGTTGCAATCCACCACCTATGTCTAATTCCGTTAAAATTTCCGTTAAGTAGAAGGTCATTTTCGTCAATTCACTAAAAAACTAATTTTAAAAAACCTAGTTTTAAAAATAAAAAAGAAGGGATATAGAAGCAGAGACAGAATGGAGACTCTGACAGTGTTTGGCGGAGCAAGTCCATGTCACTACTACATTTTACACTTTGCGCGACGAACATAATTTCGTCGCGCAAAATACATTGTAGTCGCACAAATTTTAACGCGACAAAAACTTCGTCGCGCAGAATCCGTCGCGCAAAGATCGTGAAGAAAGACTTTGCGCGACCAAGTTTTTTCATTGGTCGCGCAAAGTGACTTTGCGCGACGAAAAAATATTGGTCGCCAAAGTAACTTTGCGCGACGAAAAAATATTGATCCCGCAAAACTTTGCGCGACGAAAAAATATTGGTCCCGCAAAACTTTGCGCGACGAAACACATTGGTCGCGCAAAGGCTTGCGCGACGAAACAAATTGGTCGCGCAAAGGTTTGCGCGACGAAAAATATTCGTCTCTCAAAGTTTTGCGCGACAAAAAACATTGGTCGTGCAAAGTCTCAAAAAAATTTAAAAAATAAAAAATTCCCGCGTTCCATTTTTGGTACCCGCCCACATTTTTAGAGTCTTGCGCGACGAACACTAACGTCGCGCAAATATTTGCGCGACGAAATATTTTTTTGTGTTTTAAATTTTTTTTAATTAAAATAAACTAATTTTTACTTTTTATTATTATTTCTTTAATATTAATTTATTCAAAATTTTTACTTTTTAAATATAATTTAATTGTATGATTTTTTTAAATCACTTTAATTTAAATTGATATTAATTTAATTATAGTAATTTTTTCAAATTTTTACTTTTTAAATTTAATTTAATTGTAAGATTTTTCTTAATTACTTTAATTTAAATTGACATATTCAAAATAAAATTACATATGAAAAATAGTGATCAAATTATCCAATAAATATTTATATATATATAATATTCAAAATGTACACATGAATTAACAAAGTAAAATAATAAAATCCTAATACAAGCATATTGTGGTGGTAGTGGTGGATAATATGTTTTGATAGCTTCCTAATCCTCAACTTTAGCCATCAAAGTCTCAATGATTACCTACAAAAAAAAACAAATATGGTCAAATAACAACAACAACAAAAAAAAAGAATGTATAATCTCCCCTAAAATTGTTATACCACAAATCCAACCCAAACTCCAATCTCTCCCCTTTACTCAACCCCAAACCCCACACAAACTCAAAACTAACTCCAAAAACACATATTAATGAAAAAAAAAAAATTAAAATTTGGAGAGAATATACCTTTTGGCAAGATTGAGAGTGAGTGAGAATGAGAGGGAGAAGTGAGAGAATTAGATAAGATAGTGATAGAGAGATGAGAGAGTGAGAGATAGTGAAAAGATAGATGAGAGAGTGAGTGAGAGTGAGAGAGAGTGAAGAGAGAGATGAGAGATTAAGTGAGAGGAGTGAGTGTGAGAGAAAGGGTGGGATTTGGGGAGAGGGAAAGAGAGAGGAGAGGGAAAGAGAGAGGAGAGGTAAGAGTAGAGAAAGAAATTGAGAAAATGGTGGAGGAGTTATTTCGGTTTTTAAAAACCGTATCACTTTGCGCGACGAAAATACGGTTGGTCGCGCAAAGTTTTGCACGACGAATAAAGAAATATTGGTCGCGCAAAGTCTAAAAATTATTTTTTGAAAAAAAAAAATTCCCGCATCTCATTTTTGGTACCCGCCAAAATTTTTAAATTTTTGTGCGACGAAAAATACATATTGGTCGCGCAAAGTCTAAAACAATTATAAAAAAAATTCCCGCGTCCCATTTTTGGTACCCGCCCAAATTTTTGCGCGACGAAAAATATTGGTCTCGTAAAGTTTTGCACGACGAATATAGGAATATTGGTCGCGCAAAGTCTAAAAAAATTATTTTAAAAAAAAAAAATTCCCGCATCCCATTTTTGGTACCCGCCAAAATTTTTAAATTTTGGTGCGACGAAAAACACATATTGGTCGCGCAAAGTCTAAAACAATTATATAAAAAAATTCCCGCGTCCCATTTTTGGTAACCGCCCAAATTTTTGCGCGACGAAGAATGTATATTGGTCGCGCAACGTTTTGCGCGACGAAACATATTGGTTTCGCAAAGTTTTGCGCGACGAATATAGTAATATTGGTCGCGCAAAGTCTAAAAAAAATTTTTTTTTAAAAAAAAAATTCCCGCATCCCATTTTTTGTACCCGCCAAAATCTTAAAATTTTTGCCCGAGGAAAAATACATATTGGTAGCGCAAAGTCTAAAACAATTATATAAAAAAATTCCCGTGTCCCATTTTTTGTACCCGCCCAAATTTTTGCGTGACAAAAAATATTGGTCGCGCAAAGTCTAAAGTTTTTTTTTTTTAATTTTAAAAACCCGCGTCCCATTTTTGGTACTCGCCCAAATTTTTTGAGTTTTGCACGACGAACTGTTGGTCGCGCAAACTTTTGAGAGATGAAAAATTGGTTCGTAGCACAATATTTATAAAAATAATTGTTATGAATAATAAAAAATAAAAATATTTTATTTTATGATTTAAAATATAATTAAGGTGAAAGCTACTTAATAAATGTATATACTATTCAATTTCTTAAGTGTTATATGTACAAAATAAATAAATTTAAAGCTACTTAATAAATAAATATATACACACACGCACACACACACACACACACACACACACACACTTCAACGATCTAACCATAAGACTTGTTTGTATATACTTCAAGATCGTATACCCCAAAAATCAAAAAAAACAAACATTCAGAGATCTAGTAACGGGACAAAAATTTTCGATAGTTATAAATGAAAAATCACGATTTAACGGTTATTTTAACTCCGATTTTGATGATTTTTTTACAGCTACACTCCTTGACCCTATATGAATACAATGACTGAATTTGATCTTCAATTTAAAACATTTTGCACTAGTGGATGCCACAAAATCTTATGTTATATTTAACAAAAGTATAAATAAACTCTTAATTGTTAGTGAATATATTGTTTTGATGGCATATGCATTCTACGAAACTAGTTTCAATGATCCAACCGTCAAACTTGTTTTTTTATACTTCGAGATCATATACGCCAAAAATCGAAAAAAATAAACATTCATAGATCAAGTAACGGGACAAAACTTTTCGACGGTTATAAATGAAAAATCATGATTTAATGGTTATTTTAACTCCGATTTTGATGATTTTTTACAGCTACACTCTTTGACCCTATATGAATACAATGACTGAATTTGATCTTCAAT
This sequence comes from Prunus dulcis, assembly GCF_902201215.1. Taxonomy (NCBI): domain Eukaryota; kingdom Viridiplantae; phylum Streptophyta; class Magnoliopsida; order Rosales; family Rosaceae; genus Prunus; species Prunus dulcis. The sequence continues at coordinate 8,175,282 of NC_047653.1, read as the reverse complement.
TTAAAATATTTACACTAGTGGATACCACAAAATCTTTTGTTATATTTAACGAAAATATAAATAAACTCTTAATTGTTAGTGAATATATTGTTTTCATGGCATACACATTCTACGAAACTAGTTTCAACGATCCAACCGTCAAACTTGTTTGTTTATACTTCGAGATCATATACGCAAAAAATCGGAAAAAATAAACATTCATTGATCAAGTAACGGGACAAAACTTTTCGATGGTTATAAATGAAAAATCAAGATTTAATGGTTATTTTAACTCCGATTTTGATGATTTTTTTTACAGCTACACTCCTTGACCCTATATGAATACAATGACTGAATTTGATCTTCAATTTAAAATATTTACACTAGTGGATACCACAAAATCTTATGTTATATTTAACTAAAGTATAAATAAACTCTTAATTGTTTGTGAATATATTGTTTTGATGGCATATGCATTCAAAAAAACTAGTTTCAACGATCCAACCATCAAACTTGTTTGTTTATACTTCGAGATCATATAGCCAGAAATCGAAAAAAATAAACATTCAGAGATCAAGTAAGGGATAAAACTTTTCGACGGTTATAATGAAAAATCAAGATTTAACGGTTATTTTAACTCCGATTTTGATGATTTTTTACTGCTACACTCCTTGACCCGATATGAATACAATGAAATAATTCGATCGTCAATTTAAAATATATATTTTCTAACAAAAACCCAATCCGAAGAACAAGAATATATTTTTCTAATAAAAATCCGATCCGATCTAAAATAATAAATTTAAAGTTACTTAATAAATATATATACCGTTTAATTTCTTAAGTGTTATGCATACAAAATAAAAAACAAAAATAAATTGGTTTAGGTGACAAAATGTTTGCATTACGTCATGGAAAAATTTTTAAAAATATTTTTTTATTTTATTTATTTTTATAAGGACTTTGCGCGACGAAGTTTACTTTTCGTTGCGCAAAGTCACTTTGAGCGACGAATTATTTTTCGTCGCGCAAAATTGGTCGCGCAAGACTTTGAGCGACGATGTATTGTCGTCGCGCAAAAGTTTGTGGCGCGAAGTGACTTTGCGCGACGAATTATTTTTCATCGCGCAAAAGTTTGTCACCCGAAGTGACTTTGTGCGACGAATTATTTTTCGTCGCGCAAAATTTGGTCGCGCAAGACTTTGCGCGACGATGTATTGTCGTCGTGCAAAAGTTTGTCGCGCTAAGTGACTTTGGGCGACGAATTATTTTTCGTCGCGCAAAATTTGGTCGCGCAAGACTTTGAGCGACGAAGTTTCAAGTTTCGTCGCGCAAAGTGACTTTGCGCGACGAATAGTTTTTCGTCGCGCAAAATTTGGTCGCGCAAGGGGTTTTTTTTACTAGTGTGTGTTTGCTCACCGTTCAACGCTCAGCAGCTGAGAGAATCTGCAGCTTATCTTACGACCACCACAAGAATAACCGTTTTCTCATATTTCCCATCTCGTCCTCATGCTAAAAGCCTCCCCAAACCTCGCAACTTTCTTCCCCACTTGGCTGCTTCATTGGAACAAGTTGATGAGACATACAAAATGGTGAAACCTGATGGAGTTCAGCGTGGACTTGTGGGAGAGATAATCTCAAGGTTTGAGAAGAAGGGGTTTGATAATCCAAGAGACAAAAGCAGAGTGTTTGTGGTCGGGTGTGGTGGGGGAAAGGGTTTAGGGTTTGGGGTAATGCGTATAATTAGGTTAATTTTATTTTTTAAATTCTGTTTCTTTATAATTCTTTTTAGTCAGTAATTGACGAAAATACCCTTAAATTTAATGGAAATTTTAATTGAGTTAGACATAGGTGTTGGATTACAATACTTTACAAAGTTCAGGTGATTAAAAATAAAAAATAAAAGTTTAGGTGGTAATAACGCACTTACCTAAAAGTTCAGGTGATATTTATGCAAATTTTCGTTTGATTCCGATTATGAATTAATGATTCACAAGATAGTAAAATGTGGAATAAAATATGTACGTGCATTATTCAATAAAAGTAAGAAAAATATACAGTGACAAATTTTATCATTATATACGATTTTAATAATGATTTAATAAAATTCTTAATGCGTAGTACTTTTATTCAATAATATGTGAATAATACATACATGCATTATTACGTTTGAAAATACAAACGAATTCATCAATAAAATTACAATACAATATAGAAACTTGCCAAAATATCATATTGGGAGAGGATAAAAACGAAAATATCGCCGATATTATCGATTTGTAATACTATAGCTTTTGGATGAACAACAAGGATTTTATACATTCATAAACTCAGCGCACAGCTTACTGAAACTATAGAGTTAAATACAGTGTTCCTCTTTATTCAATCAAAAGAAGCAAACTTTAGTGTTGCATAGGCTTCAACATCCAAGTAATTTCAACTCTTACACAAATGGAGAATATCAGGAGAGCAAGCACCAAATAAAGTAAATACACCAGTTTCTTTGCATCAAGTGGAGGTGGAGCTAATAATAATCTGTGCATACTCAAGAGACTTCTTCCCCGCATGCGCATTGCCAAAAAAGTTGGTCATATAATCTTCAAACACCACCTCACGGTAACGAGCAACTCCATCATTCTTCACCACCTCAGGGAGTGGCCCAATTCTTTCTGTTTGCTTTGGGATGGTGAAAATTGGAACAGACACTCTTGATTTGGTGCTTGTGGTACGCACTCTGTGTTCAGCACTTTTGTACCTTCCATTACTAAGTATCTATAACAAAACAATCACATGTGATGAGATGGTTAAATATCTGTAATAACATGAGCTCTACTAGCCACACTCGTCTTCTACGCTGAGTTTGATTGGTGGCTCTCGTATTATGAAACAGGCATACTATTAAAGCTTAATCTAATGGATTGTAATTAATTAACCTGTAATGTATCTCCAATGTTGATGACCAGAGCACCAGGGACAGGTGAGATCTCAATCCACTCTCCCTTTCTTCCAGCATCCATGTCTTCTTCAACTTTCACATACAAACCACCAATTCCATCTTGCAGTAGCACAGTTAAGGTTCCCATGTCCGAGTGACGCCCAACTCCGACAGTGAGTTCTGGATCAGGGCATGTTGGGTAGAAATTCATGTTAACCATCCTCAAGCCAATGAGCGCTTCAATTTTTGAGTCTTCTAGTGTCACTCCAAGCTTTGCAATCAAGACTTTCAGTATTTTCTTTACCATATCCATAGAAAACTTCAGGTACTCAAGTGCAACTTCCCTACAAATTTCGTGGTGATAAACAATCAACTCATCTAGTTGATGTTTAGTTTGTCCATGAAGTGTAAAAATGTGCGTATATATATTATGAGACAATGTGACAGGTTATGTTATCAGATCATCGATATGAACTCTACTTACTTGCACTCGTTAGGCCAGTAAGTGAGAGCATCAACATCACTGGAATACACCATGCTTACATAGTCCTTCCACTCCAATGCCTTCTCCTTCTCGGGCACAAAGCTCGTCCCATACTTCACGTATGGGCTAGGGCTCACACCTTTCCGATAAGCAGCCTTCTTCTCCGGCGCCTGCCCGAAGAAATCATGTGCAGCATTTTTAAGGGACTCTAGCAACTCCACAGGCATGCCGTGGTTCACAACTTGGAAGAACCCAAGAACCTCAGCAGCATTAACAATGGCATCTGCTACTTGGTCATGGTCAGGCCCATCTAGCTTTGACAAATCGATTGGTGAGAGCTCATCTGCATAGATTGCATTTAGCTTCACTATGCGCTCATGGGGCGGTTGTATGTATTGTTCAGGCACTTTCGATAGGCCTAAGTCCACCATGCCCTTTACACCATTGCCATCTCTGACAACAAAGTTGAACAGTGAGTTTCCATCTTCGAAACTTGGAGCCATTGATTTTTGTGTATGGGGTGGTTTTTGGTGGAGAGCTAGATTGATGGATATTGAATGGTGCAGATGGTTTGATCACAAAGGGTGACAATAAATACTTGAAGCTCATTTGACTTGTACTCTCTGAATTTAATTCTCACAGGCACGGGACTGCTTTAGCCAACTACCACCTGTTGACTCAAATTTAATTAGATAATACTAGAAGGAAAGGTTCAGGGCTTCTGAGTAGGTTTGCAAGCAAACAAAATGCTGAATTCTGTGTATAATACTTTATACCACTTAGCTATGTCATGCTTAAATAAGGTCAATGAGAAAGAAAAAAATTATTTGAATTAGGAAGAGGATTTGCTTTGTGTAATTTTCAACCTCTGGTCATCCATAACGTTTGGCCTAAAAAACACAACGCTTTAGCAAAGAGTGGCAAGATTTACCTAATGTATACACCACAAACAATCAAAAACTTATTATCTACAAAGTTACTAGTATGTGAGTCGATTGAAATTGTTAAAATATTAGTTGACAAGCACTCGATATCATTACGGAAAGTCGCCAGAAAATGAAAGGCTCATCAAAATTTTCATTGGTGATGATGTGTTAATGATTGTATCGATTTCATTAAATTAATAACAAAATAATGTGATTTTTAATATCTCTCATATATTCATAAATTCCAAAAATCCGGAATTCTGCTTTTGATTTCTCTTACACCTCTTTCCATAACTTGACTATATTCTGTTGTGCTGTAAACATGAACATAAATTTTATTTCGAAACTTAAGCACAATTTTATAATATGGATAAACAAACATGTCAAGTAGACCATTTCTATGTGACATTGTAGCATCACAATTGCATGCTAAATGTAACTGGAATTGATCATGCATGATGCGCTTAAGCTGAGAAATCATGTATATGGGGTTGGGTATAGCCAGGTCTTTGACCACTGATATAGTCCAGTAGTCAAGCCCAGCCCACAAGTCTCACACACGAAAAGATTGAGATGGATACCAGAAATAAACAGTATCCATGATTAGGAATTAATAATTTATTAAAAATCAGACCAATACATATGACTATCACTCATCGTGTCCCACGTGTAGGGCACTAGCCACCTACTCAAAATTTTCTGGTATCGGTGTATCGGTGTTTTTCATGCCGGATTAACATTTGAAGTTGAGTTTTTCTATTTAAACCTCGTATTTTTCTTATTTCATCTCAACATTTAAATTATTAAGATTTTAAATTTTATTATTGTGTAAAAAGAAAAAAAATGTCATTGAACTTAATACTTAAGTTTTAGAAAAACACAAATTTCTCTACACCCTATTGCTTGAGAAAATGTCAGCAGATGTGGAGTGAGATTTTATTCCTGAAAACATGGCCTGTGGAAGACAACAAAACTAGACTTAATTTATCTCCATAGACAACTAGAATCTATGTATCTGATAGAAACAGAATTTCAAGGCAGTGACAATTAGTAACCAAGCATTTAGTTTGAGTTCATATATTCAGTTTTTTTCTTCATCAAGTGCCAAGACTATGAAGAACAACCACCTAGCTGCTTCTAGTGAAAGAAACCAAAAGAAAAGGACCTGCAAAAGATAAACTGATATGACCAATTCAAGGGCTAAAACTTGTAATTGCCAACATGCTGAAGTTCTAATCGCCAACATTCTCAATGGGGCTAGTTAAATCAGTCTTCTACTGTACATGAATTACAGCAGCAGACTAGGGAGGAGTTAGGAACAAAACTATTTCACTCCAACTAGCAAAGAAATCGAAATCAACATAAGTCTCATGCACCAATTGTTGCAGTACAGGCAAAACCCTAATGCCTTGGAACATCAGAATTAGGGATTTTAGTGAACAACACAACAATGCAAATATCAACAATTGGATCAAACTGTAAAAATTTGCATAACTTCTTAGCCATACAAGCTCAAAATTCAGCCAAATCAACAAAACTAAATTCACACAACCATAGTCATTTATTCATCGATGGTGAGGGTCAAGATACCGGGGTGTGGAGTGTGGGTGTGAAGTTGATTTTTAATTTTAATTTTAATTTTTTTTTTTCTGATGGGTGTGTATTTAGGGATAGTTTGGGAAGATAGTGGGATTTTCTTAGCAATTGTAAAAATTTGAATTAGAAGTTGGGGTGAACCTAGAGTATGGGGTGAACAAAGAGAAGTGTGAGGTTTAAAAAAAAAAAAAAAAACTCTTAAAAGTTTGATCATTAACAACAAAACATGCATTGTTTTTTACACTTTCAAGTTAAAAGATTTTCAAGTTGATATTCAGGCATTGATCTCTAAATTGATCCCAGTAAAAAAATAATAATAATAAAATAACTAATAATTAAGGGAGGGTTGATTCAGTTGGTAAGGTCCTTGCACCATGTATAGTCCCACCAATATTCGAGTCCCGTTGCCAGCAGTCATCATTGATGCGTAGTCTATAATTTCCTATATAAATTCATACCGGTGGTATCTAGTAGTTGGGTGCCACGTGTAAATCCTTCCGGCTTAAGGTTTTGGGTCTATCCTAGTTCTGATTGTGAGAGTAGCCAATTTTCCCTTAAACTTTTTTTCAAAAAAAAAACAAAGAGGGTAAATTACCGTAACGAATAAGATGTAGCTCTAGACTCTACAAAAGACGCATATACGTAGATGTATAATAGTGAGTGCAAGCAATGTCAAGTAACCTTATATGATATCTCAGTATAGACCTATTTAATTCCGCAAATAACACATATCAAGCAAAACATATTTGATATATAAAGTCAGAAAATGGCTAGGATCATCAACCATTCCGTTTACTTAGCTTTAGACTATATGCTTAATTTCAACTCAACTAATTTGCCTCACGGAATTCCATTATTTAGACTAACTGCTTGCTAGCTAGGGGGCAAACAAAACAACCTGTACCCCTCAAGAAAACACAAGGTGATTATTTGAAATTCCTATGGTTTTTAAACTTTGACCCGTTAAACAATTTCGTGTTATATTTGACAGAGAGAGATTATCACGCGGAGACTGTTAAATTGTCTAAAAGAATCACTGTACATAACTAGATTTCATTTAGCTTTTACTTGTAAAAATATGATGAGCTTTTGAACTTGAAAATGATCCGAATATTAATCATGTTTGATTGATTAGTAAACCCTATGGTTGGTAGGGAGAGGAATAGAAAATAATAATTAGACACCAAAGTCTTTCACTGATGTTACCTGTCTTGTAAACTCCAGGTTCTAGCCCCCATGTACTGAACAATCCATGGATGGTAGGGACATTTTTTTCATTAAAAAAAAAAAAAAAATTTACTTGATGGGAGGATTTCCAAAATCTTCAACACTTCCGTTTTTGGGTAGATTAAAAAAAAAAGTAAAAAAGTATTTTTCATATATGTATATACTCGAGTGTTCTGCATGTTAAGTTCTATAATTTATGATTTCAGATCCATATGTGTTAAGTTTTCTTGGAAGAATATAATGAAAAAAAGATATAGCCAGAGATGATAGGGTGGCCGGCTAGCTATTAGCTATAATAGCGTGTTAATGGGAAAGCTTTCGGTGGAGTGAGAAAGACAGCAAAGGTGCAGAGGAGTTCAAGGCTTATGCACGACGGCCCACAGACAAAGCTTGCTATGCGAGATGTGATATCAGGCTCTTGGATTGTATCCTAAATTCAATATATCCCATGTTTACTATGTTTATATGTTGCTCTACAACTAAGAAAAGGGTTAAATGTTTTTCCCTTTTTTTCTTCTTGTTTTTCTTGTTTCTGTAACTGTCATTGTTTATGAAATTTGAACTCACTATGTCAGTAAAGGAAATATACAGTGTGTTACTATAGGTTCGATTCACGGTGAATTTGATGTTATTTATTGGAATATGTTCTCCAATAAAATGAAAGGTTCATGTCATGAAACCAAACAATCATTGAACTTAAAAGGAATGTGTATCGATCCTATAACCATTGGCGGATCTATTAACGGTCCAGTGAAGGCACTTGTGAAAGGTGCCAAATTTTCATGAAATTTGATATTGAATGGGGCCAAGTTATTTGATAAAATGCCTCAAAGAAGACTATAAGGCAGGGCAAGCGGGGGTAACATACTCTACTCCTATACATATGTTATTCGTCTTATTCTCTAGACTCATTCTTCTCACTCTTTTCTTTGTGCCGTGTAATAGAAGAACTAGGAGAAAGCCAGAATTTATGTTACTAATTTGTGCACAGACGTATTTATATTATTGTATTTTCTAACATTTAAGAGTCGTTTGATCTTTATTATTAGTGACTAGATAATAGTGTTTTTTTGAATCTAAAAAAGAAAATTCATGAATCCACCACTACTCATAATGCCATGCATATATGATACATAGACAGGGAAAAATCATATAGGGAGAAGGTTAATAGAGGCCGGATGATCTGGGAGCAAACGTGATGTTCATTGTAATGCATAAAAGCCGGCACTTGAACGGTTGGCCTTAATTTTCACCTTTTGGGTGTTTTTGGTTCAACCAGAGACACTCCCCTTGGTACAGGTGCCGACCATACCGGTTTCCCTCAAAGAAAATAAATCTGTTTTCTTTTGAAGAAATTATACGGAAGTTGCCAACAAACTTGTGACACTAACCAACCACTAAATCAGTAAGTTAATTACATGACTTTTGTTTAATTTAGCTTGAGAGAAAAATCCACCGAATAATGGAACTTGTACTTGAAAGTCAAGTTCATAAAATAAATAAATATAAAGTCAAATCCATATAAAGTCTAGATTCAGCCCAAGAAAACTAATCAAGGTGGTTAAGAAAGATCATTCGGAGAAAAGATTACATGAAATTACAACTTGAATTTATAACTTGTTGACGGAGTCCTTCCTAGACAAGATCCACTTTATCATAATTATCATAACGTAAACATTTACACATACCCCCATATTTCTTTATCTTTTGTGGATGAAATAGCCATTAAAATGACAAATATATATTAAGCCTTTAGGGTTAGTCCAAGTGGTGAAGGTGGGTGAGGTGTGGGGGAAACGATTTATAATGTTAGGTCAAGAGTTTGATTCTCTTTTGTATATTCAGAGTATTCTGTATCAAAGGAACGTTTAGCTTAAGAGTTTAAAGTTGTTGGGACTTTCCATTCATTGTCAATTAGTTTTGAGTTGGATGCTCACAGTATAATATGAAAAGAAAGTATGGGACGAGGAAGATCCAACAATACCACATAATCTCACATCACCCAATAAGATTGTCAACCTTTTATGTGCAAAAGACGCAACAAGCGAGGAGATATATTGAGAGTATATCCCACATATCCAATGATGAATTAAATATATCTACTCATTGACAATTGTTTTGGAGCGTATATATTGTGAAGCGTATGTAAGTATCTAGTACAAATTATATACCGTAAATCTTAAGCAATGAGTCACATAGAGATTCTCAATTGATGTGTCATTGTACCAATAACTTCTGTTAAATCCAATGAAAGCTAATGTTTTGTCAATTATGTTTATGATTATCTTGACCATTACTAGCTCATAATTAATTGCTAAAATGAACATGACATACTAATTAATTTACTTCACGTATGTCCACCTACACGTGCTTACTCCAAAACGAGTTCTTCATGTACGCAATCTCCTCCATGAAAGCAACAAAAAATGAAGAAAATTCATGGATCGATCCCATGGTGGGCTCGAAGTTAGATTTCTGTACACATGAATCCATCTCTACACATTTTCACACACGTCTAATCCGCATTTATTTGAAGAATCTTATTAGCTCATAAGCTTTGTTTAAGACTAAGCACTAATTATATGTATATTAAATTTTAAATACCTTTTGATAGTGCAGGATAGCCGTGGAACTAGAAAATAGAAAAAAAGAGACACACTTGGTGTCAAAGCACTCGCTCTCATTTGATGTTACCTGCCTGCAAAAATCATTCCAAATTGATGAGATCATCAAAGCATATATACATAAGATATGATCTTTGCCAAAAAATTTCCCACTAATCAAAGTGTTCGTTTGTGTGTTGCATTTGCGAAAATTTGATTCCCATCTTGTCATCCATATCTTATCAGTTGGAATTTAGTATTAGGGTTTTTATTATTTTTAGCTTTCTGTTTCACCACAGAAAAAGCTATGTGTATGTAAAGCTCCTGGCAAGATCTTCAAATGGGTCACTAAGAAATTTTATGAGGCAATTAAAATAAGATCAAAAGTAGATTAAGATTAATCAAGAGATTAATTACTTAATTAATTTTATCTAGAAACTAGCCACATGTATATGTAATGAGGATTGGAGAGAGAGGGAAGGGACAACCTTTTCTTTTCCTTCTCAGCCATGAAGGGTGTGTCTCCTTAACTTTTTAAGCAGTAGTTGTCCAACCATTTTAAACTTATGAATTTACTTCGTAGGATAATGGATGATTGGGACTGACACTGTGCATTATGTTATGCAGCCAATTTTGATCTCATCCATGCAGTGATGCAGTTTAATTTTACCCTTTCTTGCACCTCTCCCTCTCTCAAAGTAGTTTGAATTCATAAATCCATGCTTTTTCCACAGTGGAATGAATCATACTCGTGCCAAGTTATTGGGTTGAAGTATATACTATATTGCATGCTTTCACCTACTTTGAAAACAACCAGCAGAGGCAGAGACGTAAGATAAAGAAACAAGTTGGGTTAATATGACTTTGACTTATATCTGTTTGTATTAGAGATTGAAATCACTTGCCATTAAGCTTTAATGACCAAACCAACCATAAGCCCTAGCTTCCCACTGGTTTTTCGGTCTTCAAGGTTGAGAGTACTATTTCTAAAGAGGAACCATACATATTTTCAGATTCAGATCACACTTAAGTAACCAGGAAGTTAATGTATTTAGTGACAGAGCGCATGCCTTAAGTTAAGATCCTCTGTGTCCATGCCTAAGTTTTATGCATTTGGTGATGCCCTTCCACCCATTTGCCATGACGAAGAGTAAGGGCAAACAATGGCGGTACTGTTCATGTGAATAGTGCTTGCTTTAGCAATTTATTTTTTGATTTTCCCACTTATTACACAAATTTTGGTATAACGTCAGCGCTGGCATCAGCGCCTTCAGGCAACAGCACAGGCTGGTCTTACCTTTGGGCTCGCCAGGTTTTGATGGAGCCCATATCTGCTTGGTGCAGGGTTTTTTTTTTTTTTTTTTCCTTCAACCGAAGCCCCCTTTTACCATGGAAAGGCAAATGTGTGGAACTGCTCTTAAGGTGGTCCGCATGTAAATTTAAGTCTAAAGTGGTCAAGACCCTCACAATATTGATCAACTTACATGTGATTATGCAATTCAAAAAACAAAATACAAACAATATTTCAAACTCCAGTTCTCGATGTTTTTCTTTTCAATCAATAGGGAAGGAGAGATTTTTATTTTAAATTTTTTAAATTTCACAAAGATAATATTCTAAACTACTTTAATTTACGAGGAGCGAATTTGAACTCGGCTGTGCCGGTACACTACCCCAATTCGATGACTCAAACTTGCTACATTTTTCAACATCATTAGAAAGTGAATACCACTACAAGAGTTAGTTGATAATCCCATTTTGATCATAATAATTAATCATGCAATAAGTAACATGGTTATCTAACGTCATCTAAAATGATGTTCATTTCTTTTTGTAATAATTCTCTTCTTGTTGTTGGTTTGTGGCATGTCCTTTGTTGTTAATAGTAAAAAAAAAAAAAAATCAATAAGATAAAATTGGTGTAGCAAAGCATAAGATAGTATCAAAACAATGGCTCTCTCTCTAAGTAACTTCCTCCATATACAAGGTAACAAAAATGACCAGAATTTTTTTATTGAAAACTGGCATGGACAAGTACGTAGCAACAAATTTTTCGTTTCATATTTCCTTGAACTCGGAAGTTGACATGACATGCATATACCGCATATATATCATATCATAAAAGTAGAGTATTCGTTAATCGATCGGTTTGGAATTCCTCACTTAAAACTCTCCGTATATCATATGTACCTTTGTACTTGATTAAGATCATACGAACTAAGCAATGCATTATTTTACTCAAATTGATTTTAAATATTTGGAAGCTATCTATTATTTTTCAGAATTTTTTCAACAATCCAAATTGTTTATTTTTCAAGTATTCATTCATAGATCATTATTCCAAAATATCATGCAAATTGAAAATCATTAACGCATCTGATTTGGACTAACAAAATAGACGAACATGCTGCTTTAAGAAAAGACTATAATAACAACCATCTAATTGAGTGGTCAAATGATTTCGGAGTCAAATGATTTTTTATATAAATGATTTTTGAGAGAATATCTAAAAATTAGATAGTTCAAATAATTAAAATACAATATGGAGTACCCCTATAAAAGCGAGCCTCACCCTCACTCAAGTTTCATTTAGTTGGTTTTAAAATATAATTACTTTTATTAATTTGAAATATAAATTGAATCTGTTGGAATCCAGTATAAGCTTCCCACATTAATATGTGAAGAATTTATATTCTCTATATAAAAGCTTTTATATACGAGGCGGGAAAAAGAAGAAGAAGAAAAAAGAGGGGGGGAGACAAAATATATTATTGTTGTGGGGCTAAAGATCTTATCAAAAACGATGTTTTGTCCAACAAAATCTAGGGGTTCGTCTTTTATGGGACCCCCAAAAGATTTTCTGTCACTTAGCACTTGTGTATATAACCCCCACCACGCCTTCACCTCAAGCCCCCTTACCTCCCTCTCTCTCTCTCAACACCCTGCAAATTAAATTTGGCCAATTATATACCTTATTTTCTTTCAATTTTTCGGTAAATAGCTCCCTGATATTGTAATTAAGCTCTTAGCTTTTGAAAGAACAAAAAACAGAGCTGGGAAAATGAAGGAGAGTGGTAGAAAACAAGGTGCTATGTCTCCATGCGCAGCATGCAAGCTTCTGAGAAGGAGATGTGCGCAGGATTGCGTGTTTGCTCCTTATTTTCCAGCTGACGAGCCCCAGAAGTTTGCCAGTGTGCACAAGGTTTTTGGTGCCAGCAATGTCAACAAGATGCTACAGGTTCATTTCTGTCACTATGCACCTCTCTCTCTCTCTCTCTCTCTCTCTAACATTATTCTTTAGGGTTCTGTTATTACTACATACATACATCACATGTTATGTTGTCAAATTTTCAAAATAAACGGCTTGCATTCAAAGTATGATAGTCTACCTAAAAGTATGCTCAATACACCGTTTAATTAAAAATATGACAATATAATATGTCAAATTATCATGTGGAATAATATTTATATTGTTTTATATATAAGTCCTTTTCAAAATATAAATATTGGAATTGTGGCCTTTGAGTAGTTAATTAAAAACTTCTCAAATATTCAACTACTCAAATAACCAAGCATATACTTACCCCAATCTGTCCTTTTATGAGCATTATTTGAAAATGCTTTGAGGACTACTCCTTGTTTCTTTTTTTGGAGTGATTATAGAATACTACGCTAGTATGATTACATAGTACATTTTGTATACATGTTATAATATAAGTGGATTTATTTATTGATACTATTCCCTAAAAGAGGAGAAAATAAACATTTTCGTCTACTCATATTATAACACGCGTACAAGATGTACCACGTAACCATACTATCATAGTATTTTATAATTTCTCCTTTTGTTGACCGTCAACTTCAAATAAAATAAGTGACTTGAGAGGGATATTGCAACATTTCCTTTTGATTAATTTCTTGTTCTTGTCATCACAACTGTTGTAGCATGTGGGGTGACTATGAGGATTAAACTTTAGCAAATAGACCCAAAAAGCTTAAGATAGAGAAAGGTTATTAGTTTATTGGTTTTGGGAGGAAAAAAAATCTTTGAGTTGTTAGCTATACATTAACTAAGTTTGTATAATGAGGTGGTTGCTTCTAGCTACCATCTCCAAAAGATGCAAGGCACTTTGATATTCTATTTAGCTTTCTTTTGTTGAGATCTTATAATGATGAAACCCATTATAGGTAATTAGCAAGAGGAAAAAGCATGCATCTTTCTTTTCTTTCACTCAAAATGAAGGCCATGCATGCTAGAAGGATCATTATTGTATATGTCATCCATACATTTTCCCACTAATTCTAAAGTTTTATGCATGCAAATGAATATTGAGTTCAAAAAATTGTGGATAGAACTACACATGTATGTTTTTTTTTTGGTTCCTCATTAGGCAGAAGAAACTTTTTAGGGTTCTTTTGCTATTCTTGCTATGCCTTTGTGAATATTTTTGAAAGAATTTGATACTTTGTTACTATTTTAGGAAGAAAATATTCAAAAAAGCTGAAAAGTGTTCTTCCATTTCTTCCCGCACCTTCACTTCAGTTATAGTAGTTAAATACAGTTGAAGACCACCGGTCGTTGATAAGAATATTGCTCATCCTTCTTTTAAAAAAGTGGTTTATATATATCAAATTACTGATTCATTTGTACTGAAATGAAAGAAAATCAGGGGTTAATTGTAAATCGATCGGAATGTTAATTACTTCTCAATCAAGTTACGTATACACGAGTATAAAGGCTAAGGGAATTGAATGATTTTCGACGAATTTAGTTATGATCTCGTGTTTATCTTCAACTTTTATGATCATTAAGTTGCTTTTTTTTCTGGAAATGAGGCTGATTAAGGTTTTGGTCCTCAAATTCGAAACCTTTATGAACACTTAGAAAAAGAAAGTCGGATGTCTGCTTGTGCATTCTCTTTGCCTTTTGCTTTTATGATTATGGGCTACAATGTTGATATAAAGACAAAGCGGGTTTATATATAAGTCCAAAAAAATGTTGATCCCAAGTAAGAAGTAAAAAGTTCTTGAATATTTGTAATATTTCAATAAATTTAGCAAAATAAATATGACAACATCATGACATCAAAATGACACACACACACATATATATAAAATAATATGATGGCCATCTTGTAAATTCCAATTCTTTCAATTAGTTAGATTAGATGCATGTTTTTGTTTTCAGTAAAAGAGATTTATTATTTATTATTATATTTAAATACTCGTGCTTAATTTCTTTCTCTTTTCCTTTCTAATCTCTCGTTATTAATTTGAAGTTGGCAACTTTGATGTCAATCAATCAATGTTGACAATTGTCAAACCAAAAGCCTCGATGAGGAGAGGAATCAAAATGTGAAAGATTGGAAAGCTTATTCCATGCATGAACCTATATCAAACATCATATTCACACATCATATAAAAGGCACCAAGCTAAGTAAGATATAAGATGGGTGGCCCTACTAATTGCATAACGAGGCTATCTCGGAGTACTAGTCGAAATTTTTATTGAAGTTAAGTGATTAAGTTTGAGAAAATATCAATAATAGAAAGAGAATAAATTAGTAAAATTATTATTATTATTTTGTCTATATGAAACAGAATTGTTGATTATGATGCATTTGGAGTGGGAAAATAGCTCCACCACTTTGGTTGGTGTCTTTTGTTGAAATTCTTCTACATCTTGATGCTCATAATTAAGATAACTTTTGATTTATCTTTTTGCCAACTTTGTTTTTCCCAAGAAAATTAAAGCAAATTCTTCTGCTTCTTTTTTCTTCATTTTCTCAAGTGCTTTATCAAGATTAAGTTTCATTGACATAATAATTAATGGATATAATTAACTAGGAATTACCAGAGCACCAGCGCAGTGATGCAGTGAGCTCCATGGTGTACGAAGCAAATGCCAGAGTGAGGGATCCAGTGTATGGCTGTGTAGGAGCAATCTCATCTTTACAACAACAAATCGATGCCCTCCAAACCCAATTGGCCATTGCTCAAGCTGAGGTGGTGCATATGAGAATGGGCCAATTCTCAACTTCATCAACAACATCCAATGCTGCCACCACCACCACTTGTTCACCTGATCAAAAATCAACGGCTCCTAATCATTCTCATCATCATAATCATCAGACCACCAAATCCTTTTTTACCATGGACATGGTGGTTGATCAGGCCAATATGGGAGAGTCTTTGTGGTCATGTTAGCTACCTACCTTAATTTGCATGCTAGCTACCACTTTAATTATTATATATCTGTTGTTTTCTAATACGTAATTAGTACATGGGCTTGCTTTAGTGTCTGCCTCTTTAATTATTACCTTTTTTAAATTTTCCTTTTACTTTCATAGTGCATCTCCCTGTCTCTCTACTTGACTAGGGATGACGATGATTAATGAATTAACCATATTGTAAATGCGTACTAATTACTTTTTGCAAGTATATATGACAATAATTATAATATTGTTACTATGAGCTGCTTGCTTGATTTCCTTTTTTTTTAATTCAACGCTACTTTGTATTAATTTGATTATTCTCTCTAAATCATTTCAGTTTCTCGTCTAGCTCAAGTCACTGGAAAAGTTTTTTCAATATCTGCTATACTGTTATTGGGATGGCTTCTTTTACGGTCTGTATCTTTTGTCTCAAATTTTTTGATTATTCTCTGCAGAAACCTCCTCAAAACATTTCTTTCAAAAAGGAAAAGGAAAAAAAAAAGGGGAGAGAGAGAGATTTATTCTAGTCATGTCATACTCAATTCCCACACATATATCATCAATCACCACCACCACCTTATGCTTTGGCCGTATGGAAAGAATAGAAATGAAGCTGTAGATGATGGTTTTTCTTATTATTATTTATTGCTAAAAAAAAAAAGTTTGCTGGTTATTATAGTAAATTCACTACAGATATATATATGCCATGCTCTGTACCTGCTGCAGCATCTAGAAATTAATTAATTAATTATATTACCCGACAGTTTATAAACTAATTAATCATCCTGTTTAATATTAGTAAGCATGCAAAACATTATTGTCTTTTCTGATGTGAGTTTGTGTGTGTATATATGTAGTTGGTTTCTATTGCGGGAATCTTATAGGAGCATCCCCACCCCTGATAAATTTGAGATGAGATGACTAGAGCTCTCTTTATGTCATTGTCGAAACCAAATATGTTAGTTAAACGACCCACTTCAGCTGCCCCACTCCCTAAAATTATAAATTTTAATACTTAGTGTGAAAAGAACATCACAACTACAGCTCCACATGAAGAGACAGTACAAGGAAGTCGTGGAAGCACAACATCTCCACACTAACACTATAGTAGATCCACATTAGGGCCGGAGAACGCGATTGCCCCTACTCCCCATTGTCTCTCTATAAATGAAATTACCCGATGTTCTCATTGATTATATATGGCTATCATGAGGCAAGATGTTCAACAAAATACCTCGAAGAGGTTGGCTTCGAGGTTGGCTAAGGGCAACTGCGCAAAGTGGCATGTAGCCTTCACCTTGCTCCTGCAAAGAAAAGTTTCTAAATCCGCCACTGTATATATACATCGATATGTATACACACACGGATTATACATCACAAGATGTGCATGAATTTCAATTTTCAATTTTGCAATATTCACATCAAAGTCACAATTTGAGCAAGAATATCAGGCCCGATGTATCCAGGTGGGTTTAAGCCTCAAATCATCATCAGGCTACCTTAAGATTACATGTGGCCCAACTCTACTCAGCCCATGTCCAAGTCCAGTTAGCTGCTAGTTTAACAAATTCTTGTAATTTACTTTTTTGGAATGAACTGCAACTTTTTGGTGAAGTTTTTGCTGTTATTGATGGCAAATTGAAAAAAATGTACACCTTTGACAGCCTTGTTATATGCACAATCTAATATGTGGTTATTAATTAAGATCCTCCTCGTATACACAGTCTCTATATTAATCATAAGGCTTTAGAAACAAAGCCTTCACTCACTTGAATCAAGTGACTTGATCAGTCTAAAACAGAGCGCACACACAATTTTGCCCAATTCATTGTTATTTTCAATCCATAAGGGGCACCAACCATTATATATGCATTAGGGCACGATCATACATATTTTAAGAACGTAAAATTTAGCATGGAATTTGTAGCTTAAGTAGTTAAGAGTAGTTAATTATGCACCCAAAGTCGTGTATTTGAATCTCCATTCCCTAATATTGCTCGTAAAATTTTAGGGTATTTCTCCAACCAAACAAACTTGAAGAATATATCAAATTAACTCAATATCCAAGGAACTGTACAGCGTTACATTTCACATATTCATCAAACCCCATTAATCCCTCCTAGACCAACACCCTCTAAGAGTCCAAGAGGCTGTGCACTCAGTAATAATTAGGCAAGTTGGGGTTTGAGGGGACAAAATAATGACAAACATGGAAAATATGCACTCGTCAAGATAAGACATCTTTCATAGACTAGCGCTGATCACTTGAAAATAAATAAGTATGAGCATATTTATTGGCTAATTACTTATATTTTATATATATATATATATATATATATATATATATATATATCCTAGTGCAATTTTCTTTTCCACCCTCTAGTGCTGGACTTTGTTGTTACATTTGCTATAATTGGGACATCAAAATCATATACTTGGAATCCATACTTGACTAAACACAGTTGAAACTTGAAACACAAAATTCAAGGCTCTCATGTAGCATCAACAGCCTCACCGAAAGAAGCAACAAAAAAGCATCACATGCAGTATATATTTCTATCATTTCGTGATTGATCGGAAATAGCAAAGTAGTACTATCTCTGTTTCACACAAGTGTTTCTCCTCATGTAGCCTCACCAAAAGAAGTAACAAAAAAGCCTCATCACCTGCAGTAATTTCTATCATTTGCCTCCGCAAATTCTGCATGAACTTGTGGTCTTCAAACTCAGATTCTGTAGTTTTAGCTAGCGCACACACACACACAAATTTGGTCAACCAATACATTGTTCCCTAGCAATCCGATGGGGCCTGAGCTTGCAGTTGTTGCAATTGTGGCCTCTTGCTAGTCTTGTGGGTCATCCATGGTGGCTGGCTGGGTTGTCCATGATCACCGACATATCTTACTTGATGATAATGAGATTGAACTCAGTCTGGACTTGATCCAGGGAATCCCACTGAAATAGTAGTTTAGCTTTATCGATTCCATTGATTCTATTGGCTTGAACCCACTAACACTACTGTTTACCCTTTCCTCCCCTTCAAAGGGCAGGCAATGATTTTGATCCATTTTCATTTATAGTGCTTGATTTGGATTTCTTTGCTCTTGTCATTTTCAGAGCTAGGCACATCTGAGGAAAATAAACACTCCAATAGTTCCATATATCATATATGTAATTGTTGTCTATGCACAATACAGCTCCGATTAGAGTGTTAAAATACTTGTGGCCTAACCAAACACGCAAATTGTGATACCACGTCCAATTCAAAATCAATTAGTAATGGATGAAAATCGAAAAATCTCAAGACTTACGTTATATATATTTTGTGATGACAAATTAAAAATGCACCAAAAGGGAACCACTACTCCTCCAAAAGGAGGGTCATGTTTCCACCCAAATAGTCATGTTTGCATCCAATTGTTTGCTCAAAAAAGTACTGTTAATGTGAATATATTAATTGTCACTGGATTTATGCCCCAATGAAAGTCATATTGCAATGGGGTCACCTTATGAACATGATAATGTTTCAGAGACTTTGGGGCTAGTATAGTAGTGCTTTCTTACGATTGTAAGAATGCTTGCTTGTGACACTCCATTTCCCCCTTTTTTTATTTCTATTTTTTACTTATCCCCAATTCCTTTTTTAGAGAAAGATGTGAAGTGTGAACAAAGTAGCTGAAAAGACTCAATTTATTTCCTGTTGCCTTGTCGTAGACTTTAAATTCATTAGGAAACTCTACCTAATTAATATTGAATAGAAAATACATATATGAGTTTAGCCATGTTGACTAGAACGGATGTGCTTCCCACTCTATATCTGAGTTCGAAATCTTCTCTCTGTAATTTAGATTAAACTAATTAGAATATCGTTTGTATAAAAAAAAAAAATTTGAATAAATAACAAAACAAAACAAAACAAAGAAAAAGAAAAAAGAGTTCCAAAGGAGTTGGCCCTCCTCTTTCCTTCCCTTGTTTGACTTCCCTGCCTTTAGATACCGGGGCCAAAGCATTCATCACTTCAAGTCAACCCATATCTATGAAGGGTACCTTTTCAATTTAGTTATTTTTCTGATCTCTTTTGCTGGAAAAATGTTTTCCAGCCCACTTTGGAGTAAGGGGAGAGATAGAGAACGAGAAGAGTCCAAAAAGTACAAAATCTTTGTTTTCAAGATTCAAAATAAAAATTATAGAGAGTTTGTTGACTCGTCTTTACTTATTTCTGAGATATTTATTCTTTTCTTATTATAATACCTTGTTTTGACTGTATCTTACTATATATGTATAATTTGATAATCCAATAAATCACTTATTTTTTTTCTGGTTCGAACAAAATTTAAATCTTTTTTTATNTTTTTTGGGATGCGTTGATATTCTTCCTTTTTTTTTTCATTTTAGTTATTGATATGAGAAAGGGGAAGAAGCTTAGAGATACAATTAAAACTCTGTAACTAATCCCTACCCTACCCCTCCCTTCTTTTTTTCTTATGTTTTTTTTAGAATATATATCCAAGATGGGACATGTGTGCAAGCAGTTGTGGCGGGTTACTGATAGTTGCAGCATGGCCCCAGACTTCATGGGCGAGTTTTTAGGCGTAGGGAGGCGACAGCAAGGCCATGAGCAGTTATTTGAGCAAGTTGCATGCATGAGATGGCAAAGTATGGTGCTGCCAGCGAATCCTAACGGTTGGGGGTGTCAACCGCATGCTTATGTGTTGGCTGCTGAGTGGTGCAGAAAAGCATAGCAGTTGGGGTTGTCCTCTGCACGTTTTATGAGAATTAATAGAAGGTTTTTGGGGTGAGTTACAGTAAACTTTGTGTTTGTTTACTTGATAGTGCAAGTTTTTTTGAGTGTGTGAGAGTTGTCACTTGTTCCTCTGCGTAAAAGAGAGCCTGAAGTATGAAGAGGTGTGTGTGGGATGATCTTAGAAGGTGTCTAAGAGCTGAGCAAGGCAGAAAAATTAAAGAAGTTTAGCAGGTTAACAAATTATTTAGGTGGGTTGAAATCCATTTCACAACTTGTTTAACAAATTATTATACATTTCACATGTTTAAGAGGATACATAATTCAAAATTGAGATGCGAATTAGAATGATGAGGAGATCGACTTTGGCTAAGGGTTTTTATTTGGGTGGGTTGAAATTCATTTCACAACTTTTTTAACAAATTATTATACATTTCACATGTTTAAGAGGATACATAATTTAAAATCAAGATGAGAATGATGAGGAGATCGACTTTGGCAAAGGGTTTTTATTTGGGTGGGTTGAAATTCATTTCACAACTTGTTTAACAAATTATTATACATTTCACATGTTTAAGAGAATACATAATTCAAAATCGAGATGAGAATTAGAATGATGAGGAGATCGACTTTGGCTAAGGGTTTTTATTTGGGTGGGTTGAAATTCACAACCCTAAGGTGCATGATGGAATAGAACATAATGTCAATATATGCAGCCACATATTTATTATTAATAATAAAAATTAAAAATTAAATAGTAAACATTTTTAGTAGGTCATTTCACGGGTTGACGGGGTTGATCATAAACCACTGTTAATTAGACGTGTCATGGCAAGTTGATCCGAATTTGATATGTAATTTTAATCGTGTGGGTTGACCCACTAATTTTCAGTGCAGGTTTCGAGTCGTGTATAAGGTCGTATCAGAAACTGCCATATGTACCTACAGTTTAGACTTTCGTTTATACTAAAAAAAATAAAAAATTATTTGCCATGAGGATGAGGTGAAAGAACCAAAATATTTTGGAAAAAAAGGACGAGATAGAAACTTGGAACCACAATAATGTGGACAATTATTTTCGGGGCACTCATGATTTAAATCAATGTTAATAATAATAATTGAAAAACTATGTCGTCAAATATGTGACCTCACTTTCCATGCATCAGAATGCAACTTAATCATCTTTTACGGCGGTGCTGGGAAAGTTGACCTAAATGCCAGGCCATCATGATTTTGTATTTTCTTCTTGTTAGCTTCCAGATCGATGAGAATATATTATATATATGACTAACACATCCAAAGGTGAATGACTAGAAGCCCTATATAGTGAACGTGATGATCATAATTCATTTTGAGATTTGGTGGGGAATATTATTATCATGATAATAACACCACTACTAAAAGCTCTAACTAGGTGAAGTTGATAGTTATAACAAAGTGGCTGAGGCCGCAATAAATATAGGCCTTGCAAATGTACTAGCTAGTCCTAGCTAGTATTCTAACTTTCTTCGCCAATATTATACCAAAGGGATTTCATAGTTTTATAATATATGTGGCATGCATGCATCCCGATGAAATTTCTCACGTGTGGAGGACTGTCTGTAACACAACTCTTATTATACGAAATTTCTTAATTATTAGAAAATCTCGCGTACGAATGACTGTTTGTAACATATCTCTTAACATGGTCGTCCGCACACAACTTTTATTATACGAAATTTCTTAATTATTAAAAGATTTCACGTACGAATGACTCTGTAACATATCTCTTAACTTGTATACAGGGAGAAGTGTTGTTTTGTCAGACACTTGTGGCAACAAAAACTGTTTTTTTCACTAGACTTTAACTTTGATCCATTAATCAAGTAACTCGTTTTCAAATGTGTGTATAGCAAGGTAAGATTACCAACAACATATATTTTGTTGGCTGGCAGTACCATCACTACGGGAGCTGTAGTGCATGCGTATCAATGTCTATTACCTCCCCCAAAATTTCAACCAGTATTTTCTCAAGTGAAAATTCTTGATGCAGATATAAATTAGGTTTGTTGATTAGGACCGTGTGTATGCCCCTACGCGAGTTTGATTACTTGGGGCCAAACCTTATCTAGTCATTTCTTGAGTTCTTTATGGTCTGGAATTTGGATTTTTATCCATTGTTATAAAATAAAAAAAATTCAGATTAATCAAACTGCAAGTCATCATCCCATTGGATTCTCATTTCAATTGATTAAGATGGTGAGATCCACACCACCACACGAAAGTTGATGTCATATGTCATTTCATTAGAAGCCTGTTGGAGTGTGTCGGGCATTCGTACCGAAGAATCATTTTAGATAAATGGTGAAGGATAAAAAGAAACCTTAATTATTCTTTGATCAAATCACAAACCCTCCTAATTACAAACACCCTAGCTACGTAGATACGCATGGTTCTCTCATCGCAGCATTTCCAAGCTTCTCCAAGCCACCACTATCTATGTGCTAGCTTGTATGTAAGCGGTAAATTAATGATGAAAATCATCTTAATTTGTACCACGGAAGAGTATCTAGAAGAACTGATCTAGTTAAAACCAATGGACCAATTAATTTTACAAGTACAAAAGACTAATTAGCTAGCTTGTTAGATCATACTTTTACAATACAAGCGTGCCGTACGTACGTCTCTCATTACATCTCAATTAGACTATATAATATAGTTAATTAAGCAGCTAATTAAACTGCACCATATGATCAGCTGGTGGCATAAGGTAAGTACATTAGACCCATAGCCTCTTGCAGCCAGTAGTCGTCCTCGTCATATTTCATCATCTGTAAATTCAACCATGTAATATCAAAATGATATCATAAGTACATGATTATATTTTAATTTATGCCTGGATTAATTTGCATGCACAAACCTGGACGGCATCATTACTACAACACATTTCTGATCTCTGATCTTCGCAAGTATGATTGCTGTCAATCTTTTTTGCTGCTATTTCTTGATCGCTTAGTTCAGTGTTCCTTGCAAATCTCCCACGAACTCGGACCCTTCTATCAGCTAGGGTTTTGCGACAAGCATACTGTACATACATAGCCAATGATCACAATTAATGAATATCTCTAAAACATCGTAGATGCTATAGAGTATAAGATAGTTATATTGTAAGGTAATATAAACCTGAATCATTGATTAATTATATTGTTTTTTCGTTTAAATATGTAGTTCAGATATACAGTGTGACAAGAGAACGTTACTGATCTGTATTTTGTAGATTTAGATTGATGAACGATAACCTATAGCAAAAGGGTTGTAATTGTTCAAGTACATCGCGGATGAGAAAGAAACCTTAATGGTTTTGTTGAAGTTCCTTTGGTTTCTTTTCTTCAAATATCTGCCAATCCTTTCTTTCCTTTCTTCTTCTGAATACCTTCCCACCTTCATAATAGACTGATCTTGATCAATTGTAGGCACCTGCTGGTTCCCTTGAATTCCCTGCACACAAAATTGTACTTAACAATCAATATATCTTGATGAAAATTAATTAACCATATGCACAACACCTTTGCATCCTACACTAAATGATCAAACGAAATAGCAAGTAAAGCTCAATATGATGAGCTAGCTAAAAATAGCATACCCAATTTTCTTGGCCAGCAAGGCCAAACGGCTTAATATCTGACATGTTGAGACCAGTACAACATTCCTCCCCAAACTGATCACACATATATGGTTGGCCAATTTCTCCCCCAAAATTCTGATTAATCCCTGCAAGTCCATGCAACCCCATATTCCCATAATCTGAAAATGCAGCTGCAGCAGGCACAGAAAGATCCTCCGAAATCTTAAGTAGCTCCGGGAACGAAGCCCCCATAACAGACGAAGAGATGTCGGATTCCGGTGACACCACATCAAAATTTACTGCAGCACTACTAACATTACAAAATGGCACCAAGTTTTCTTCACAAGTAGCACCCCACATTGCTCCACCGAAAACCGAACCACAACCATTTTCTCCGGCCATTTCCGGAGTTGGGTAGCCGTAAAAACCACAAGGGAGTGAATAGTCATTGTAGAATTGATGAGGAAGGGAATCCATGGACAAGAGAGAGCTAAAGCTAGCTGGTGGGGGCTAAGGAACTGGTTGTGGGTCAGTTATGTTATGTGGCACTTTGTGTTAGTGAGGCTTTGAGTATATATAGCAATGGGGATAGTGCACTGGCTTTTAGCCTTTTAGGCAAGTTGTTCTACCCGTACTGTTTCGGGCAACTGACTGGGGTGGTGTTTCTTAGACAAAAATAGCTAAGTCAAGCTAATCAACATAGCTAACTCAACTAACTGTCACACTCCAGCGTAGTGCTTTGTGAGGTTGTAAACGCGTAAATATTTGTTGTTAAACTATATAAGTTTGTATATGCATTTTTTCTAGCTAGTGTGTGTTATTAAATAGTTGAGCTTGTATATGTTCTTTCTAGAAACTCGGTTTAAGAGAGTTTTCAAATACAATCTTACCAAAACTAGCATGCATGCCATGTACTATAGGATGCCGTATTCAGCAATAAGGAGCGGATTACAAAATTAATTACACAAACTAAGAAGATTACCAAAAATAATTAATATATAATTAAAAAAATTAGTTTTATAAGGGTCAAAAAAGGATGTTGAAAGAAGACACCTGAAAAGGAGAAAAATAGAGGGCCTCATGTGAATACTATTCTTATACTGTTTAAAGCTGCCTGTACACCCACAAGTACTAGCCTACTATATAGGCCAAGAATCTAACACATGGGCTTGTATTATATGATTTTGCTTCAACAAATCAAGTACAACATATATGCCTCAAACTTTGGTAAAAAACATTGGTCTAATCAAATACAGAGTCGGTTAAATGTCAAATATACTGGCTCTAGTTTTCTTTTTCTTTTTTCCAAAGTTAGAAAGGGGGAGGCGGTTTTCTCTCACACATATACAATCAAGGTATTATGGGAGTTCGAACTTGAGACAATTGATCTGCAAGTCAAGAGCATTTTACACTAGGTTAGATTCCATGGTCAAATGCCTCTCTAGCTAGGTAGTACGAATATATGTTTGTGTTGATATGTGTAGTGCGCAAGGACAAATGCCCCTCGTAGTTAGGAAGCAGCTTAGTTTTAATATGCATGGGCATGGAACATGTTCTGCTCATCACATTTATGGGAAGGTTCTTATAGTTTTTCTATTTCTTGTTTTGGGTAAACAATTCTTTAGCATTTGCATGTGAATACGTACGCGACTAGGTTTTCTAGAATTTATCCCCTGTAAAATGGCAGAAATTTATTGCTCCTTATGTAAACGATGAGAAAGGAATATATATACATATATATATGTATATATCAATCTCCTATCCTAAGTACTGGGGAATTTATAAAGATGGCTGGCCCCATTTTGGCTGTGCAACAACGCCAAGGTCCACATTGGATTGGAGGAATTATTGGTTTAAGGTTTTAAAAATGAAAAGTGCAGCCAATCCTACCAATGCTAATACAAATTATGTGTTCCAGAAGTGTCTTAGTTTTTGGTAGAGAATAGAGATTGCATGATATTTACGATCTCATCATTTTCAGCCACAAATGCTCGTCACCCACCTTCTCTTGTCTTCTCTGTGTTCAAAGTAGATGAGTTTTAATTGGATTGATTCTTTTGATTTTTTGATTGGATTGATTCTTATGATTTTTTGATTGGATTGAATTGGTTTTTTAATTGTAAAAGCGAAAATTTTATATAGACTTAACAATGTTAATTTAGCCGTTCACTTGTCATATCTTAAATCGTTAGATTATTGAAACAATCGAGATGTAATAAAATGCATGATTGTTAAATACAGAGGCACAGGATCCCAAAGTGGATTAGTTTTGATTGGATTGATTCTTATGATTTTTGATTGGATTGGATTAGTTTTTTAATTGTAAAAGCCAAAATAGAAATAATATATCAAAATTAATCCTTCGAACCCAACAAATCTAAACCATACACCATGTAGTTTCTTCTGAATTGATTAACTTACCAGCTCACGAGTACCATATTCAAATTATTTATGATACGTTAATTTATTCCTATGTTGTTGGAACTGGGAAGCTAAGCTATAAACTAATAAGAAAGAAAGAAAAAAGATTTACAGAAAGGAATCGAAATTCCAAAAAGTTTCAAATGACACACGCCATGTATAACTTTTTTTGGTTGGGCAAAGCCATGAATAACTTAATAGGAACGTAACTACCTTTTCAGATTCACCCCCACAATATAATTTTATGATGTAGTCATAAATCAGCCAAAACCAACTTGAAGTAATTGATAAAAACACTACCCAAAAAAAAATAGCAGTTCGGATCAAAAAAGTGATTTGCGTTGTATTAATTACGCATTATATATAGTGATAATACGCATTATATATAGTGATTTTACAGCATCCATGCATGTATTACACGACTTTGAAACATTTGGCAAGGGGTGATGGTGGTGAAATTTAGCAACGAAGAATGTCATGCGAGCAGAAATGAAGCACTTTTGTTATCTCTTCTGTTTTATTCTTCTGAGAGTTTCTGTTTTTTTTTTTAAAAAAAGGAGGGTATCTGGTTCAAAATGATTTCTTAAGGTGGTTTTGCACAATCTTTTGTTATCTTTGAAAGATTCCTGGCTTTACTTTCTTTCATACCAACACCAGTATCAATTAAAATATTTTGATCCTTCAAAAGGACTCGCAAGTTGGGGACCTGTTTTATCTTGAAACTAAGGTAAGGGAGCATTTTTGGGTACACTTCATGTGTGCAAAATTTATCTCTAGCAGAGGCTATTTGCCACAAAAAGTAAAAATTGAGATAGATTTGAAGATTTTGTAGGCTAGTACATAGCATCAGGTCCTCTGGTAAACCTGCCCATCCCATCAACCAGCCAGCCATCTATAGCCTCTCCCCTAAACCCCACTTGCATGTGAAAAACTGTTCTTCACTTCTGTTCTTTTCACCTTGTCAAAGAGAGAATGAAATCCAATACAGTATTGTCTAAAATCTCACAGATATATATGATCTTAAACCAACCCCTTATTTTTCTATGGTAATGGTACATATCCAAATTTGTATGTTTTTTTTTTCTTTTGATAATATACGTGGATTCGATATGTGCTAGTCCACGAACCTAAGACCTGTTGGATCCGACTGTTTTATTTATTTATTATTGTTTGTGTAGCACAACTCTTACAAATTAAAGAGAAAGCTATAACTTAAAAGCTATCTTATCTTCAGTTTTCAAAAAGCTATCTTATAAGTTGGGCCAACGAGGCATCTAAAGATCATTAACTTTATGATCCATCTTAGTAAAATCGAAAGAAGATTAATTAGCAATCATGTACCACTTCTATCAAAAGAAGAAGGGATTATTAAGATATTAACAATGATTAGCAATCATGCAGAAGATATTTGAGTTACCAAAAAAAAGAAGAAGAAAAAAGAACAAGAACTGAAAAGATGAGATTTAATTGGCCAATTGGACCCTGGTCGTCCAACATGACATGTTCATGTTGGAACAACGTGCATGTTGCTTGGAAAAATGAATCTAGGCAGATTTTTGGAGCATAAGATCACCACAGCATTTTTTTGTGTTTCCCATCATTTACCATTCAAGATTTATTCTTGGTTCCATTATGTTTCTATTTGCCAAGTCCAGATCCACCTGCACAGATTTGTCCAGACTTTACCAAACAGGCCAATCCTCTTCCAGGCTAAGCATGGCCTCTCCTTCGTACAAATGCCACCACATTTTCTTCTTCTTCATATTCTTTTGAAAGATATGTTTCAAACCAGAAGATATGAAAAGAGAGGAGGCTTGGTTTGCAGTCAATCAATAGGAATACACATGTACTTTGGTCAAATTTGAAATCTTCTTTGTTTTTTGGTCGGGAAGAAAATTTGAAATCAATTCAATGACAAGATATTGTTGAAGCCAACAGGTAGAGCAAGTAGGCTTGATTTTCATCTCCCATGTAATTTCTGATATTTTGTTTCAAATCCAAAAATACTTCTGAATGCAGATGGGAAAAAGATATCTCGTAAATCCCGGATCATAAGATTAACTCGAGCAAGACAAAAATTAACATTCACTTATCATAATGCTTGTAAAATATGAATTTGAGAGAACCATTCAAATCTGATTGCAAATAACACAATATGCACGGCAGACAAAAAATATGTGAGTGTAAGTAAGATGCTATGTTCTTGAGAAATCAGATATAATCCAAAGGTCACTACAGCTGTTCAAAGAGACAGAAAAACATAGAAGATTCTTTCCTGGTTTCTGTACACATTGATTAGGGACCATATGTTCTACACTGATCATCATTCCAGTCGATAGTTGCGAACTATTCAATATATATACATATATATTGAACAAAACAAAGACTCAACTTGCACAGTAGATGAAATATTTATTTTGTTTATCATAGTAGATGAACTAATTAATATATTAAAAAAAACCCACAGAAACTACATAGATATTGCAATTTTTTTTTTAAAAATCTAATCTTGTCTATAGGTGGTCTAAAACTAAATAGGGAGTTTCACTATTATCATGTGTGATAACATGTAAATATGCTCCTCAGCATTGTTGAGTGCTACCGGATGTTCGCAAAGTTAGCAGTTAATCCACATGCATACATTTATGTGTGTGTAAGAGAGAGAAAGAGGGAGAGATGCATTGAGGAGAAGTCCCAAGGTTCATTTGACAAAAGCAGAAAGGTAAGGTCAATTTAGTTCCATCTTAAACAATCAAGCAGGTAGACTGAAAAATAAAGCAATTATTTACACAGCATACCTGCATTCTATGACATTGTGAAACCTACAAAACCCTACTCTAGTTTGCTGAAACTCAACTTGATGTTGATTACATCTCAAAAATGATATGCCACGAAGAACGAGCCATGGCCCTTCCATCCAAAGGACCAAAGCAGCTGAGAACAAGCTCAATCCACAGCCTAACACACAGAAAGAGGATCTGCGAACAACTTTTGCACAACCTGTCAAAAAGAACTTGACTGTTCAGTACTATTGACAGGGATGATGAACTCAACATTCGGGGTAATTCAGAAGGATAAACATAGGTGAAATGTTTTTAAAATTATGAAAACTCCAAAAGGCATAACACCCATCCGATGCAGTCAATTATGGATTTCACAAATTATAAAAATCAAAGAGAATTGTTTTTTGCTATTATCCCATATAAAAAGGCCTCCTGACCATCCTTGCACCTTCAATTTCCAGTTTCTCAGGTCAATTCAAGGCATGAGGGGTATGCTATTCTCACATGACTCATAACAATAATGTAAATTTTGGGCAAAGATGGCTGGCATGGGACAACACATATATGAAAGCAGAGAGAGAGAGAGAGAGAGAGAGAGAGAGAGAGAGAGAGAGAGAGAGAGAGGTTGGACATACCGATTATTATAAGTACCCAGCAACTAAGCTTTGAATTCTAGTGTATGTTGCGGTTAAGCAATCCTTGGAATGATAAATAAAGATCTTTGTTATCAGTCCCAAATATCTCTTCCGCTTTCCTTAGAGTTTCCTGGAAAACAATATATACAAACCATTCACTAATTTGGTAATCAATGGGTCTGGTACATGTTTAGTTGCATCAAATAATCATTCAATCAAACAATTTGCTAGTGTTTTACCTCTCGGGTTTGCTTATGAGCATTTAGTTCCTTGATGTTAGCCAGAAATGCACTGAACTGCTCATATGACAGGCGACTCCTAAATTGCAGCAAATTCAAATCAGTCCATGAAGGGCCTCATTACTATTGCAACAAATCAATCAAAATGTATTGGAATTGCAATAATTACACCAACCTGGCTTGACGAAAGAACTCCTTTCCATCAATTCGAGGAGTGCGCCCTACCAAATTTGCAATGCACAAGATGAAAAGTTTTAAAAGGTAACTCAAAATAGGAGAAGAAAGTGTTTGTATAGGGTCATCAATTACAACTAACTTGTTGTATCGAAAGACTAAATAGTAGAAGAGAGTGTTCATATAGTGTCATCAACTACAACTCATTGTTGTAATGAAAACACATAAAAATTTTACGTTGAAGTGGGGGGAGGACGATGGGCAGGGTTGGTTTTTGATAGATAATGATTTGGGGCAAAGGGAAAAAAAGGCCACAGAGAACCGGCAGTTCCTATTTAGGTTTGGAAGAAAAATAGTGAAATTAACAGAATTCCAAACCTGGAAGTGGACGTCCGCGAGGTGGAGAGTTTGCTGCTGATGACTGCTGGCTTGATGAGTACCATGAAGACAGTGACGTCCGTCCTTCATAGTGGGGTTTTGTGGGAGATGTGGCACCAGAGGATTGCAGAGGAGATGAAATAGCAGAATACCCTCTAGGTGACCCACTTGTGGAAATAATCTTTGGAGTTCCAGTTGGAGTAAGATGCGGTGTGATATATGGAGTCACAGAAAATCTTTGCCCGGAAGTCTTCAAGGCTGTGAACCAATAATTAGGTTTCTAGTCATAAAATAAAAACCCCCTTACTCTGAACTAACTTGGTTTCATGATTTTCAGTAAACGAACGATATTTAAATCTGCAACTTCATAGTAACAAATTGACATAATTCAATTATGAGAAACAAAAAAAAGAGTATAAAAGTAGAAATAGCGGGAATCAATCAAGTGATTAGCAAATTTATTAACTAATGGACAAGCACCCACTCAGAGAAACCAGAAGGTTCAATATCGCAACAAGCACCAAAGTGACTAAATTATGAATCAGTACCCCCTAAACAAACTCAAGAGGTTCAATATCACAAAATCCTTCATTACCATTTCATAAATCACCAACAGAGAGAGAGACAGAGAGAGAGACAGAGAGAGGGAGTATTTTGTCTTGTTATTACTTTTAATTCAAGATTTGAACTAAACCATTACGGAAGTTAATTACTTGGATATCAACACAATAACCATATTAACCACACAAGTCAGGGATATCACCTGAAAGGTAAATCAATTTCACTTCTTTTGTAGAGGAAGATGTGAAGTTATTGAAATCCCTCGAAAATATTTGGTGCCGTAGAATTATTTATCTCAGAGACACTACCTAACTTTTTGATGTTTCAATGCACTATGCTATTTTCTTATTTCTCACCTTTAAATGAAAAGGTGTTATTAGTGTTCAGTAGAGAAGCTCTGTTAGAGGTGTCTGTACAATCATTATATGAAGGAGCATATGATGAAAGGATACTGATTAGGAACATATGGTGAGTTTATTATTCGATGACAAATATGTTCTCCTCTAATGTATGACAAAATATGCTTCTAAATGTTTGTTTCTTATTCTACAAGGTATTATACAGGCAGGATAGAGATCCATGAACAGTAGGGTCCAGTTTAAATACCTTCATCAGTTGTGTTCCCCTTATCTGTGGAACCACTTGAGGAATATTGTAGTGTGTAGCCATTTGTCTCCTCATCTGTAGCAGACAGAAATAATGCACATTGACCACCAAATCAAAGGAAATAATAAAAAGCAAAGTTTGAACCCCTGACCATTGCCACAAAAAAAAAAAAAAAAAAGAGTTGCTAAACATCATTAATTTATTACAGAAAGACTACAGAATACTTGATAAAATCAAAGAAACAGTACCCTTATCAGGATATGCCTTTGGAACTGATTGGTCACATGTGCCAATATCAACAGTTTCAGTTGGCTATAAAAGGGAAAATATAGTTAATTAGTTTTGTCATAGAAAAATTATCCAAGAACAAACTTCCATGAGAGGAAGAACAATAACAAACTTAGATTTTCAAAGATATTAAAAACCATAATTAGTAAAGTTGAAGTCCTCACGGATGCATTATCATCATTTAGAGACTGCATTAGTTGTCTCTTAAATGTCTCCAACTGTCAACAGGAAAAAAAACTGTCATTCCTTAGGTCAACATGCTACACGAATGAAAAGAAGTTGAAGAGATAAGTTTGCAACATCCTTAGTATAGATACAAATTGCAACCATACAAAAACAACAAAAATAAACAAAACGAGGAAAATAAACAAGGAAATAATCATGAGTTTGCTGGGTTAGAGTTTTATCCATATGGATCTAGAAGAGTTGAATAGTCATAAGAATAATAACATGAAACGTTGACGTCTATACAGTTGTAAACATAATATAAATTTGGTCAGTTTCAGCTACTCAATAGTATGCCAAACAGTTTATCTCCACATTATTCTAGCTTTTCTTTTCATTTTAGAGGCCTGCAAGCTCATGTTTGTGAGGCAAGGTGGAGTATGAACCCATAAAAGAAAGCATATATAAGCATTGCCACATAACACGAAGAATCCAATCTTTATTGATATGAATTCCTATAACAGTTTAATTAATATAATAATTTGAAAACACAGAATTAGGATTAAATCAAACATAGTTATGCAGGAGACAAGATTATTTATTACTACACTTCTGGGCCACATAGGCCTTGTACCATGTAATTGGCATAATCTACTGAAGTTAATGAAGAACTACAATAGTTAATATTGCATCTCTAAACAAGTTATTGATAGGATACGAAGGGAAACTTTGAAATGTCACATTGCACAAGTTCAAACAGAACAAATTCATCTGAAGAGAACAAAAAAATGGATTAGCACATATATTCACCATTAAGGAACACTGAGTGATTAGTGCCTTCCCCATTAATTCTGGAAAAAATGTCATGTCATTTTCATTTCTACACATAGAATGTACTACAAATTCTAGAATATATCATCCATGAAACTACATTTACAAAGGGAAAATAATAATACAACTAAAAACCAAAAGGCATCCCCAATTTCCTCTTGCAACGTGTAAAAACTTTTGTGTTTCAATCTCCAAACAAGAATTGTGCATAAATTGTTTGAACAGTTTGAAAAACGAAGAAAAAAATTCTTCCACTTAAAGCAAATAACAAATCACACCTTTGCCAAGTCACGGTTGAGCTTTTTTGCAGTCACTGCCAGTGAATCTCGTTCTTTGGAAAGCTTCACCTTCATGAACAACAAGAATGTAACATAGGCATAATTAATGCAGGTTTGTTTTCACAAGAAACTCAAAAGGTGATGCACCATCCATTGATGAGGGCATGAAGTTAAGAAGAAAAGACAATAGTTGAATCTTGAGTACTATTATTCTTTTTGCATAAAGACTCCAGAAAGTAAATGACAAAAGGAAGATGCCTCCACCTAGTTGAACAGTGTTACAACTAGTTGATGTAACCATGTGCAATATGTTAGTAAATCTTTATTTTTTATAAACAAAATTGAAAGAAACATACGTGCATGTTTATTAGAAAAGAAATAAATTATCAAATTTCAGTCGCTCAGCCTAATTCAACTATCTCTAATACCCACAACAACAAAAAAACAAAAAATAAAGAAGACCGATATGACAATTCTGTTCAACTTTAAAATAAAAATTTGCTTTCATCACTCCTGCAGGTCTTTTTTTTTTTTTTTTTTTCATAAGAACTCCTGGTCAGGTTGTACAGAAGGAAAAATTAATCAAATGGTAGTAGAAGAGGAGTAAAACGCAATGTTATTATCCATTGCTTACATTAAAAGCTACCTTTTTTTTTAATATAAGAACAAAGAAATTAGTTCCTTTCTACTTCATAGAACCTACCAAATTTATCTGAAGATCAAACTTTATTGAAAAGTGCCTTCCTTTTATTTTCTCTATTATGATACAAAAGTGAAAAAGAATAAATTTTGTTTATATAGTAATGAACTAAGAAGAAGTAGTATCGTCAAACTTAAGAATTTAGTGGTTGCACTCTTTCTGTGCTACATTCATCAAGCATCACCCCAGCTTCTCAATTTTCTAATTGAAAAGCATTTCAATCTTCAAACATTTATGGTTCTCCCTCAACTGACTCTTGATTCCTGACTCCAGACTATAATTAAAAGATTTCACTCTTATATGATCTACAATCACAATTCCGTATCCTAACCCAACTGCTCAATCCCATTGAACCTAAGTCCCTCATATCCCACTCAATTAAACGAAAACAATTAATAAAAACAACAACCATAACAGTATCAGCGGAAAACACTCAATCTCCCCCCAGAACTCTCTCCTTTTCTTTCATTCCTATCAATTTTCTCAGCAACCAAACAGCTAAAAATAAGGACCATATATGAAATTCAGAATAAGGTATGACATTTCTTGGATGCTAATTTGAAAGGGGAAAAAGACAACTATAGTGAAACCCCCAAAAATCCCCTAAAAAATGACTAATTTCCCTCCCTTCTCTTCCCTTTCCATAATCTTCGTAGCAACCAAACAGCGCATATAAAAAAACAAGAAAGAATACAAATTTGATACAACTCCCAAAATTTCAAAATGAAAAAGTACGGGATGGGGGTTCTTAAGCCTTACATTCTCATCCAGGGCAATTCTCAAGCGGGAGTCAGCCTCGTGGTTTGCATGTTGGAGGCGCGAGAGCCTTTCCTCAAGCTCAAATACAAGCCTATCTTTGTCCTGGAGTTTCTGCCTCATTTTCCCCATCTCCGACTCGAGCTTGGAAACTCTGGAGGCTATGGCCATGGACGTGATCTTTCTCGCCAGATCCAGCTGATCGTATGGATCGGTCGGTATTACCGATAAGATCTCCTCCGGTAGCTGAAAGTCGAGCCCGCCGCCATCACCACCACCACCAGCACCTCCTGCGCCTTCACTGCCCTGCGACATAGCTGATTGCTCCTCCTTCTCCGAGTCTCTCTGTGGTGGTGGTTGTGTTGTTGGTTGTTGATTTGTTGATTGATTCTCTGTTCACACTTTGGGCACAACGATGAAGTTGAATAGGATTTTCTCTATTTTTTAATTAATTTCAATTTTTCATTTGAATGAATTTCCCACTATCTGTCCTTTCCCTAAAAAGAAAATTTATTTTCATTTTTTTATTTTTTGTTTTAATGTTTGGTTCCTTTTTGTTTTTGAGGTTGCTGTCTAAGTTCGAAATGTGCGGGGGGTTTCCCTCCAAAATCCAAACAAACTTTGGGTATGAAACATTTGAGGCCCAATAAATATTGGGCCTCGTTCAAAATTGGGAGACAAAGATTTGTTCTTTTCTAGGCCCAGAGTAAAACAATCTTTTGGCTTATGCCCAGACCACCAAGAAGACACACACACACTCTCTCTCTCTCTCTCTCTCTCTCCCCCTTCTTTCCCTCTGCTTCCAATTGCTCTGAACGTAACTCGAAGATTTGAGTGAGTTCTCAAATCGCTACTTTTAATCGTAATTTTCCTTCGAAATTTTGTTCCCTGGTGCTGTCTGTTTAGGGTTTGGAGTTTAGGGTTTGCTGTTACATCGCAGAAGGCTTGCAATAATAGCCCTTCAATCAGCTTCAACAAGGAAAAACAACAGGTTTGTCGAAACCCAGCTGTGGTTTTTAGATTTAAAGTACCTTTTTTATTTTGAAGTTGGGGAGGAGGGGAGAGATTTAAGCTTTCTTTTTTCTTATTTTGTAATGCAATATTGGGTTGTTAAAGTTTCAATCTTATGTTAAGATAATGCATTTTGCGGGTTTAGTTCTGATATCTTAGTGCTCAAGCTCTGTTGAAAATAAAATAAATTAAAATATGAATAAATTTCTTTTCTTTTGCGTTTTCTAATCTTTGAAAACGTATTTTGTCAGATTAGATTGGGCCCAATTGAATTTGTGAGTTATACATATGTATATGTGGTATAATTTTCATAAGTTGGTTTCAGTTTAAATTGAATACTTATAGAAAAAATATATAATTTTCTTCTGGGTGATTAGTTAATGAATTTAATACTTGCGTTTGATACAGAGAGAGACTATGTCAGTGCTTATAGTGACAAGCTTAGGGGAGATAGTTGTGGATTTGCACACAGACAAGTGCCCTCTGACTTGTAAAAACTTCTTAAAGCTCTGCAAGTAAGTTTATCTTCACTACCCTCTAACTAAGACTATTCAGTTTACTTCTGTTTTATGTTGTGTTAATATATGTAGATTGAGGAGAGGTCTTTTTTTCAGTTAAGAAANCTTAACAAACAAATAAATATCTAAGCCTCGAGCTTCTTTTTCATTTTGTTAAATTCGCTTCTTTTTCATTTTGTTAAATTCATGTATTTTCTCAGCAGCCAAATTTTTTTTTGGTTACTTCAGCTATGGATTAAATATATGAACTTTGAGAACATAAAACTGGGTTCATGTGGATTTCCATTATTCAATGAGTCTTGCGATTGTATTTAAACTTTGATTAAGTACTAGTTTCTATTTTCAATTGCTTACAGGCTTGTTAGGGATTATAGAGTTTCTTACTTGCCCCAGAAATTTTGGCATGTTATTGTCATGGCTGATTGGAATATAATATTAAGAATCAGACTAATGTTTATGGTTGGAATTTATCTCTCTCCTTGAATGCTTACTTTTTTGAGTTTGTTGAGTTTAATTATGAATTGTATTATCTTTCTCAATTTTGGTATATCATCTTTTTTTTTTCTCTGTTCTTTAATCTTTATAATGATTCAGGATAAAGTATTATAATGGGTGTCTTTTTCACACGGTTCAGAAGGATTTTACTGCACAGACTGGTGACCCAACTGGAACAGGCTCCGGTGGTGATTCAATCTACAAGTAAGGAGTCTGCCTGAGCTATTCAGTGCTATGGCTATTTCGCAGAGAATATTTTAGTTGTGCCAAAATATTGAAATATGTTTTTCTTCCTACACTTCTTGCTTCTTTTTTCTTTCTTGCCTTCCTCACATCAACAACTATTACTGCATGAATGGCTATTTTCACATTCCCACTTTATCCATTTGCACTCTTCCCTCATTGCGTTGGTAATTAAGTCAACGAAAGGTGAATCAAAGCATACAAAAAAGGAGATGAGTGAAAACAAACAAAATGGGAGTGTGAAAATCACTAAGTTGCATGTGTTTATAGTTATCAATTGCTGTACTTAATGATAAGTGACTACAGTTTTTAAATTACTCCATATACTCACCTTGGACCACGTTCTACTTTCAGATTTTTATATGGTGATCAGGCTCGCTTTTTCAATGATGAGATTCATCATGATTTAAAGCATTCTAAGACAGGAACTGTTTCCATGGCTAGTGCTGGAGAGAATCTCAATGCTTCTCAGGTATAAGATTATTGCTTCTTCTTTTTCTGGTATAAGCTAGTTTTTCCTGCATCAATAATTTTGGGAATAAGATTTTGTTTAGTTGATTTGTGTATCAAACTTATGCTTTTTTACTGTTGAACTTTTCACTTTTCAATTACATTACGGTGATGTGTTAATTTGTTTTTTTTTCCAGTTCTACTTAACATTGCGTGATGATCTAGACTATCTCGATGGGAAGCACACAGTAAGTCTCCAGTCCCATCTACTAATATTTACTATTTATATGTATTGAATTGTTCTCTCTTTCTCAACTTTGTCAAATATAAGAAACTTTATTAAATTTAAATTCCTTGCAAGGTGGATGGATGCTCAGGTCAATGAGACTTCAATCTTGATAGGGGCAGACACGTGACAACTAAATATTGTGATATTGCATGTACGATAGTTTCTTTGGTCTCGACGTCTTTAAAAATATAATGAATAAAAATGGGCAATATTTCTTTGTTGCTACATCTGCTAGAAAATGCTGGATAGTGGGAGAGGGAATGTCAATCTGCTGATGCACTGACTTAATGTGGAAAATCAGATATTGTTATCACCTTCCTATGCATCAATGCTTAGGGCTTGTGTTTCATATTGTGAACATAGGATTGTTCCTGTAGAATAGCGTTCTCTTCTGTTTGATGGGGTTGCATGATTATCCTTCCTTGTGTGTGTTTATGTAGAGTGTGTTACATATATTTATGCTAACAGATAGTCTCTTCCAATAACTCTGCAAAATCTGCAAGCAGATGGCATATGCATGTCCAGTGATTATTCAGTTGGTCTACCCCTAATTAACCCAAGAGGAAATGTATGATTTAGAAGTAGTCTTGTCGGTCGGTAGTTCTGAAATAGAAGCTTTGCCATGTTTGTGCTCCTGCAATTTGCCATTGGTTTTCTTTGATAACTTAAGTGATGTATGTCAATGCAGGTTTTTGGGGAGATAGCAGAGGGGTTTGAGACATTGACAAGGATCAATGAGGCTTATGTGGATGAGAAAAACAAACCCTATAAAAATATCCGGTCAGTTCCTGTTTTTCCTTGAATATATTCTTCAATTATATGTTTGTTTCAAGCTAGATTGGCTTCATTATGGCTTACACTCATATTTTATTTGTGTTAGCAGAATCAAGCATACTTACATTTTGGACGATCCTTTTGATGATCCTTCGCAATTAGCTGAGTTAATTCCTGATGCCTCCCCAGAAGGAAAACCAAAGGATGAGGTAGTGGCTAATTGCAACTTTTTTCAACATTTATCGTGCAGTGTGAAACCCCAAAATGAGGATAAAAATGAAACATGAACTGCTCATATAACACTTGAAATCGTAGGTTCCCCAAATAGCATGGTTGCCGATCTTTAGTATGAACACTCTTCGTATTTTGGCTAGTACTGTTAAAGTTTATGTTTGACCACTATGTCCAAAAGCTTTGTGAAGCAATAGTTATTTTATACTCTACCCTTACGTCTGGGTCTCTATCATTAGGTAGCCCAACTTTTGAAAATTAAACTTTTATTGGAAAGTTGCAATTGTAGGGATCCGAACTCAGAATCTTATGCTTTGATACAATGATAAAGTTTGTTAGTCTACCACCCTTCTCAAAAGCTTAAGCCGTTTGGATGAGGGCTAACAATTTATATATGTTCTCAGATCTTCAAACTTCTTACTTATCTCTATTCTGACTAGGTTGAGGATAATGTGCGGCTTGAAGATGACTGGGTTCCTTTGGATGAACAATTAGGTCCACAAGAACTTGAAGAGCGCCTTCGTGCCAAAGACGCACATTCCAGTGCAGTTGTACTTGAGAGTGTAAGCACGTCAACCATAATTCCATTATTCTAGTTGCAGCGTGTGATGTTGTGTATTCACAGCTTAATCCTTTTTTTCCCATTTTTATTGCCACATCTGTTTAACAGATTGGGGATATTCCTGATGTTGAGATAAAGCCTCCTGACAACGTGCTTTTTGTTTGTAAATTGAATCCAGTCACAGAAGTAAGTTGTTTTTCTTTTTTCCATTTCCTTTAATAGTTTTAACTTGTGGTGTGGTGCACATAATTGTCTGCTTTTGGTGCAGGATGAGGACTTGCACACAATCTTTTCGCGTTTTGGAACTGTGCAAGCGTAAGTATTGATCTTGTTCTTTAATTATTAGTAGTGTGTGCAGTGGGTGGATTAGGGATTGTAATGATGCATATTGATGATATTTTACCGATGACAGGGCTGATATAATACGCGATTTCAAGACTGGAGACAGCTTATGCTATGCATTCATCGGTGAGTATTTTATTTGATTACTTATTTTTCTGTTTTATAGTAGGAAATTGACTATCTCTTATCTGCTGTGCCTGGTAAGCTATGGTTTTAGCACCTTTGTTTGATGAGTTCCTTCAATATTCCTATCCTTTTAAGTTTTGTGCCCAAGTTTATCGGTCAACCTTAAGTACTATCAAGTTCTTTGTCCTTCTGCTTACTTGTTTCCTGTTATTTTCCTTTTAATTTTTTTAAAGTAGTATTTGATTTTCTGATTGTGTACTCAAATCACTGACATATTTGATATTTTGTAATGCCAGAATTTGAGACCAGAGAGGCATGTGAACAAGCATATTTTAAGGTATGTTAAAAGAAATCAACCTATTGTAGAGGATAGGAAAAAAAAAAAAAAAAACTTTGTTGTATTCATGCAAACAAAACGGTTGACATTTTCATATTTAGGCTATAGATTTGTTATCCTTGCCTGGCATGCTTTGTTTCCACATGTATTTTTTAAAAGCATGCTCAGATAGTCCTTTCAAGTTTCAGCAATAGGGTTGTAAAAATACTTGCTGCAGAACTTGTGTAAACCTTGCTGAAGGCTTCCCATTTGTAGGCAGTCTTTTAAAATAAGGAGTGGGATCCTTTGACTCTATTTTATATATGAGCCCATTTTGCTCTCCTTGCCTTACTGAATTTATTTTTGGTAGATGGATAATGCTTTAATCGATGACCGGAGAATACATGTGGATTTTAGTCAGAGTGTTGCAAAGCTGTGGTCCCAGTACAGGCGCAAAGATCAACAAATGGGCAAAGGTATAGACTTCAAAGGATGCAGGAAACAAACATACATCATTGCTTAATCACCTGCTACCGCTCAAAGGAATGTTTTGTTTGGAGAAAATTAAATAAGTAAATGCCTGAATGTTGTTTTTTACTGGAAGGAATTTGCTATATGTGCGTTGCTATGGCATATGCTAAAGGCAATCTGACGTACTTTTGCATCAAGAATGTGTCCTGTATTCGAAATTGTTTTGGATCCTTCTGTAGTTAGACTACCTAGGGTTAATATTTTTCTATTTTCTGTGGCTGTAGGCAAAGGTTGCTTCAAATGTGGTGCGCTTGATCACATTGCCAAGGATTGCACTGGTGATTCTGCCAACAGACAGCAACCTCAAAAGTACATATTAAAGGATGACAATGCACAGCGTGGTGGAGGCAACAACTCTAGGTTGGCAGTCTTGCATGCTGTCTCTGTCTCTCTCTGTCTGTCTGTCTGTCTGTCTCTCTCTCTCTCTCTCTCTCTCTCTCTCTCTCTCTCTCTCTCTCTCTTTTATATATATATATATATATATATATATATATAATGTAATTGTATTTCTGATATTAAAATGGTTGTTGTAGTTATGAGATGGTATTTGATGGAGACACTCCGGAAAGTCCAAGACAAGAACAGAGAAATCAAGGTCGCAATCCAAATTACCGCGAAGTCGAGAAACAAATGATAAATAGGCGGAGTTCCAAAGACCCAAGGCATAGGGATCAAGAACATAAAGACTCAACTGATAGGGAGAGGCACAGTGACAGAAGTAGGTATAGAGAGGATTCAAGTCGAGACAGTAAAGAAAATCGATCAGGTGGAAGTAGAAGCGGTCAAGATTATCTTGAAGAGCAAAGGGATAGAGAACGGCATAAGGACAGAGAAAGAGGCACAGATGATAGGAGAGATCAGCGTGAAAGCAGAAAGAGATATGCTGATGATGGTACCTATGCAGAGTGGAGGGGTGATGGAGATTACAGAAAGAGGAGTGCAGATGGTGATAGAGATGCATATAAGGAGAGGCAAAGAAACGTAGATAATAAGAATCAGCGGGAGAGTAGAAAGAGATATGCAGATGATTATGCAGAGAGGAGGGGTGATGAAAATTACATAAAAAGGAGTGCAGATAATGATAGACTTGCAGAAAGGGGTAGTGACCGAGAGTACCGAAAAAGAAGTGTGGCTGATGATAGCCTTTCAGAAAAGAGGGACAGTGGAGAGTATAAAAAGAGAAGTGCAGAGAGGAGGGATGATATAGAGTATAGAAAGAGATATGCGGATGATGACAGACGCAACAAGAGAGATGAACCAGTGCACAAGAGAAGAAGTGCAGATGTTGATGCCTATAAAGGTAAAAGGGAAGATAGAGAACATGGAAGGTAATGATGAGACCTTCATCCCGAGAAATGGCACTGAGCAGAGAAAAAAGACTTGAACTTACTTTTCGTGATATATAATTTTGACCTCAGAATATTGAATCAGACCGTTTTTGGTTTTTGTAGCAATACACTTCTGTACCAAAGGAATTAAATTAACTTTTGTCAGTTTATGCATGCAAACTCGTGAGACAATCACGTTTTGTTACCTATTCACTCATATTATTAATTTGTTAAAAACAAGTCATTTAAATGGAGCACCAAAAAGATCGCCTATAGAAACATATTTACGAGATTGAAGACTATTAATGATGATACTTCACAGTTTTGTAAGAAGACAACGTGGCAAGTAAATACTGCTTTATAGAAGGAATTTTAGGCAATTTCTAGAAGTTTGGAGGAAATGATTCATACGTACATGTGTGGTATATTTATTGTGAAGTTTACAGTAATATAATCCAATACAAGATCCAACATTTCGCATTAGTTTGAACAAAGGAAGGGGAAGACAGGCACGAGAAACGAAAGGAAGAAAAACAAGAATCCATTTCAACCATATACGACTGAGATGGATATACTAAACTGAATTGATTAGACAATATCGAAGGGTTTCTTCCCTATTTTTACTACTATGATTCTACAATCAAATTATCATCATCTAAACTAAAATACATCGTACACGGTTACATCCAAAACATCTTTAGAAAGACATGAGATTCAAAAAGAACCTTTATGTATAGTCCACTTAGGACTTTGATATGCCTCTTAGAGATTTCTGAAGGGCAGAGGATGTAGTATACATGGAAGCTGGTCAAAATCATCAAGCTGAAGGAGCCTTAGAGCACATAAATATTTTCCCAGAAGCTGGGAGAAGACAGGATAGTGTGCCCATGATCATCACCAAAGAAATCACAACAGAAACCGAGGATTGTTTGTGGCAAGCAGTACACTCATCACACATGATTTTCCGGTGCATGCCTTTTGCTATCCCTTTCTGTATGGCCAGAGCGGCCCACCCTGTTGTGATCTTCTGTATAATCACCATGATTATGGTGATGGGGCCCAGGCACATAATCATGTCGCTGCTTCCTTTCCATAGGAACTGCTACTGGGCTTCCTGCCTTTCTCTTACGACTGCTTGATTTTGGTGACTGAAATTCTTGTCCGGCATCAAGTGCTGATACCTCACCTTCTTCTATATTGTTTAAATGTGGTCCGCCATCTCCAACACCGTCCGGATGTTTTCCCTGATGCAGGCCCTCATGTTCTTGCCTATTTGAGGGCTTTGACCAGCTTTGCCTCCTGTCCCGCTTGTTCTTCTCACTCCCCGTAGCCAGTTCAATACCATCTTCGAGTTCCCTCTCAATCAAATCATCCTCATCCAGCACATCTGTCTTCCGAGTCACATCGGCCACGGATTTCCTTCGTTTCTCCAGTGCTGCCCTTACCTTGTCCTTGTCAATTTTTTTTATAGCTTCCTGTGGTGATCGGCCATGTGCACTTTGTCGATTCTCCAAACTTCGGCCAAATTGTTTATCCTTCGGTTCCCATCCTTCCCTTGTTTCACCTTTCCCAACATTGCTCTCTCTTTCTTGCTCTTCACTATGTCCCTCTGACACAAACCTTGATATATTTTGAGATTCCCCCACCTTGTCTAGGTGCAGTGAAACTGCTTCGGGGGGTTGACTATCTTTGAATTCAACATCCATACTCTGATCCAAAGCACCTTTCATTTCAGCACTTCTGTAGTCATTACTTTGACTGTGGGTAGTTCTAGCAGGTCCACCATTCTCAACATAAGACTGCTCAGACCCTTGCCTAGATGCTGGCTTTGAGGTTCCAGGTCTTGTACCTCCAGCCTGCGAATGACTGTTGCCTGTTGCATGTTCTTCATTGCTAGTTGTAGCTTTTGCAGAAGGCTGATGATTAGCACCACTCACTGAACTTCCTTCAACTTCATTAGCGGACGGTGGTAACCGATTTTGTTCATATAGTTCCAACATTTGATTGCTCACTTCTGCAGCAAATAATGGTCAATTGAAACTGATACCCAACATATTTAATAAGATTCTTAACTAAATACATTAGACATGATCACAGGATTGTACGAACGGAGGAGGAAGGGAGAAACAGAGGGAGAGATTTCATTCCTCTCCAAAACATTTTATCCCCGCAATTGATTGGTTTCACACTGACTAACAAAAAGAATAAGAGAGCCGAAAATATGGGAAGAGTGAAGAGTGATGAAGTAAGTTCATCAGATGAAGAATAAGAGGCTGGGAAAGGACACTAATGATTGCTCTGTAGCATCACTTATTGAAATAAAGCAAGGACACCCACCCTCCAATTGGCGTGGGGTGACATCAAACTCTTGCCACCAG
The DNA here is from genome assembly GCF_902201215.1 of Prunus dulcis. Taxonomy (NCBI): domain Eukaryota; kingdom Viridiplantae; phylum Streptophyta; class Magnoliopsida; order Rosales; family Rosaceae; genus Prunus; species Prunus dulcis. Next base: position 8,130,564 of record NC_047653.1, on the reverse strand, counting down.
ACCTTCTCGCCATCTGATGGAAGCTTTACTTTGAGGAACTTAGCAGCAAGAAAAATGGCACCAGCCGCAATGTGGTGGGGCTTAAATTGCAAGCAAAGTGATGTCCGAAGTCTGCATGCCACATTCCAAGTTCAAGAAGAAACTGAAGAAAGGCCAAGAAGAACAAGCAAGATATATGAACTAAGAGAACCATACCCGTCATTAACAAAATTCCATGCAACTTGAGCAAGGGCATTTTGAGCTACTTTAAATTTCTTTATTGCCTCAACCAGCGGTTTATATGGATGGTTTACATTAAGATCAAAGGCAAGAGTTGCGAGAACAACCCTCTCTCCAAGTAAAATCAACTCTTTCTGCTGTTCATATACCTCCTGCATGATTGTTCCAAATGTATGAGAATAGATAAATAATTGCATTATAAAGTAAACAATAAATTAAAATCAAATTTGGATAGTAGTTCTGGGATAAAAGAAACATTAGAATGAAAAAGGGAAAAAGCAACAGGTGAGAGAGAGAGAGAGAGAGAGAGAGAGAGAGAACAATTAATCAAAGCCAGTTGGATTTATGTCTAGGAGATTTAGCAACTGGTTACACCTCTTGACATGTACAATTGCAGCATGGATATGCAGTCTTTGTGCTCAACCTATATGGGGAAGTTGGCATTTCTAAATAGTAAAACCAGGGTAACGATAGAAGAATAATAGTACACACATCAGGATTATCTTTACAGAAATTAGGAAGAACTAAATAAGTAGCATGACTAACATCAATAAATGTGTTGATAGATAAGTACAGGAATGCCAAGTGCAAGCACTTAATGATAATTTTTTTTAGTAAGAAACCATACTTTTATTAAAATCACCAGAACGTACAGATCGGCAAACAAGAAATCCAGCAAAAAAACAACAACCAGAATCTTAAAACTAAAACACCTCTCTACCACATTTCACCAGAATGCACTATATAGTGATAAGTTGATAACTACCTTTTGCTTGATTCTATGAACTGCTGCAGGATCCTTTTTATTAATAATTTCATACGAGACAAGAATGACATCTTTCAGCGGCCTGGGAGTTTCTTCAACCTTCCCAGCAAGAAACATACACACTGTTGCAATGGTCTGCAGAACAGTTTAATAGAATTTAGTCAATAAAATAAAACATCTTCCCTTTTTCTTTGATACGAATCATTTTCCCAATTAATTTCACCTTAATCTTTTGTGGGATAGGAAACTTAACAAGTCTACAAATGAAAGTTCAACAATACAAAAACAGTGAAGCAGCAACACACTGAGGGTTCACCCTACATTACAATTGTAGAAAAGCAATATAACCTTTAAAAAGAACTAACAAATACATCTAACAACCAGGCCCGACCATAACACACAGAAACCCAAACACACAGTTGTCTCCAAAGAAAGAACAAACTTTAAACTCATCTACAACTGAAGCCCATAATGACGGGCAACCCTATCACATAAGAATCCACTGCCTACGGACCCTTACCCACAAACATCTTGCTACTCATTTCCATCCAAACAGAAAATTGCCAACACATTACAATTCCACTAAAACTTTGGTCTTTTTCCAAGCACAAGCAGGGGGACCACCCAGCTCAAACTCGCTAACAGGAATAGCTTGTACCCCTGACCTCAAGGCAATAGGGCAACGAGGAAAAATCTGATCAGTGATTTTGGATGCCTTATGCACATGGTACACACCAGTGAGGAGATAAATAGGAGTAGGCTATTTCCTTCCAACAACATCACAAGTATTTACTCTCCCATGAGCAATAATAGAATCATAAAATCGTACCTAAAAAGGTGCTCTAGCCTTTCAAATCATTAAGGATGGGTTGAAAAATAGGAAGAGAAGGGTTATCAATTAAGGGGGCATAGCAAGACTTGCACGAATAACTAACCAAGGATTCACAAGGACATGACCTATCTAAATCACAATAAATGTAAAGTGAAATTTTAATCAAATAAGGGAAGAAAATAATTAATATCATTCAGGTTTCTATGGATATTAAGATTCCAAAATATTAGAAAGTAGAGAAGACCGACTAGCTACCTATGGAATACATTATGCGATGAGGAAAGCCTAGAAAGGGAGAAAAGATAAGACACAAATATTGTACCTCAGATGCTTCATATTCATTGGATTAAAGATTATCAAGGTTTCGACTTAAATCTTTCATATGTTCCTTCTTCTTAGATAGATACTTAAATGAAAATAACCCTAAACATAAAAAGATTGCATCTCATATGCGGGTGTAGCAATTCAATTATCACTGTTAACTATCATACAAAGTCAAGAGGAATTGTATATTAGGTTACACCAATAGAAAATGTAAACTCGATCACTCCATCATGTGGAATTGCAACCACAAACAGACAGTATGAGTTTTCTTTCCAGAATGCAAGTGTTGGTATATTTCTAAAATAGATCTCCAGAATCGAACTATGTAAATAATTTGTACCAGCATATTTCAGGGACATGATGCATGTCCCAGTTAATCAGAATTAAGATTAAGGCTTAGTTGAACAGATTCTATGTTTAATCTATGGTAACTTTAATGACATCATGGAAAACAGTTATAGTTATAGCCATTGAATGAGGTTGGTTGATCCACTCAAAGCTATAATATATGCCACACAATGAAGATCAAAGGTCTAATAGAAAGCATGAGCCTAGTAAAGAAATCGCATGGCAATGAAATTCCTTATATCAATTAATACTAATTGTCTTGCATGGCATTTGCAATACAAGTACAATAGAGATTAGAAAACTCTAATGCTTATTCTAGTAATATGCATGAAAGTCACGACAAAAGAGGTTGACATCAATCAGTTGTAAAAACCTTTGTGCACCCCACATAAAGAATCCTGCAACCATGAAAGGCATAATACTCCAAGCACACTGAGGTTTTCATTCATCTGAATCACACTCACAAATGACTACCAGTAAGAGGGAAGGTGGGGTAAAGCATCAATTGAAAAAGAAAGAACATGCATGGGGCTAAACATCTTACTTCTTCACTGGATACCACAAACACTTGTAATAACTACAATCAGCCATTTATGCCTTCACAATATATGTACATATAGATAGCTTCAACAGGACGCCACATGATATGACTTGTGAGAGGCAGTTCAAACAGCAAAATATAGCCCTTTTGAATGGCCTCTCACATCCCAAAAAATGAGATCCTGCTGAAGGAAGAGTCCTGTGTGTAACAAACAGGCACACACGAATGCAGACATATATGCATTTATATATGTGTGTGAAATAGAGACTAAAAACATGCAATAGAAACAGCGAACAAAATGCGCTAACTAGAAATTTTTAAGCAAACTCAAATATATATCAAATAAAACTAGAAAACCAGAGGGGATGGTGGCTATTCCAGGTTGTTAATACTCACCCTTCTATCATTCTTTGCATGGGATTGGCAAAGGAAGAATCGATGACAGAAGATTATGGCTGTTGCAATCGTTACCTGGGGTCTGCATAATAAAATGTTCAGGATCAACATAATGCTGAATATTTGATCATAAATTATTTGATTTGGTAGAATTTGAGTCACAAAACAAGATAATGGTTTCAAATCCACTATGCCGTAGGAGAATGAGAATAAATGACAACCAAACAACAGTAAAACTACTTGTTAGAAAATAAAGAGTGAAGGAAAAGGAAATAATGGATAAGGCTTAAAACTCACACTTTAAGTCTCATCCCCAAGTCTTGTAGAAAAGTACAGTATGACTTGCGTAGATATGCCTCTTTCTTTAAGTCAATTCCATCTATTTTAGATGGAGAATTTTCTTCAATTTCCTTTCTGGAAAAGTACCAACAGGCTCCTTCGTCTAGCTTATCCTGAGTGTGTTTATAGGAACCAGTATCACTTATACCATAGTTAGAGGAATCGCCAGACAAAAAGGAAGCCATATGTATCTCTGTTCAGCACTTAATATAACTCTGACATAGACAGTTCATCAATATGGAAACTGTGAAGACTAATCACCAAATTCCAGCAGCTTCCTGCACATGGATTATCAAGTCAGAAACAGTGGGCCGTATGAGCATCACAAAAAACTTTATAAAAAATAACATTGCAAAAAATAATGAGACACATTGGTTTAGAAAACCGTGAACTTCAGCACCCACCAAGTGATTTTTTCAAAAGTTCGGTTCTTTGGTCCTTTGAATCTTTTCTGGGGCTTCCTCTACTAAGAAATATGATGTATTGTTCCTTATATGGCTGAAAATCACTTGGGTATTATCTTAAAACTCAATTTCTCCCAATGCGCCAGGGGAAAATAAGACACACATACACACACGTTCCGCGAAATTATAGCAAGCAATTACTTTGCTGTCGAAGCAGAAAAGACCCAGTATTGAGTATGTGCAAGCTAAAAGATAACCTAAATTTGATACAAATAGCTTAGATAGGGATCGAAGACTACGATGCCTTCAACACAATTGAATACGGAAAAAGAAAAAATACGAAAACCAGAAAGCAAAGTTAAACAAGTGATTGTTACCTCGAATTGATGAAGGCGAGAGTCCCAGGGCAGGAAAGTGTCGACTTTTCCGAATTTGAACTTAGGGTTTTATACTGTGAAGCGAGCAAGAGGGAGAGACAATAGAGAATAGAGATCGATGGCTTTCCTGTTTTGTGAATTTTGTATTTTGGTTTCTTTTATTTATTTCTCCTTTTGCTTTTGGGTTTTGTGTAGGGGTGGGCACTCAAACCGGCAAACTGGAAATCCGAGCCGAACCACACCGAACCAAATCGAAAAAAAACCGAGTTGATCAAAAAGTCAAAAACCGGTCAAAAATCGAACCGGACCGGTTTGGACCGGTTTCGGATCCGGGTCCATGTCTTCAAAAACCGAACCGGGCCGAACCGAACCGGTGAAACTAAAAAAATATATCATTTCAATATATATTTATATTTAATGCTATATTTTTAATTTCACTAAAAAAAACTTAATATTTATCCAAGTTCAATGTCAAAATATCTCTATTTTCTCACTTTAATATTTATTTTTTATATGAAATTGAATAATTTGTTAATTTTCAAGTAAAAAAATAATATTTCAGTTGAGAATTGTATTACAAAAAAATTTAAAAAAATAATTTTTATAATCCGGTTCAAAACCGAATCCGAACCGAAACCGGATCGAAATCGGTTCAAACCGAACCGGACAGTTTTTGAATTTTTTTAATTAAAACCGAACCGAACCAAACCGCATGAATAGTAACAGATCGGTTCTAATTTGAGGCAAAAACCGATCCAAACCGAACCGTGCCCACCCCTAATTTTGTGGGTTTTTCTTTTGGTTTGTCTATTTCCCCCTTCTTCTTTTTTGGGTCTAAATTTTCTATTTTGTTTACATGTGATCCAGTGGTAGCATATATAAGCCACCATGGATATATAATAATCATCACGATTTTATGTACGAGTGATTCTGCAACTTCCACCTAATTTGTTGGTCACTTTCAAAATAACTAATATTCGAACACGATGTCCCTTCTATCATTAGATTTCTTTATATTTCATCTAATTTATTGTCACATAGTTCATTTTTTAGAGCATTTTGATCATTTTAAGTCTCATAGTCTCTCACCACAAGACTCGTTTTCTTGAGCTATGGAGTTGAAGTATCTTTCAAAATTAGAAGTGACTTGTCGACTCGAGTGTCAATTTCACTAAGACTTGTCGAATTCCCAATATTTCAAATCATTGTGTGTAACCCTTTGGTTGACTATAATTGGTACAAGAGCTTTTCAATTCAATTTGGCCCTTCATGACCTAAATGAACTATTAAATTATCAATTTGCCCTCAGAAATGCCTCACGGCAAATTGGATCAAATAGGGTAAAATCAGATGGTAGGTGGCACGTTTGCTATTTTCAATAGTTCGAATCTTTAATTTATTCTTTTATAATTAAAAAACATAGGGAAAACTGAAAATTACTTACAAATTTTAGGGGAAATTCGCAAAATACTCTTTATTCATCTATGACATAGAAATTGTGAGTTTTCACTTGATCATGCTTATATAAAATTATTTATCTAAAACCCTAAAAATGAGATGGAAATTTGTGTGTCATTTAGAAAGTTAACGAACTCCGCATAATCTTTAACCGTACTGATAAGAATGTGAGGCCCAAAACGAAAGGTATCAAATAATCCTTACCAGACAACTTTGTGCACCTACCAACTAAGTCATGACATGTGCTTGCTGCTCAGATGGCCCCAGAGTTCAGTGAGTTGAGAAAAGTGGGGGAAGAGGTCAGGGCAAAGAATCATGGTTTAAAAAAAAAAAAAAAAAGGGAAAGTGCAAAGAAAAAGAGATGCGCAATTTGTAACCATTGAATATATAATTGATTGGATTCAACAATGTCAAAAGTTTCTTCGCCATTTAACCATTTCCCCTACTTGTATCATCACCATCAATAAATATAGTGTCCAAAACATTCTAAGAATTAGATGAGATGGAAAAGCACCTATTCAAGACTGATAAACCTCGCTCCCATGCCAATATATCCGCAAAAATATCAGTGGGGAAGGAATACACAGAAGTTAGTCACGACACCGAGCCAACAGATTGCACTGACATATCTTAGGGTGCCTCTGGGGAACATCAAAAAAGGATTAGAGCATACCAAGGACGCGGTCTGCGAAGAAATCACAATATACACTTGGACATGAAGAGAACTTGCACGTCATTAAATCAAGACCTCTCCAGCAACTGCAAGCAGTGCACACCACCTCAGACATGATTTTCCTGTACTTGCCTCTTGTGATCCATTTCTGTGTGTACAACCCGGCCAACCTCGCTGTGATCTTCTGCATGATCAAACTGATTATGGTGGGCAGTTCCAGGTGAATAATCACACTGCTGCTTCTTCTCTACACCATTGAGTGGAGGGCTTTTTCTCTTGCGGTCGCTTGAAATGGGAGAATGATATCCTTGGCCACCATCAGCAAGTGCAGATACCTCACCTTCTTCCACATTGCTTAAACCAGTTCTACCATTACTGGCATCCTCTTGTTGTTTTCCCTGATGCAGGTCCTCATTTTCTGATCTATTTGAGGACTTAACCCAGCTTTGACTCCTGTCTCCCTTGATTTTCTCACTCCCAGAAGCCAGTTCAATACCATCTTCCAGTTCCATCTCAATAAGATCATCCTCATCCATCAAATCTTTTTTTCGAGTCACATCACCCTGGGACTTTCTTCGTTTTTCCAGTGCTGCCTTCACCTTGTTTTTGTCAATCCTTTTTATTACATCCTGAGGTGACTGCCCAAGTGCACCTTGTCCATTTTCCAAACTTCGGCCAAATTGTTTGGCCTTCAATTCCCCTGCTTCTCTTGTGTCAAATTTCCCATTATCTTCTTGACCTTCTTCATAACGGCCCTCAGAACCAGATTTTGATACGTTTTGAGCATCTCCCATCTGCTCCTGGTGCGATGACAATGGTGCAGAGTACTGATTATCTTTGAATGCTACATTCACATCGTGGTCTGAAGCATTTCTGATATCTGTACTTCTGTTGTCATTATTTAAACTTTGGGTATTTCTAGGAGGTCCATTATCATTTCCAACATCTAATTGCTCAGGTTCTGGCCTAGATGATGCAAGCTTCAAGGTTCCAGGTCTTGTATCACCACCCTGTAGATTACTGTTGCTTGTAGCATATTCTTCATTGCTAGTTGTAGCTTTTGCTGGAGCCCGATGAGCAGCGCCACTTGCTGCAGTCCCTTCAACTTCATTAGAAGCTGGAACTCGATTTTGTTCATATAGTTCCAACATTTGATTGCTTACTTCTGCATAAAACAATTGAATGCAATTAAAGCTGACACCCGATGTCTTCACAAAATATTTAACAATCTTCTTAATTTGTTTGAAACTTTGATTTTTGTAGTTCTTCCTCAAACCCTGAATCTATATAGAGTAAATAAAAAAAAATTAGAGGGGCAAAAGTAAAAGAAAAATCTGGATTGATGAAGGATAAGTGTGGGGGTAAGGACACTGTTAATTGCTCTGTAGCATCACCTACTGAATTAAAACGAGGACACCCACCCTCCAATTGGCGTGGGGTGACGTCAAACTCTTGCCACCACACCCTCTCGCCATCTGATGGGAGCTTTACTTTTAGGAACTTGGCAGCAAGGAAAATGGCACCAGCTGCAATGTGGTGGGGTTTAAATTGCAAGCAAAGAGATGTCCGAAGTCTGCACGGCACATTCCAAGCTCAAGAAGGAAATGAAGAAAGATAAAAAATGAGCAGTGTATATTAACTATGACAAGCATACCCATCATTGACAAAATTCCATGCAACTTGAGCAAGGGCATTTTGAGCTACTTGGAATTTCTTTATTGCCTCCACGAGAGGTTTATATGGATGGAGTACATTAAGATCAAAACCAAGAGTCCCAAGAACAACCCTCTCTCCAAGTAAAATTAATTCCTTCTGCTGTTCATACACCTCCTGCAGGATTTCAACTTGTATTATAACACAAATGACAAATTGGAAAACATAACTGAATATACAAGACATATTCTGGGATCATGAAATAGTATCGTTTTCAGTTAAAAGCAAAAGTAAAAAGAGAAGGGAACACAAAAAAAAAAAAAAAAAAAAAAAAAAAAAACTAATCAAAGTCTAGTCAAGTAGTATAGCAAGTTGCAACACAATTGTGCACGTCTGCCCCAACTGTAAGGGGAAAGTTGACATTTCCACGTTCTATTACCAAGGGGGCATGCAAATGCAGTTGAGAACTTGTGGTATAGTAGAGAAGCAAAAATATAGGTACACATGCCATGACTACATAAAAAAATTATTATGAAGATCTGAATGAGTTCACAAAAGATAAGTAGCATCAATAGGAAAAATCTTAACAAATGAGGTAGAGGAATGTCATGCATAAAGGCACTGCAGTGAAACTACCTTTTGCTTGATCCTCTGTACTGCTTTAGGATCCTTCTTATGAATAATTTCATAAGACACAAGGATAACATCTTTTAGTGGCCGCGGAGTTTCTTCAACCTTCCCAGCAAGAAACATACAAACTGTTGCGATGGTCTGCGGCACATTTTAATTGAGTTTAGTGAACAGAATTTGATCATTTGTCCTATGTGAGTCTTACATTGATTCTCTCTTACTCTTCTTCTTACACCAAGATGAAGAGAAACCTAAATCTTCTACCTGCTCTTTATGACACATGCACACATGTACACCACAGGTGCACATATACAAAGGATGAAGTTGAACTTTGCAGCAATATAAGTAATTCTTGGGTTTTTTTCCAATAAGAAACAAATTGTATGGTTATCTTCTCTGTGCTAAGTTCGAGAAATTAGTGTGGTGATAGATTTGACTCCAGCAGAATCAATACACAGTTATTAACCTTAATCCTTTATCACCCATCCCATCCAAGAAAAACAGTACCCTAAATCCTTTAAGAGGGGACTTTGAAGCCAAAATAATGGGAATTTCAAGAACATCATGGTATACTTGTCAGCCAAGGAGGTTAATGTATCCACTCTAAGATCTACTACATGCATACAACCATTCATATGCTAGACAACTGAATATCATTGGTCCAGTAATGAAAATAATCACTTATTCGCAGGTCTATCAAAAAGTATGACTCATTTAACAAATTACAAGAAACTCGAATTTGTGAATCAACTTATTCTCCCCATCACCTTGCACGCCATTAACAATATAATTACAACATAAGTTTGACAAATCTTCAGGTTTGAATAGGAATGGGTGAGCATTCATGCCAAAGCAGATGACACCAATTAGTTACAATTAAGACCCTAGTTGAATCCAGAAGTTGGCAGAAGTTGCAATTAAGACCCTAGTTGAATAGTAGTATAGCTAAAATTTGAAATCTTCAAACACGTAAACTCATAAAAAGAAGTTCACTAAGGCTAAACAGATGCACCAACGACAGCTAACACAACGCATTAGGTATCACCCCAAGTAGAAAGTTGAAAGCTAACTCAGATATAGACACATAGACAAAGTTAGCCATAGGGGATGAGGGCATTCAAGTTTTCAATACTCACCCTTCTATCATTCTTTGCATGTGATTGACGAAGAAAGAATCGATGACAGAAAATTATGGATGTTGCAATTGTCAACTGGGGTCTGCATAAAGAAATATCCAGGATCATTATCACGCTGAATCAATAAGTCAAAACAAGGGAAAAAAGAAAATATATCCAACCCTACCATGCAGTCAGAGATTAAAATGTTAGTTCCGGTGGTTAATAGCCTTTCAACCCTACATGATTATTAACATTCGACTCAAAGTTATTTCTGTTTTAAAAATCATGCACCAATTAGATGAAAACTAAGAGCATGCTGGATACCTTCTGTACTAATGAGACTTCAAGATATATATAACAACCTCTCATGACATTTCAGAAAATATTACCACCGCTTTTTGTCAGGCTGACTATACCCACAGAAGATATAAATAATCCTAATTCAATTCATACACAAATAAGGATTAAAAAGGTACCTTAAATATACAACGTGCCTAAGGTAATAATGTTCACACGTTATCCAAGAGTTAATCCCAATTTTAAATTGCATTTCAACAGGGTTCTCTTTTTGCATTTGAGACTACCCAATTAAGCATTTGGTAAGTTCGAAGAAAGATGATTCTGCTTCTGCTTCTGTTTTTACTTTCACATCTTTAGGTGCTTCACAAAAAAATTTAAAGAATACTTTTAAAAAGCTACTAATGCTTTGAACTTGTTTTTTGACAGTTTCACTCATATCATCTTACTACCAATTAAACCTATCAACGCATTACTCTTTTCTTCCTTTATACTGCAATATCACTTCTAGAATAGCATTTACCTAAAAACTACACTTACCTGCATAAACATTAACAAATACAATCAATTTATTTTTCACAACAGTTTTGGGGCACTACCAAATGGACCCTTAGTAATACACAAACTTTAAATCAATATAGAAACAATTCGCTTTGCAGTAATAACAGGACAAGCACAAAGCTGATAAAAAGTAGTGAGAATTTCATCAAACTTAGTTAATCAGATCATTGAAAAATTAAAGATAAATGCGAGGAACAAAACTTCATCAGGACTGTCTCCCATCATCTTAATCTTTTTAAGGTCTATATGAAGAATCTTTTTTTCTCAATGGAATTCCTGACGTTTTCAAACATCATCTCCGGTGCACGGAAGCAATCTAGGCCTCTAAATTTACGTTGTTACACATTCTAAATGTCTTTTTGCCTTGAACTAATTAGAGACCATTGATGGAAAGAAACGTTCTAGTCAGTGACATTGGTCTTGGATGAATCTCCACGACCAAGACAAAAATGATGATGTTATGTAAAATTTACATAAATGTACTGGAAGCACTAAAAGAGATAAAATCCTCAGGAAACTATGCATCATAGAGAAATCCTCTCTAGAGGGACCTAGAAACTCCAGGAAAAATAGGAAAATAAAAGATAGATATGAAAACTCCCTGAAATTTGTTATTGAAATATCATAATCTTAGTGCCCCTCATAGGCTACAGAATGACTTATATACAAGCCTACTAAATGCACTCATTAAGGAATGTACATTCATAATGAACCAGAATTTATTAATGAGTGTAGATTATGTATGCTCATAATGCATCAATAGTATATATAAGTTCAATCGTGAACCTACTGTACAACACCATAACACAATCCATTCTCAGTTGACAAATTTTGAAAGAGAAATTGTTAATTCTTAGGGTTCAAACGAATATTAGACTTTGAATTATTTGTAAATTATAAAAGAAAAGAAAAAACCCACACAAAATCTTTGGGTTTCAATCATAAACCGAATAGAGTTCTATTTATTTGTAAACCCGTGCAAGGGTCACATGCCTTTTTACTACACATTGTAGTGTTCAAACGCCTTCTACGGCGGCTTAAACACAGATTTTTTTATTTGTTATTTTGATAAAAGGTTTGGTATGGCTATAGAGTTGAATAGGGACTTTTAAGATTTATTATTGCTTAAAAGGTTTAACAGGATGTTCAAGATTTGGATACCTAAATCTTGACTAAACGCTAAACTCTAAGCCCCACACTATATCCAATAATGAACTAAAAAACACAAATTAATTGAGTGACACAAATTTAATTTTTACTAGTTACATTTTATTCTAGTATGGTATAGCAATCTTCTTGTTTTTCCCTTTTTTACAGAAGATGGAATCACAAATGATAGAAATAATACTTCATTGAAGATAAAGGGAAAAATGAAAACAAAATTTGAGATAAGGCTAAAAAACTCACACTTTAAGTCTCATACCCAAATCTTGTAGATAAGTACAGTATGACTTGCGTAAATATGTCTCTTTCTTTAAGTCAATGCCATCTCGTCTAGATGGAGAATTTTCTTCAATCTCCTTTCTATAAAAGTACCAACAAGCTCCTTCCTCTTGCCGGTCCTGCCCATCTTTATAAGAACCAACATCACTCATTTCACTATGAGAGGATTCAGCAGGCAAAAAACCAGCCATATGTATCTGAGCTCTCCAATTTAAAATAATTCAAATATAACAACTTGAGTGGTTGATAACAATAAAGACTATATCACCAAAGTCCACAAGCTTCCTGTTCATGGATCGCCAAGATGGGTCAGAAACAGTAGGCCATAGACTATGATGTAGCAAGGAAAAATAATATAAGAAATGAGTTGTAAACACAAAGTGAAAAACTAAAATCCATAAACGAAAGCATAGCATGCAATCATGATCATGATAGATTACAGAACTGTAAACTTCAGCAATGATTCAATTACTAGCATTAAGGCTATAGAAGAGGACAAGGTAAGCAAACACAATCGTTTTTTTATGCACTCTACCTCATCTTCCACTAAATCAAACTTTCTTTCTTGTTTCCTTTTCCCAACTTTTAACTTTTTATTTCCATAGTGGAATTTACCTCTTCACCTTCAAATTGAAATTTCTATTTCTCTAATACTCTTGCATAACGGTGCAAAAAGTCAAATTTGTGTCTTCCCAGTAAAGCTACTTATGATTCAGGTACAAAAACATGATGACCGAGAGAATGTCCAAATCTAATAATCCTTTAATTGACTTACTTGATGAGGTCCAAATTGTGAAACTCATCTAACTTTATGTAATAAAGTTTTAAGATGAAAATGTCAGAGTTCTTTCAATCACTCTCAAGTCCTCCGAACGCTATCATATATCTATACACTACAGTGGAAAACAATGTAGGCCTCGCCATTAACAATTTTATCATAAGCCATCATTCTCTTGAATTTACCAAAAGCTCAAAATCTACGACATGACAAGAACCACTTTCATTCATCATTGAACTATAAAAACTGTATCATATTTTTATATTGGAAATATAACCAATTTATTACTTGTTCCACTTTCACAAGTTTGAAAGATATAGAATAACAAAAATTTTCGTGTAGGAATTCTATGTATCTAGAAGACTTTCTTAACCACTTCTTAGAGCTACCTCAATCATTCCCAAACTTCATCAATATACGAACAAAGTGAGTGGTCTCCTTGTTACTTCTTTGCTTACTACGAAATTCACCAATTCAACAAAAAATTGGAAAATTTTCTATTATGATTATAATTAAACCACACACACACATATAATACCAGCAAAAGAAAACCAAATACACACTCACGCGTATATGTGTATATTATTCAACATTTAATCCTTAAAGCCAACCCCACTCCTTTCTAAAGCCTATTCTTCGAAAATTCAATCAACATAAATAGAGCATCATCTTAAAATCCCAATCTTTCTCTGATAAAAACAACAACAAAACTATAGCAAAAGGTTCTTCCACACAAACAAAATAAAAAACCCATTTTTAAGTTTGTGTATGTAGGATTGCGAATGAGCAAATTTACGTAAAATTATCTTAAACGGGTTCGAATTTCGAATGAGTAAAATATAATGAAATGGAGAAGCTAAGAGCTCGAAACCAAAGATAAGAGAAGTTATTGTTACCTTGGATTGACGAAGACACCAGAACTAAGGCAAAAACCTACCCAATCTTCCCAATTTGGATTTTAGGGTTTATGCTGTGCAGACTCTGGAGAGGGAGAGCGCGAGAGAAAATAATCGTTGTGTTTTTAAGACTTGTACTCTTTTTTTTTTTTCCTTTTTCTTTTCTTCCGCTTTTTCTGATTGGTTTTACATGGTTGCCACGTAGGCACGTACGGATGTGTGGGATCTCATGGGTTTTCCTTTTTCTTTTCTTTTTTCAGGACCTTTCCTTTTTTTAATTTTAATTAACGATTAATCGATCTAGTTTTGTGAATTCTCTAGAAGACATGGTTCTTAATTATTTCTTTTTTCCTGAAATGCTATTCTTCATAAATAAGTAAAATAATTACTTGTTAAACGGTTAGACTATTTTTTTAGTAATTATTTAAGCTGATAATAAGATTTCAAAAATCAAAAATCTAATTAAGTTAAGAGCAGTTATCCATGCACTCAAAGTTTTATGTTTGAATCCCTTTATATGTAGTTTGTGAAACCAACTCAATTGTGTATTGATGGTAATTTTATATACAAAAAAGTATCAATAATCTATCATGCTAATTATGGTCTAGTTACCTCAAGGTCCATGTCAAATTTCTCTACATGTAGTTTGTGAAACCAACTCAATTGCATATCAATTAAATTAGACAAGCATCTTGATTGTTGTCTGATGAACTTATAAATGTTGTGAACTAAACTTATTAAGTTGGATAAGTGGAACTCATAAAGGCTAGTTTGGACTCAATTTCAATCCATTTTCAAACTGAGCTATCAAATGAGGTCGAAAATCACAATTCACGAAGGCCTCAGTTACTCAAACCCTCCCAACCCTAACCTTGATTCAGCTTTTTGATTCCAATCAAAATATGTAAATTTTGTTTTCTTAAGATGAGTTGAGTGTGAGAAAATTGTGAGTTCAAAATATGAACTTTTTGTTGAAAATATCATTCTAGATTTGCAATATATATATATTTAACAACAATGTATCAAATAAATATAATTTGACGGTGGATAGAAGGATCTATTTCTATCTTTGTTTCATTTATTTTAGATCATTTTCTTTGATTTTATGTTATACAAAATTAATATATTTTAAATTGTTTGCATTAAATAAATTCTATGACGGGATAAGACGATCTAAATGTATTAATAAATTCTAATGACGGATAAAGAAAAAGGATATCATGCGATTTGATGATTTGGTTGCGAAGCTTCTAATTAAATCAGCTAATTACGATTTAATTTAATTCCAGTCTAAAATTAATATTTTTAATATAATCACCGAATCAAAGCTCTCAATTTGTTGTGTTAGGTTGATTTACATGTCGGCAGTCACGTGTGACCCCACCCATAATTTTTTTCTTTTTTTGCAAAAAACGTATAATATTTTTGAATTTAAACAAAAAAGGAAATCAAAATCAAAATCGCTGTCTCATACTCTCAGGCTTTGTAAATCACAATTCACAATCACTCAAACCCCAAACTTTCTCTCTCTGATTCAATTTTTTTGGGGGTAAAAATCATAAGCGAACGCTGAACAATTTTGTGAAATTTTGGACGGCTGAGATTGGCGGGCAGAGGAGGATAGCATGGCGTCGGCGCCGGTGAACAAGATCGAGCGGGCCCACCTGATGTACCGGGAAGGGAGGTACTCGGAGGCCCTAGGGTTTTACACGGAAGCCCTATCCATGGCCAAGACGAAGCCCCAGAAGATCGCTTTGCACAGCAACAGAGCTGCTTGCTTCTTGAAGCTTCACGATTTCAAAAAGGTTCGCGCTTTTTTTTTCTTTTTTCCTGTCGTTTTCTCTCTTCGTTTCTGTATAGGAAGTTCTCTATTTCTGAAATCTTGATCTCAAAGGAGTTGCTTAGAGCTAGTAATTTTTGTTTTCGAATGCTAAGTTCGGTGAGAGAGAGGAAATCGCGAGTTCAAGACATGATTTTTCTGCTGAAATTAGTGTTCTGGAATCTGATATGGACTTGAAGGATGAAAATATGGCTTAATTGGTTTATTAATTGACTATATTTTGACTATATTAGGCTGCAGATGAATGCACCTCAGTGCTTGAGCTTGATTTCAATCACACTGGAGCTTTGATGTTGCGGGCGCAGACCCTAGTGACCCTCAAGGAATATCACTCAGCTCTCTTTGATGTTCATCGGCTGATAGAGTTAAATCCATCATCAGAAGTGTATCAAAACCTTCAAGCCCGTTTAAAGACACAAGTGGTATAATTCCTTTGTTCTTGCTGCTGAATTTTTTGTTGTTTTACAGTTTTTTGATACAGGTTTCTCACATTCTTATTTAGTACATTAGTTGAAGATTAGGGGCTGTTTAAGATTTTTTTTTTGGTCGAAAGGGGCTGTTTAAGATTGATGCATAAGTTTGGTGGTCAGTTATTTTATTATAGAAGGATTTGCATTTGTAACCAAAAACCGGGGAAAGAGATTCTTTGTTCCTACCTGTCCGAAAACCTCTAGGGTTTTGTTCGTTGTTGTTTGAAACACTTTTTTGAGTTATAAGCATCATCATCATCATCATCATCATCATCATCATGTTTGCAATTATGAACACCACTGTTGCAATAAATTTACAATTATGAACATCATCATCAGCAGCAGCAGTGCAGCAGGTGGTGAAATCATAAATTTGCAATTGTCAATTTCCTGGCTGTGAGTAAAGAATTATTTTTTCTGCTTGAGGAAAGTCCCTTGCTCCAATACCTGAATCCGACGCAGAGCTAGAAGAAGAGGAAGAAGACGAGGATGAAGTAGAGCTAAATGGATATGGGGAGGAAGAGGAGAAATACGAAGGACAAGAAGGTGCAGTATTGTCAGGTGCAGTAAAGGATCAGTTTGCTGAGGTGAATAGGACGACTGCTGTTGCTGATGTTATTCCCCCCAAGACACCAGTAAAGAAGGAAGTTCCTGAACAAGGAAGGGATCCAAAAGTTAATTACACAAAGACTACTTCCCCAGCTGAAGTTGCTGCCCCTCGTGCAGAACTCATCAAAGTACCGTCTGAAAAAGAAAAAGGATGGCAAGCAATCCCGAAACCGAAGGGGCACTCTTCTCTGGACTATGCACGGTGGGACACAGTAGAAGATGACTCTAGTGAAGATGACGACGACGACGATGATGAAGAGTCTCAACCTCAGTATAGATTCCGTGTAAGAACTGTTGGTGTCCGACCAGTTAAGTGAAGAGGCGGCAGACGAACAAATGTACACAATACACAAGATAGATAGCCATCATTATTGCTAAAACCAGCCACAAAGTCAATATCACAGTGAATTCAGGAGGGGAAAGTTCTTGTAGTTTCATATTCAGAAATTTTGAAACCTATGAGAAAATTGGCTTCAACAAGCAGGTGAGCTTGGAAACATATCATTTGTAAGAAACAGGATTCTGCATTTTAGTTCTCTGGCTGAAGTTGGATTTATTGACTTTGTGCAGTTCCTGTTATGCTGCGATTTTCAAACAATTCATGCTGTGACACAAAAATAAGTGGAGGCTCGGTCCGCAAACAGTTGAAATCAAACATGTCCTGGCTGATTAGTGCTTACAGGGTCAGGTAAATTATTGGTTCTGTGATGGCGTTTGTAAATTTTTATTGTAGTGCTTGTAAGAAAATAATGAAAACTAAAAAGTTTTCAAGATTGCTACCATATTCAAGCAACTTGTCGACCAGAAAGAATGATACAAACTTTTATTTATTTATTTTTTATTGTATTTTCTGGTGTCACGTCATGAGGAGTATGTAAATCGGTAATCATTGATGGCTTGATTTCTGTTTTTTTTTTTTTAAATTCAGAAACGAATAAGAGAATTTGCCTAAAATTTGTGAGGCAACCAACTTGTTAGAAGTGTTTTGAGCCGCCACCCAATATGTCCATCCAAATAACAAGCAAACTCAATAAAAAAACTGAAGTAACATTTAAGCGCTTTTTTATTTCTAGTAAACGGTTCTAGAACCTAGATATAATAACATACTAAGATATACCTAGAAGAAAAAATATATATATAAAGAAAATAGAGTCCCCATGCCAACTTTTGCCATTTGAGCTACAAACATACATCGATATCAATAGAGTAACTTAAGAAGCAACAACTACAACAATATATTATATGATGCAATTTTCTTCCTCCTAATTTGAATTAGTTGCATCAAGTACTGGCAAAGCTCGGTACAAGATCTCAGCTGCAACATCAAGCTCCTGCTCTGTTATGATCAATGGAGGCACGAGCCTCACAACGTTGCCTTTTCCAGCAGTCAATACTAGCAAGCCAGAATTTCTACATGCATCCACAAGAGGTGAGGCAGAGACATCCAATTCAATTCCAATAATAAGCCCGAAGCCACGTACTTCTCTAACATGTGGGTTCCCTCCCATCTTCTGCTTCAAGATATTTTTGAAGTACAGACCTTTCTTGGAGACGCTGTTCAAAAAATTGGGATTTGATATTTTGTTGAGAACGGCTAGGGCAGCGCTACAGACCAGAGGTGCACCAGCAAAAGTACTTCCATGGTCACCGAAAGCTATGGTGGAAGCAACTCTTTCGGTCACCAATGCTGCTCCAATGGGTAGGCCTCCAGCAAGTGGCTTAGCAAGTGTCATTATATCTGGGAATACACCATATGCCTCGTGAGCCCAAAGATACCCAGTTCGGCCTAAACCACATTGAACCTACAGGAAAAAAGTGAAAGAAGCACAACATAATTAATTGAGAGAAATTGAAATCATAGATAAAATACATGTAATCCGCTCTATAAACTTGAACCCTTGAAATTGCACCAAAAAGAGACTAGTGGTATAATGTATAACTTTCAAATAGAATATGATGATGATTATGATAACAAGTAAAAAACACCAACAAGAACAACAATTATGTATGCACAATGCAAAGTAATAAGTATCCAAAAACTGCAAACAATGGAATCATTATATTGCGCATGGTCATGTATGAAGTTTGGCATTTGAGAATTCCAAATTATAGTTTGTTTGATATCCGCACTCCCAACTCTATGAAAGCAGAAGATAAAAGGGGCAATGGGGACAAAGTTGTGGATTTAAGAATTGAGAAGGAAGGAAGAAACTAAAACAAGAAAATCAAATACATAATAAAGAAATATTTTCAAGAGCCTTAAAACATGGACTGAAAGACGAAATAGAATCGATCCAATGCAATTGCTACCTTAAACCAAACTAGATCAAAACCATTTTGGGGCAAACATGAAAGTATAGAACTAGTGTAAATAAGATATACTAGCCAAACAATACACCATCTAGTTGCACTAAAATTTGGACACAATCTGAAGATAAAAAGTAGCAGATTACCTCGTCGAACACCAGAAGAGCACCAGCATCATCACAAGCTTTACGCAGAAACTGCAAGAACTCCTTTGAAGCACTGTATATTCCTCCTTCACCCTGGATAGGTTCGACAAAAACCGCAGCAGTTTTTCCAGGCTGAATCAATTCTTTGGTAGCTTGTATATTTCCATACTCTACGAATGTGACTCCAGGCATGACAGGCTCAAAAGGAGACCTGTAATGCTCTTTGCTAGTCAAGGCAAGAGCCCCCATGGTCCTCCCATGGAAGCTGTTAGTGAAAGATATGAAGCTTGTAGCAGGCTCTTTTGCATCAGGATTAGTGTGTCTCTGAAACTTCCTTGCAAATTTAATGGCTGCTTCGTTTGCTTCAGTTCCAGAGTTTGTGAAAAACACACGGTCTGCAAAACTAGAAGCCACCAGACGCTTTGCTAGTTCCACCTACATACACCAAACAATTTGGCAACATAAAAAACTTATCTTTAAAATCAAAATGCAACCTTTTACATTTTCTCTACACTTTCTCGGCAACCAAACAAAGCATAATTCCAAACAAAAAAAAATCAAGATGAAGGCCAAACCTGAGGGATGGAATAGTACACATTGCTGACATGAGTGAGGGTACTGGCTTGCTCAACCACAGCCTTGAGCCAGTCCTCATCGCCATGGCCAAGCGCATTCACCGCAATCCCAGAGGTCAAGTCCAGGTACTCTCGCCCCTCGGCATCGTACAATTTACAACCTTTGCCACTGGCCAACACCACCGGAGTTCGCGCGTAGGTCTGCACCACGACCTTGGCCTCTGTCTCTATAACCTCCCTGCTCTTCGCAAGCCCTAATTTTGACGCGGTATCTGGTACTTCCACGTCCACGCTAAGGCAAGCGGTCACCGCTCTCCGGCCGTTGATTAGTTGGACCCGTCCGTGTAAGCTGGGGCTGAATCGACGGCGGAGATTGAGTGGTTGAGAAATGGGGTTGGGGGAAACGCGGAGGGAAGCCATCCTCTGTTTTCGGCTGCAAGGAAAACGTTCGAAATAGGGGTTGGCGGAGGAGGCTGCTTTACAGGCGACAATTGGTAGGAAAAAGGGTAGAAAATGGAGAGAGAAAGTGAAAGTATCTCATCTCTTAACCTAAAACGACAGCGTTATTTTAATTTAGGAATGAACAGTGTCAACTTTTTTTCTTTCTTTTTTTGGTCTGAACAGTGTCAACTTCAGACAGATTGATGGCTAGGCTTGACAACAACCCAACGAGTCTGTTATTTGCGTAATGAGGGCATCAAATGTAAAAAGTTAGCCAACTTCATTCCATTCCCTGTCGATAAAAACCAGAAATTTGAATAAGTTTTTTTTTTTTTTTTAATTTTAATTTTAAAGACATTTTTTTTATTGAAAGATGCGATATTATACTAAACTCACACATACTATAAGAATGCTAGGACTCGAATTTAGGAACTTTCATGGAGGAGCAATTACTCCAAACCACTACATTAGTGGGTCTTTTGCGAATAAACTTCTTTTTTTAAAGTGTCGCATGAATTTTATTTTTGTTAAATCTTTGTGGTTTTTAATTGCTTTGTTTTTGGGAGTTTTTAATTTGAGTTTTCAAGTTTGATGCCTCTTTGGTCAATATTTGAGAAAAATACATTCATCTTTTTGATGAGGATATACCATGATCTTTCTTTTTTGTACATAAATCTTTGTGGGGTTTGATTGTTTTCTGCTTTTAGGTTTGATGGTGTGGATATTGAATCACTATGTAAATCTGGAATCTTGTTGGATTATTATGTTGTTTGTGTTGTCTTGATATGTCTTTTCGGTTGTTAACACCTTAGACGTGGCTTAGATGATTCCTTATATAATGAATTCGATGATATTTCAATTAGACTACACACACTAATATCAAGACATTTTGACAAAATCTTGTTAGCCGTTTGACACTATACTTCAAATATTATGTATAGGGTCATATTTTTAAAATATTTGAATATATTTAGTGTCTGTTTGACATTGTTTATTTGGGGTAATAAGTGATTTTTTTTAAATTTTGGGAAGTCCAACCCGTTTGGTAAACTGTGAGAAAATCACTTATTGTTAAAAATTATTGTGAGAGAAAGCTATAAAGGAAAACAGCTAATGGGGTGCTTTCATTTTCTGATTATGCTGGAATTAGTTTCGAAGAGGAACTGAGTTTAATGATTAATCGGCAATCATTTTCTGATTATCAATAAAATCAATACCAACAACACTTTTAACAAAAATTTTACCAAATGCCAAACTACTTTCTCTCACAGCTGATTTTACCAAACGCCAAACTCTTATATATATTTCCTTCTTTATGTATTTGAAGTTCTAATAAAAGAAAATACGAAAAACATGTACATTAGACTTCTTTATAAGAGTTGACGCATAACCTATCGATCATAAAATCTTACTAAATGATTTAAACACTCATAAACTGCAGGTTAAACAATTCTTCCAATATAAAGTTGCCCATAAGAATCGAAAATACAAAAAATTTAAAAACATGGTGGTTCCTTTCCATCACTGTAAAGGTTAAATCTAAATTAAGTTAGCTGATTGCCTAATTGAGTCATTGGTGTCCAAAAATTTCTTCTACCAAAGCAATATTGAACTAGTTCAGCAAGAGAAACACTACACCCTAGGCTCGCCCACTTAACCTACAGAGGAGAAACTTTAGGCAACGAAACATTAATTGGATACCAAGCCCACAAATATTCCAGCAAAACCTACTGATGAACCCCGATAGACCCCTTAAGGCCGATCTCCTTCGCCTTATCAGAACAAACACCACTTTAAGTAACTAATAAATGTAATTAAATAATGCTAAATATTATTTAATTACATAAAAGATAATAAATAAATAATTATTGACCTAAAGAAACTAATGTTATGTTTATTTAAAAGAACAAATCTCTCAAGACGAAAGTTCGTCGGCACATATCTATGTCCGGGACAATTTGCCAGATTGGACTTTTCTCGAAGACGTTTATCGGGAAACGTCTATGCCGACTCCATTTCGTCGGGGCACGGTATCTGTTGGCAAACTTTTGTGGAGAGATGTCTCATCCTGCAAATTGTTGCCGGCATAGGTCTGTGTTGACGAAAGTTCGTTGGGAAAGGGTTTTTGTTTCTTCTTTTAAAAAAATATATGATTAGTTTCTTTAGTTTAATATATGTATTTAAGTAATATCTTAGCCTCTTAAAATTACTTTAATTGCTAATTATATTTTAATTATTATCTATTTAGTAAATAATTATTTTACTAATTTCATAAATTAATTAATAAATAGTAATTTATTATTTTAATTTATTTTGTGGACTTTGGTTTTGAATT
This sequence comes from Prunus dulcis, assembly GCF_902201215.1. Taxonomy (NCBI): domain Eukaryota; kingdom Viridiplantae; phylum Streptophyta; class Magnoliopsida; order Rosales; family Rosaceae; genus Prunus; species Prunus dulcis. The sequence goes on along the minus strand of NC_047653.1, from coordinate 8,107,788 downwards.
TGTATATAGAAAATTAGTTTGTTTAGTTTAATATTTGCAATTAAAACATTTAATACTAATACTAATATATAATTTATGAATTTAATTAAAATATTTAATTATTATTATTCACTAAATAAATAATAATTAAAACATAATCAATAATGAAAGTAATTAAAAAATGCTAAGGTATTATTTAATTACAAAAACTATTTTATTGACCTACGGAACAAATGTTATATTTAAAAAAAGAAAATGACAGACGTGTGAATTTTAATAAGTTTAACGAGTACAGCCGCGCGACTATACTATTTAAAGATTCGAATTTATTTAAAACGTATAGCCGCTCGGCTGGACTTTCTAAATATTTTAATATATTTAAAGAGTATAGCCGCTCGGCTGGACTTTCTAAATATTTTAATATATTTAAAGAGTATAGCCGCTCGGCTGGACTTTCCCATTCTTCTACATGACTGCTGCAGAAGAAAGCACTTTGTTTGCAAAAGAATACCCCTTTGCTACACCCTTTGGAAAACACCCGTCACAACTTGATCTTTGGTGCCAGAAGCAATGCCTGACATGTTGGTTGCCAAAGCGTTGGCATGGTTGCTTAGACAACTTACGAGAATAGTTGCAGTCCCGACTTTGTCAGCCTTGTCAGCGCGCAGATTGGATTTAAGGCACTCGATGCAGGATGTTGGTACCTCAGCACTGTGACATTCTGCTGGGATTAGTTTGTCATCTGCATTTAAACGGTTGACAAGTTATTAATTAGAGCACTGACCAGTGGGCTGTTTACATTGTAATGTTTCTCTCATTAGGGTTGGTTTGAAGTGAAGATCATCTCTCAGATCAGACCTCTTTGCTGTCATTGACTGATCGTGTATATGATTCATGAATTGCATGCCATGGTTGCATTTCTACACAGATTTACTCATTCTCTTTCTATGGAAACAAAATTAGTAAAGCACAATTTAATAGAACTTCAAGTTTTTTACTGCAACAGATGTGAGTCAATTTTCGTTTTCCTGCTAAGAAATTGCAAATCCTGACAATAGTTGCTGGAGATTGGTCATAAATTAGATATTATATGGTGGATATGCATCTCACAGACTCGCAGTGTATCTATTTTTTTTTTTTTGGGTCAAAAACTCGCAGCGTATCTCAGCCATCCATTTCTATGCACATACACTAACTTGGGGTTGACCAAAAAAAAATAATAGTAACTTGGGCCTTGGGCCTAGCAAGCCCAGCCCAGTTTTCTTCAGTAAATGTATGCAGTAGGGGGATTTAGCTCAGCCCAGTTTATATTAAGTAAATTTCTGGAGTAGGGAGATATTAAACTTTATGTAGTGCGAGGCGGTTCTAGCTCAAGTGATTAAGAGCAGTTATCTTTACACTCAAATTCATGTGTTCGGATTCACCCTCCTTATTATCGCTTGTATGAAGAATTAAAAAAAATGTTTTTGTTTGCTTGCTAAGAAATTGCAAATCCCAAAATAGTTGTTAGAGATTGGTCATCACAACTTGAGTTTATGCAGGGACAGTAAACTTGTGATGCCTAAAGGTTGGCCCAATTTCATGGTATCAAGTCCATCAACAGCCTTCCTTGATGCACTTCCAATTCACACTGAGAAAGCCTTTTGCACTCAGAGATCAAACTGAATTGGCAACTGCAGGATCACCCTTTCCCTATTTAGACTTATTACCCCATAAACACTCATGATCAAAAGAAGATGAGTCAAATATCTACTTCTTGTCACATTAAGATTAAATGCAGTCTGAAGGTTGCAATATGCCAAATCAGAAGACCTGCAATTATGTGCACCAAATCAGAAGACCTGGAATCATGGGCACCAAATCTCATAAATAATGAAGTATCTTTTCCATCTGTCCAAAACTCATATTAATTTTTTCTCTGTTTTGTACGGAGACTTATGATTCACTTGAACTCTCAAGTTTCAAATCCAATTAGTTGTCGAGTGGGGTTACCAAGGTGGTTGTGTCCCTCCTCCTTTTCCCTTGCTTGGCACCCAAGATCGAAACTCTAGATTTCTTTCCTCCAAATATAACCCAAAAAAATTCCAGTTAAGTTAGATTCAAAATGCTTGGATATGTACAACTTTTTTGGGTCAACATCAAAATGCTTGGCAAAAAAGGCACCAAAATGGTAGTAATGACAAGTTTGTGAAATACTCCTATAAACCCACAAAAGTTGTCAGTCCTTTTCTTGATTGTCCAACAATTCAACGAGTACGCTATTAATAAAACATGATTAACTTTGGTTTTTTTTTTTTTTTTCCACTTGATTATGTGAACTCTGTGTCACCTTTTCTTCCAAGTCGGCAAACCTATTGAGATCCTAAGTGTCAAAGATGCCAAAGATGTCAAAGATGTAAAATCAATCCAACTTCAATAATTGGGTGAAAACTGCATCAAGTCATGAACTCATACATGAGAAAGAGGTCATATTTCTATGGAAATAAAATCAAAGCATGCATGCCCAACTGTTTGTCTATATTCTTGAAGTCAATATAAGCAATATGAGGTCCAAAACAATCAATTGGGCATAGTTTTCCAAGATCACAAAGAATGCCAACCAGAAAGTGATGAAATTGCATGAATAATTGTATACCACACCAACCAAAATGAAACAGAGACTAATTATTTTTTCTGGTTCTTTTTTATATTGCCTACTCTCATTTTGCCATTGTTTTTAACAAAAAGAAGGAAGCAAACTTTGGTCCCAATTGTTTACTTAAGATGATTTGTTAGCCCATCCATTACACTGCCCATATGCTATGCTGCAGAATTTCTTGCGTAAGAATACCCACACAAAAAAAGTGGCAGACAAATGAGAAAGACAGGCAACGCATGTCTTCCGTACATAGTTCACTGGCTTTGGAGTTCTCAAGCTCTTCCTCTGATATTTATTTTTGGTTTTCTGCCCTTGTTTTCTGCAGTGTAGAAAAAATCTGGTGGAGGCTTTTTTTGTTTTGCCTTGAGAGTACCAGATTATTCCTAGGCAGAAAATTTAGTTGCCGTCTGTCGGGATACCAGCCCCCAAATTAGATATTCTCAGTTAGATGTGACTGGTTGATTAATATTTTCAACTCAATATGTCATGCTATTGCTTTTGTTCGCACTCATTTTGAAGAGATTACTAATGTTGACTTTGATTTCTGGAAGTAAACACGCACACAAAATAAGAAATGACGTTGATTTTATTGTGAGCACGAAATTCAGGTGCAGGTAAATACTCTTATTTCTAAATTATCAGCTTTCATCAATATTGAAATTGCATATGACTAATCAATTGTCAATTAAATCTTCAAATTCACACGTATTTCCATGACAAACTATGATTGACCTCTAACATTGCCGTACAAGAGTATCTTTTGTTTTGGACGCCGTACAAGAGTATCTTAGCTTTAAAAAGGAAGAAAAAAAACAAGATATTAAGTTATGTTGTAATTCTTCAATCTTGTTCATTCCTCTTTAATAGAATTAAATATCTACTTTTTATTATTATTTAAATGTAAATAATAGTCTAATTTAGAGTTTCTCACACACACAACCTATGTTATGGGAGTTCGAGCCTGAGACCTTTGGTCTGCAAATCAAGGTCATTTTTCACAGACGAAGTCTAGTTGAGCATAAAAGGACCTTGACTTACATATCAGAGGTCTCAGGTTGAACCCCATGTCATCAATTATGTGTATGTGTGAAAAACCCTCTCCCTTATAGTTTAGAACGGAAAAAAGCCTCAACTTACATACCAGAAATCTCATGTTAAACCTCCATGTCATCAATTATGTGTGTGTGAGAGAAATCTCCTCCCCTATAGTTTAGAGTCATTATCACTTGTACTTAAAAAAAAAAAAATCTACTTCTTAAGTTGATTAATCAAGCATTCTTTAACATTAAGAAATTGACCATCTTCAGCAAACAATCAACAACAACCAAACAAAAAACAAAACAAAAAAAAAAAAAAAAAAAAAAAGAAAAAAAAAAAGGCAGCATGACTTTTCTTGACACGTAACTTGTAACTTGCGCACGTATCCCTTGAAAGTTCGATTCTTTATAACTGCCTTCTCTTCTTCCCTCCCTCCCTCTTTCCGTTTATTGCCGTAAGTGGCTTCATTGAGCACAATTTCACTAGAAACTTTGAAACCCAAGTTCGGATCTTTAAGTTCTGCTTCTATCTTCCACTATTTTCCATTTGGGTGCTCTTCTTCTTCACCAGTTACAAAACCCATTTCAATATACACAGATTTAGTGGTACCAGACCACTGTGTTGAACTTAACATTGACTGAGAGCATTGGGGCCTGAATGGCAAGGCAAATGGACACAGAGTCGGCTTCTGTTTTACGGGGTTTTCGACCGGTGAGTGTTACTACTTTCTCTGTTTCGTTATGTTCCTATGCCCATTGTTTTGCTTTCTTTCTGTGTTTGTTTCCAGGGAAAGTAAAGTAAGCAACATGGGAAAGGAAAGAGTGAAATTTTTGAGTCTTGTGTTACCATTTTTTGTTTTTGAAAATGGGTTTTGTTGTTTTTGATTTCAAACACTTTCAATCTTTATTATGTGTTTTCTTCCGGAATCTTTTTAATTTTATCACTATCTTTTGGTCTATGACTATCGATCTTATCGACTTACTTAGACTATATCTCATTGTCATTTTTGTATTCCTGTAAGAGTCTGACTTGTTATTTGTGTTCGTACAATCACCGAAATTCCTCGTTTTCCATGTTACTTTTGGCTGTGATATAAAGTTTATGTTTTTCCATTTGTTTGGGTATGTTAGCTGATTCGGGACAGTTGCTAAATAATTTTTGTCGTGATTATATGTATTGTTTTGTAAAATTATATTTTATCTATTCAAGAAAACTAAGTTGAGTTTTCCCATGTCAATCACCTTCATGGCTTCTTAGTTTTCTTTCACTGGTGCTGCATAAACCATAATTTTTAGAGGCTTTCATCCTTAAATTCACGAATTCAATCTACCTTTATTTGCCTTGTTAGTTTAGTACTTCTTCACTTCTAACTAAGTGATCCTTCTGTTTGAGCATCACCAATTCATTTGGTTGCATTGAAGACAAAGGATGTGAGAAGAACTCACCGTGTCCGAACTCCAGGATACCTGGAGTTGATTTCAACATCCACAATTGTCGGTCTAGAGAGTTTAATATGGTTGTGGACTGGATTAACTCATTATAGAGCACACATTTTGTCTTAATTCTGTTCTGCATTTCTTTTCTTATTGGTTTTTCCTCTGCTTGGTTATATTAGTAAATGGAATTCAGTTCACTTTAAAATTTGCAAACATAGTAACACTTATCTTACTTGTTTTATTTGAAGAATCTGTACAAGACAACTCTATGCCTTGCTTATCAGAGCCTTGGTATTGTTTATGGGGATCTAAGCATATCCCCCATATATGTCTACAAAAGCACTTTCTCAGGTGATCTGCATCTTTATGAGGACGATCATGAGATTCTTGGAGTACTTTCTATCGTTTTCTGGACTTTGACTCTTATCCCCCTTTGCAAGTACATTATATTTGTGTTAGGAGCAGATGACAATGGTGAAGGTACTTACAGTAACCTCAGTTAACTTATAGCATATCTGGGTTTGAGATTATAATTGGTTCATGTTGGATGTTTGAGATTCACTTTTAGTTTTACAGGTGGAACTTTTGCTTTGTATTCATCACTATGCCGGCACTCAAGAATGGGCCTTTTGAACACAGTTCATCCTGCACATGAACGTATATCTTCTTACTGTTCTGAAATACCTACCAAGGATACAAGAATGAGCTTACTCATAAAAGAATTTTTTGAGAAGCATAAGAGTTCTCGAATAGTATTGCTACTTGTAGTTTTCCTAGGAACTGGCATGATAATTGGTGATGGTATCCTTACTCCAACAATGTCTGGTATGATTTCTAAAATTATCTCTCCAGCCTTTCTGATTGACCCTTTCTTCAATTGAACATGGGAGTATCTTCCAGTTCATGTTTCTCTCTGCAGTCACTGATGTTGACCTAATGAGGTTTTGTTATATATGCTGGCAGTTCTTTCTGCAGTTTATGGAATCAGAATTAAAGCTCCAGATTTACATGAGAGTAAGTGAATCACAAATAGATAAATTAAATGTTCTTTGTGTGAATCACAAATAGATAAATAAAATAGATAAATAAAAGCTCTGATATCATGCAATATAATTTTCGCTCAATTTTTATGGAGAACTACCTTTTCTAATTGCATTTTACGTTCATACATGGCAGATTATACTGTGTTCATAGCTTGCATCATCTTGGTCGGGCTTTTTGCTCTTCAGCATTATGGGACACACAAAGTTGGGTTTCTTTTTGCTCCAATCATGTTAATATGGTTGCTATGCATTTCTGGGGTAGGCATGTACAATATCTTCTGCTGGAACCCTGGTGTTATAGGTGCTCTGTCTCCCTACTATATTTATAACTTCTTCAGAAAAACTGGAAGAATTGGGTGGAGTTCCCTTGGAGGCGTTGTTCTTTGTCTCACAGGTTGGTCGATAGGAAAAAGGTTCTCTGTCGCCCTACTATATTTATTTCTAAGGCTAAAATAATATTTGTCTATGACAGGTACAGAAGCAATGTTTGCTGATCTTGGGCATTTTTCCAAACTCTCTATCAGGGTATCTTATTCTCATATCTTAATTTGACTCCTTGAAGCATAAAACTGCTTAATAGTTGTTTAGTTGTCTTTTAAGGATTTTTGGTTGATGGACAATTTTCTCTTGCTTGTTTCTAGCGGTACCACCACATGTATAGCTGTTTTTCTTCGCTCTAGCCATTTATTTATGACTTTTTTTTTTCTTTTTTCTGGCAGATTGCATTTACAGGCCTTGTTTATCCTTGCTTAGTCCTGGCATACATGGGAGAAGCTGCTTATCTCTCCAAGAACAAAATGGATATTAGTAGCAGTTTTTACAAGGCCATCCCAGGTAAAGCTTGATTAATATATCTTTCTGGTGTAATGCACCAACTAGTTGTTTTAATGAAAAGCCATTCTTCTTATTAGGGAACTAAATTTCAATTCTCAAAAGCAATGATTTCAACAAGTTTAGCTTCCACTTCCAATTTAAGGCATGTCATTATTCTTGGGTATAGCAGGCTTTAAAGTATTGGGTGATTATTTTTAATATCCATAATATCATTAGCTTTTTTACTGTGTAGTAAACCTTTATTGTAGCTTCTGAATCTTTAGAAGTGTCAATCTGTGTGCATTCTTGTACCAGTTTTGGATTTCATCTGATCTCTTTTTGCTATTCAGAGGTTATGTTTTGGCCAGTACTTATTATCGCAACTCTTGCTTCTGTGGTGGGAAGTCAAGCAATAATTTCAGCTACCTTCTCAATAGTCAGTCAGTGCAGGGCACTGAGGTGCTTCCCACGTGTGAAGATCAAACATACATCAAATCAGATACATGGGCAGATATACATACCTGAGGTGAATTGGATGTTGATGATGTCATGTCTTGCTGTCGTTATTGGATTCAGAGACACTCGTATGATAGGCAACGCATATGGTTTGTACTCTCTCTCTCTCTCTCTCTCTCTCTCTCTCTCTGCAGTTTTGCGTTTCTGAAATAATCATTTTTACGCCATGTTGCATGTTCAGGGCTTGCTGGAGTGACAGTGATGTTCATCACAACCTGCTTGATGTTTTTAATTATTAGCACAGTTTGGAAGAAAAATGTTCTTCTGGCAGTCTTGTTTTTCGTAGTCTTTGGATCTCTAGAACTACTCTATATTTCTGCCTGTCTTGGTAAAGTACATCATGGAGGCTGGCTTCCCCTTCTATTTGCTCTTGTAATTGTGTCTTTGATGTCTATCTGGAATTACGGGACCATGAAGAAAGATGCATTTGAGCTGGAAAACAAGGTATCATTGGATAGGCTTCTAAGCCTTGGGCCAAGCCTAGGTATAGCAAGGGTCCCTGGAATCTGCCTACTTTACTCTAATGTTGCCTTTGGTCTACCTCCAATGTTTGCACATTTTGTCACAAACTTCCCTGCATTTCATCATACTCTCATCTTTGTGACCCTTAAGTCTTTGATGGTTCCAAAAGTTCCAGTTGTTGAGCGTTTTCATGTAAACCGAATTGGCCCACCAGAATTGTCTATTTTCCGGTGTATTGTAAGGTACTTTCCATAAAGTTTTTGTGGTATGAAGCTGAACTTCATCATGTTTTGCATGAAACTGAATTTTGATTCTTAAATATTCTGAATCAAGAATAGTTCTTGAAATTCTTTAATGCTGTTATGAATCAGGTATGGATACAAGGAAGTGAGAGATTGCTACAACTTTGAAACCCAACTGATTGAAAAGGTGGCAGAGTTTTTGAAACAGGAGAGTACTATTGAAGACATGACAGTTAGAGGGCAGTCACCAAACCATATATCTGCTGCAGTGGGAAACGAGGTTTGTCGTGACATTGCTGAGCAGCGGAGGAAGGAGGTTAGTGGGGGCAGTGGTGAGCAGTGGAGTAACACAGGGTTTCAAAGTTTGGGATCCTGTCAGGAGATGAAGAAACTCATGGAGGCACGGGAAGCTGGTGGCGTGGCCTACATGATGGGCAATCCTTATATTGTGGCAAGTGGGGTATCACCATTCCTGAAGAAGTTTGCCATTAACATTGTCTATGGTTTTCTGAGACGGAACTGCAGGCGTCCAGCAATTGCACTTGGAGTTCCACATACCTCACTGCTTGAAGTGGGAATGCTTTATCAGGTGTAACTATAGCATGTAGTAAATAAACTCAGAGGTAAGAAAGGAGGTTGACAGAGAAAAGTTATTTTCTTTACCAAGCTTTTTATTTGATGAAATAGAAATGCAGTTGATATGGGGCATTGACAGGATGTTTATGGTTAGCAAATATAGGGAAAAATGTGCTTAGCTGTGTATATGGTGCAAGTTGTAATCTGATCATAGGAAACTTAAAATGAAGTGCTAACAGCCAACACTCTTATGTACTTCACAAGATATATATAATAAACAAGAAAAAAGTTTTGGCAAAAAACTCATGTACATGGTGTTTTCCTTTTGTCGAACTTATTTACACTAACCTTCTCCATGTTCCATTGGTTTATGAGAGGAAGAACTTAATGATACATTTTCTCAGGCATACAAGTCCCTGACTCCCCAACCCGGGTGTTGGGACCCGAGACCTACACTTTGATTCTAAACTTGGCAGCTAGGACCCTGTTGAAGAATATGAAGTCCCCAAGTTTGATTCTAAACTCAGATTCAAATTTTCAAACCAATTAAACTCCTTTTCTCATTCCAGTCCATTCCACAACCAAACACCACCTTAGAGTTTGCGTATGACAATTGGACACCCAATTGAGGATTGATGATAATAAATTTGGTATTATAAAAATTGACAAATAACCGTACAAAATATGGTATCATATTGTATGGCTACGGAGCTGCAACATAGCCTAGTTAACTTGAAACTTAATTTGATAGCTTAGGGGCCAACTGCCTGGAGATAAGAAGTCAATTGTGTGACCACAAATCACTCCCTTAAATCAATGCCTTACAGGGGCAGCCTCACACTTGTTGCCTGTCAACTTTTGGGGTCTGCGTTTCGTTAATAAATTATATAACATCTTCCACTATATTAACCTTAGTGCACAGAACATATTTCTCAGGCATTTTTCTCTCTCTCCCTCTCCAAGCAAAAGGGCAGGCTCTATGTATTATTTTTCTTTAGCTGCCTATAGCATTTTCTTCAATGCATCTAGATATCTACTTATTCTTACTGTATTTCTCTTGGCTTCACTTTATGTGTTCTTGGCCATAGAGAAAGCCAAAATCTTTCATGAAGGCAGGAACTTGGTTCATCTGCAGTTTCAGGAGACCTCTGCATATAATCATTCAAATGGCTCATATTACAATGATTTTCGAGACCGGTGAGATGATATTGATAGAAGATCTAAAGAAATGGACGGCTGTGATCGTCAAGTCAACCATGAAATCTTATGTAACAATCATACACAACTAAATTGTAGTTCTTTTGGGGCTTCACTTAGTAAAATTATTGTTGGTTCCAAAAGGAAAATATTGTATACCAATTATAATATATGATTTACTCAATACATCTCTATTCTGGGCTCCACTTCAAACCCATTTGCTAGATTTGATTGGAAATTTGCAGTTTTGGAATTTGTCATTATAGAAGGCCCCATACTTTTGAGAATGGCTTTATGGACCTCACCAATGGGTCACTATTTGGTGTGGGTTGTCCCACGTGAGCCACTAGAGTCTATCTCTGGTGAGAGTTTATCATTTTACTACCGGCATGATCAAAGTTTGACTTCAATCATACCATTTCTTGGGTTGAAATAAATAAAAACCTTTGCCACATGAGCAATATGGCATGCCTACGAGCGCCTTATTCTCAACTGAAGAGATTTTTGGGTGTTATTAGTTATACACGCTCTTTAATAAGTCACGTGATGAGAGAGATAGATTCACAAATACATATAAGAATCATCGTTAATTGTGATAAAAGAGATATTTCAAAATCTCAATGAAGTAATATGTTGACGTATCATTTAATAACTTTCAATGGTTAGATAGATGGGAGATATTTTAATACAAAAACAATTTTGCCAAGGAGAGAATCTAAGTACTCAGCATGACTAATGAATTTTCCATGGCTTCTTATTGAAAATGAAAATTTTCTTTATTTTCAGACAAAATTTAATGATCATATCAAGCTACTTGTATTTAAGTTTTCACAACATGAATGTTATTCGAGATAACCTTAAAAAAAAAAAAAAAAAATTAACATGCAAAGAATATTAGGGCACTTATTTAATTCATAATGACCGTTGGAGCTTGCCACCGCAAGGGGACAAACATGGAATTTCAGAGGTCATATGTCTGATAATCAGAAAAATTCCTAGCCGTTACAACAGCTCGCGATCTCGTGAATACCTGCATACGCTTGGGGCAATTTTGGAAATAAAGCATTCAAAATATTCAAAGTTCGACCGTTATAAGACTTGAAAACCTCGCGACCGTTTCAAAAAAAAACACAACTCAACCCCAACTCTCACTCTCTTTATCTATACAAATCCATGGCCGACGAGAACGCAAACCAGTCAATCATGGAGCCAAAATCATGGCACCCTCTTCACCAAATCGCAGAGTCTCCAAGCCACAAGCTTCTGCTTAAGCAATGGCTGAAAGAAGAAGAGCTAATCCTCAACAGGGTCTCTCTGAAAGAGAACCAAATCGACTCGGTTCGCAAAGAGATCACAATGCTCTTCATATTCTTCTTCCTCTTCCACTCCACAGCTCTCATCCTTCTCTTCAGTTCCTCCTCGAGGGACCCACATGGGTTTGCATGCCGCCGGTCTTGGATCCCGTCACTCTGTTCTCTCTGCTTCTCTCTGGGGATCATTTGGGCCATAAGGTACAAGACTGACATGGAAGGTCACTTGGAGAAGCTTCTGGAGAGAGAGAAAGAGGATAAAAATCTTCTGGGCAAGTGTATCGAGGAGTTGAAGAAGAAGGGTTTGGAATTTGATTTGTTGAAGGAAGTTGATGCGCTTAGGAGGGCCAAGAGTTTGAGAGTTGAAGCTAAAGAGGTGAGGAAGTGGTCCGCTAGGGACTTTGTGACTTTGTTTTTCTTCACAGTGTCTTGCTTTGTGCTTGTTATCACAAGGGCTATTTTATGTAACTAGGAGTTTGACAAATGGGGTAGATTTTGGGATTGGATTAGTTGGTTCTCAGATTCATGTTCTATTTTGGGTTGGATGGGTTTTGCCAGAAGATTTTGGATTCTTTCAAAGAATTGGTGGTGGGATAAATTGGAAGCAAATTGACTGCAGAATGTTTTGTTCTGCTTATTTGTAATTTGGGGAATTTACTATGACATAGTTATGAAGCAAATTTGGATGACTGCTTATGTTGTTGGCCTTGGCATGTTCTTTATAATTTGTATGTTGTTCTTGGATTCATTATAAGCTTACTGCGATTGATGATCATTAATTAGTTTGATCCCATTTTAAAATTAACCTCAATGCTTTAAAAGAGGCAAAATGCCTCAGCAAACACTTCAAGTTTGATGGCCAACAAGTCAAACAAGTTGAAGCATCACATCTGGTCTTTCTTTTTTATTGGAACCTACGAGGAGAAAATTATTAAAAAGAAGAAGTAAACAACAGGGGATAACTTACCAAACTCGGCAACAAAACCAACCCAAGGGTGGGATCAAACTAAACACACAAAATCAACGAAAGCAAAACATGGAAAAATTCACTAAATCTTTACCATAAGCGGTAGAGCCCACGAAGGTAAGGAATCCCACCAGTATTAGGCACGATTTAAAATTTGCTAACATATATGCGACATAATTACCTTCCCGATAAATATGAGAGCAAACAAAATTCATCTGCACAGGGAAGCCCAAATCTTAATTCATTGCAATGCACTCAAAAATCACCACAGATCCAAATCCAAGGATGAATATGAGGCTTCCAAATAAGAGCACAACTCAATGGAAACCTTGAGAGAAACCAAACTTTGCCCAAATTGATAAGCAAGTGAATCAATCGGTACTTAACCACTACGTTCTAGCTAGTACCCAATTGAAATATAGATGAATAAGTCCCAAAGGCACCTGCTAAAGTTCCAAATACAATTAGTCCTACAATGCCTAATAGCATGTACTTCCAGCTCCTAGAGCAAATTCTACAATAGATGAATAAGTCCCTAAGACACCTGCTAAAGCTCCAAATACAATTAGTCCTACAATGCCTAATAGCTCGTAGTTCCAGCTCCTATAGCAAGCAGAAAGCTTGAGATAGCACATGCATGGGATAATGAACGAAACCGAAACAGTAAATATTGAGCCGACAATCGCCGTGAGGGTCTCATAGTAGGGGAAGACATAGGCTATCATAGTGGAGATGACCAGTAATGCCATCCGTATAAGCAGTTTAACAGGTCTCCAATTCTTGTAGTCTTTCTGAAAGTCCACTTTCAATGGCATCAGCTACTGGGGTGACTATCACGGCCATTGTCGGCTCAATATACCACCAGCTACTGGGGTTGCAATATGCAACGGCAGGGTGCCCAAAGCCACAAGGATTAATTATGGCTGTTGGGCTTTCTTTTTTCCTTTTTCCTGAATTTCTAGTTTTCTATTTTAATTTTATTAAAAGTTAACTCTGTTATATGAGGAGTTAAGTAACTGGACTGGTGTCATGCAATTATATAGGGGACAGAGAGGTGATTGGTAAAATGGGGACCGCCCGCCATCAATTATTGCTTAATGGGGTTGCTTTTTTCTTTTTCATTTTGCATACAAGTGATATTCAAACGTAACTTGGGTATAAGGGTAAATGTTTTTAATCACTTGAGTTACAAGACTTTTGCTAGAGTTAGCTTTGTTTTTAGGAAGAGTTCTCTTTTGCTAGACTGTATACTTTAGTTTTAGCCTGAACTTTTCCAAGTTTACTTTTGTACTTGCTGGGATCAGTTCATTCAGCTTGAAAGCAGCCAATCCTAATTGGAGACTATGGTATTTTCTTTGCTGAATGTTGCATCTGCAATCTACTCAAATCCCAAAAGGAAACTAACCATTTCAGAGTAGTTGAATTAGGAGGAAAAGACAGAGAGAAAGCAATAATGGTAACCATATTCAAGCAATGGGAAATACGTAGAGACAAGGTATACAAGTCTCTGTTTGGTATGGACCAGGTTTTATAGTTTATGTGCTCTCTGTATCTTCCTTGAATTCACCTTATTGATTGCTTGGAAAAGCCATTAATATTTACAGGGTTTTGATGGAAATACCCATTTAACGCGGTATATTAAGTGGATGAGATATTTGATGAAAATACATCTTTAAAGTTGGCCACGTGATGAAATTTAATCGGATGAAGGACCACATTGATTGATTTGAGAATTTTGAAAACTAAAATAAAAATTTAGAAAAAATTCATGGACACTAGTGATAAAAAAAAAAACCCACATTTATAATAAGGTACATAAACAATGCGGTTCAGAAACCAGAAATCAAAGGTACTTTTGAATTGAGATGATGAGAAACTAATTGTATATTCTCATAAGACAAGAAATTTCTTGGTAGACTGAAGTTCAATACAATTATTCAATACTCTTGAACAAGTTCTACAATCGATGAGTAAGTCCCTAAGACACCTACTAAAGTTCCAAATGCAATTATTCCTACACTGCCTAATAGCTTGTAGTTCCCGCTCCTATAGCAAGCAGAAAGCTTGAGATAGCACATGCAGGGGAGAATGAAGGAAACCGAAACAGTAAATAGCGAGCCGACAATCGCCATGAGGGTCTCATAGTAGGGGAAAACATAGGCTACCACTGTGGAGCTGACTAGTAATGCCATCCTTATAAGCAGTTTAACAGATCTCCAATTTTTGTAATCTTCTGGAAGTCCACCTTCAATGGCATTAGCTACTGGGGTTACCATCAACGCATATTTTGCGATTGGAATAAGTAGAATGGTGTATATTGCAACTCTTGCACTCACTTCTGTTGTTGGTAGATTCAAAGTGATCTGTAATTCGACACCGTCTCCATACATAAGATAGCCGGTGACTGCGGTTACCATGCAAGTGATGGTTACGAGTAGAAAGCTAAAGAACACAACCTGCATATCAATCAACAAAGGATTAGGTTATTAAAAGTAATTGAAGTAAAATGCCTATCATATTATCAAATCTTTATGCGCACAACATTAACATTCGTCTGACAAAAGAACATTACACTATATAGGCCGGTTTTAAAGTAGACATATGCAAATTTTGCAAAGACCAAACCACAGTCCTTTTGTTTGGCTCAATGGGGTTCTGTTCCAGTTTTGAAATCAAAGGATGGCTCAAAATCAAACCCTTCGCACTAATCACCAAATGGACTTTGGATTAACTACCGAAACCCCTTCCATGCCCGTAAATTTTACGAATTCCTTATCGTTACATCCATATACATACATAACACATACATATTTGTAATCTCTGTTTCATACTGGAAATTATTTTGTCTATATCCTGCATACCTTGCTGAACTGATTTTTATCTCGCATAGAAATGTATATTGAAGGGGTGATTGCATGTCCTGCAAAGCAAAAAATATACAAGCTCACAGCGGTAGGAAGGCCCCCCACATTTAACAAGTCTCCACTTGCATGAAACCCAACACCTCCAAATGCACCAACACACACAATGGAGCCAACAATGATAAGGCAACAGAACACTCCAGTGGCCGAAACATAGGACAATATGCTCATCTCAGTGATCAGCATTGTGGGCAAGATGATCAAAGCTGTAACTAACACAAATGACTGTCTACCACAGATTAACAACGACCCGAGCTTGATCCTGAATTTCGGAAACAGCTTATACAAGCTATCACTTTCTAATATTATGAGGCCTACGGCAACCAGGTACAATTCTGTGCTCAAAATAATTAAGACTATGATTCTGGCTGTTTTACCAAAGGCACGCTCAGCAATGTCAAGGTAGCTTGTAATTGATGGATCAGAATCCATGCATTTCTTTAGCAAGATGGCTGTGTAGAAGGTGATAATGGAAATTAGAAACAAGAGCACCAAGCTTAGCCACCCTCCCCTTGAGAGGGCATAAGGAAGTGTTACAAGACCAGCACCTGAAAAATTAATCAAACAAGGGTAAATAAATTGTAAAGTCCTCCAAAATAGAAACACAGTAACATGAGAGTGAAACAAATTTAAATATACTGCTTACCCAGGAAAGCATTTGTTCCATTAAAGCAAGCTTTCAAGAAGCTGGATCCTTTGCTTTGAGTTAGTGGAGTTCTTAACTCATTTGCCATTGTTTCTTATGTTGGAGAGAGAGAGAGAGAGAGAGAGAGAGAGAGAGAATCTCAGAGGCCATAACTTCTGAAATTATGAGAATATATATGTTTATATAGATAGAGAGAGAGTTTCTACTGAGAGATCCCTCAGATTTTATTTGAGGGACATCTTTATAGAGCCCACTCAACATTGTATTTCACTAATCCATACCGTCTATTTGGTATATATTCATTCAAAGATCATCTTTACAAAGAATCATTTGAATCTGATATCATTTGACCACTCAATTGAATTATTTTAGTATTTTCTTGAAACATCGTGTTCATTGATTTTGTAAGACACAATTGGATATTGAAACGGTTTCTAATTTGTCTAATTTTTTGCAAGGATGATCTATGAATGTAGACTTAAAAAATAAATGGTTTGGATTGTTGAAAAAATATTTGTAAAGGACCCTAAAGGACATCAAATAAAATTATTTGAGAGTTCCCTCAATAGAATGAGACTGATATATATATATATATGCATATACTTTTGGAGTCCATCCCAATTAATTAACTTCTGAAATTATGATAAATTGATAATGTTGATGCTTATGTATAGCATCAGTAGTGAGTAATTTGGGGATTTCTGGGAACATGTTCAATAATAAGTTATTTATTGCATTTGTTGGACTAGCTACCCTAGCTTAAATGGCTTATCACTGTCTTCCTAAACTTATCATGATATGCCTAAATACAGTGGGCCTTGGATTGTTGTCTCAATGTCAATGTCAATGTCATGTCCAGCTGGGTGTCCATGCATATGCATGATGCATCACCTTCACATGTGTGCTTGCTAAGTAACTCATATGGAACCTCTGTCATTGTCCAGATCAGGGTTTATTGCCCTTGTCTTGTACCATGTTTATGGTTCTCTTTGTTTCTTCCTTGATTTCACCTTCAATGATTGCTTGGAAAAAGCCATTGATATTAATAATAAGCCACATAAACAATGCGGTTCAGAAACCAGATATTCCTTTTTTTTAGGAAATTTGGAAAGCTCCAATTTATCTTAGCAATAGAAAAGGTTCCAAACATCACAATCATTCTAACAAAATGTCCAACCAAAAAACATAAAGAATAAGATATAAAGACAATGAATAAGAATTTTTTTTATACATATAACTACATATATGAACAATAATTAAAAATTATGTGTATATTCATTCCTCCCTCTCCCAAGAAAAACAATAAAGAAAAAAACTCAATCACTATTGCTGTACCTCTTTCTTCAAGTCCATCAAAATTCTCACTTGCCATTGCGAACAGTATTGTAAATTATGGGTTGAGTGGCCTTTGCAGGTAATTGACTTGTATCCCCCACCACGGTTGTACTTGCCGATGAGTTGTAAACGCTAGAATCAGTTCCTTTAGTTGACATATCGATAGTCATACTGTTTATACCACTTATGTCATCAAATTTCCAGTCAGTCAAGTAACCAGGCTTTGAGGTTACAGTCGCCACTTCGATATCTCCTGAAAGCATTCCCACCACACGGGACATCGATGGTCGTAGCAATGGTGATGCTTGAGTGCACAAAAATGCTATAGCAATTACTCGTTTTACTTCTTCCTCGTTGAATTCGGATAATCTGGAGTCCACTAGTTCAACTTCACGTTTGGTTTCATGCAAGTACCAAGCCTAAGAAGTAAGACCATGAAAGTGCATTAAGAAATGGAGTGAGCTGTATTGGTCCAAAAAGTGTTAGAAGTGACAATTTCTTACCCATTCAAGAAGATAAATCTTTTCTTCATCCAAACTCGGGTCAGAATTTGGCCTACCACTGACAGTTTCTAGGGCCACAACACCAAACGAAAAGACGTCACTCTTCTCTGTAAGGTGTCCACGCATGGCATATTCCGGGGCAAGATACCCACTGCATCATTGACAAGAACGTGTACTACTTATCAACATAACATATTTATAAGACAAAACAGGAAATGAAGAGCTATATCTGAAAACATAAGTAAGGTGACTAAATCTTTAAGAGCTAAGAGCTTACACTGTTCCTGCAACCCGGGTACTGATGTGGGTCTTTTTATCATCATAAAGCTTGGCTAAACCAAAATCTGATATTTTGGGGATGAGATTAGAGTCAAGCAGGATATTACTGACCTTCACATCTCTGTGCACAATCCGAAGCCTTGATTCCTCATGAAGATAAGTTAAACCTCTTGCGACGCCCAAGCATATATCAAAACGTGTTGACCAATCAAGATTCAAACTTCTTTTTCCTGCTTCATACAAGCCATTATTATAAATCTTTATAATCTTTTATATTCTACATGAAACAGTAATAATGCTATTCTCATACCAAATAATGCTTGATCAAGACTGTTGTTCTCTAGATACTCATAAACAAGGAGTCGCTTATCTCCCTCGACGCAGAATCCATACAAATCCACTAGGTTATTGTGTTGCACAGCAGAGATAGTGGCAATCTCAGTTACAAACTGGCTCTTTCCTTGATGGGATGCTGCAGACAATTGCTTCACAGCAATTACTCTTCCATCATTAAGTGTTCCCTGTTAACAAAATTCATTAATGTTTAGAGAAATTAATATATTATCAATATCCTTGAGTGAAAATGAAACTTGAGCAGCTAATGAGTTTGATGGTTTGGACAGGCATACACACTTCTACATATAAGGCTAATTTCTTTTACTGGAATTGCAACAGCTGGCATCTTACCAATCACGACACATGGTCTCATAGTAAGAAGTACACTGCTGCCAGTGCCAGCCCATAAAAAGTATGGCGACCATTTTTAACAGGGACATAAGAAGAAAATTTTAGAAAAACGAAATCAGAAAAGAGGATGAAAACGTATGATGGTTCAAGAGGGTATGGTTTACATCCAGGCATATGTGATAGACGTCACAGTTCTATGCTTGTATCAATTAGTAAAAACTGAGGCACTAACATGGGTGCAGCCAAATGTCGTTTAGAATAATAACTTACCTTATAGACAGGTCCAAATCCTCCCTCCCCAAGCTTATTAGCTGGATTAAAGTCATTTGTAGCTGACTTCAGTTCCGAAAAGCTGAAAGTGAGTGGCCCGATATCTATCCCTAACAGCTCTGCAAATTTAGCATAACAACTGTTATATTTGTGAGCCTGTTTATCCAGCAATAAGTTTGCTTCTTTTTGCATTTTTTTTTTCAAGTTTGCATCTGCTTTAGTAGCTTATAAGCTTTACAGCAAGGAACATGTAAAAGGGATTTACTTATAGATACTCATGGATATTTTTTCATTTATGTTTTTTGGAACATATGAGGGGCCACCCGAAAATGCAGCTCATTCTTTCTTAAGTACGGGAAGCGCAGATGGCTTGCCCAATGACAATATTGAATCACATTTAGAACACAAGAGTTAGAGTTTAAATTTTTGTAACTACAGAGTGATATTGATGCCCAAAGTAGAATTTTTTTTTTTTTTCTCTTGCATCAATCGTCAGACACTTTTGAGTCAAACTTGCATTGATAAACCACAGAAGTAACAATTTACCTTCATCGTCCATTGTGTTAGTCCTTTTTCTTCTTTGGAAAATATAGAAAGTGGCCACCATCAGAATTAAAACTCCACCACCAACAATGATTCCTACAATCAGCCCAGTCCTATTCTTCTTACTAGTTGTGGGGTTGTTACTGACAGTAGGTATGAAATCTGTAGAAAAGCTCTGTAGTCAACAGCATGGCACCACTTTGGGAAAACATTAGAAGCTAAACTTCCTAAATCATATCTGAAATTTGAACATCATATTACCTGGTGTAGCACTGATGGCTGAAATAAAAGGTCCATATGTACCCTGCCCAGGTATGCAGCAAGTCCCCTTTCCAGCCCAAAAGAGATGAATTTCTAGGTAGTTCTCTGAAACCTGAGCCGTGTACTCCTTCTGTACGGCTTGGAAAGATGCACCTGCCTCCTTCCGTATATCAAAATCCTTTAGAAACAGGTTGCCCTGAAAACAGAGAGAGAGAGAGAGAGAGAGAGAGAGAGAGAGATGAAACGGGGGAATTAAATTTGTTATACACACTTAAAGTAATTGCTTCAGTTAAAATGTTTTCTTTGAAACCATGACAATCCCAAGTCACGACCAAATAATTTTCAACTTTATGAATTCAAACAAGCAAAAAGTTTCCTTGAGATGATACAGACCTGGATATAAATATCAAATACACGTCTTCCAAGACTTTTCCATGTAGTAGAATCTAGGATAGCTGTTTCTGCAAATTGAAGGGTCAGAGTGTAGTTACCGTTCTCAAGCCCCAAGCCATAGTATCTAAGTGATGAAGCTGAAAGCCTTGCAGTCTGGAATATCTCAGAATCTAAAGTATTTTTGAATTGAGATAAAGAGAAACTTGTATATTGAGGATTGTTGGTCGAAGTGAAATATCCAACATTGCTAACTCCCCATTTGTTTGTGCCAGTCACAAAATATGTAGCTGGACCAAGGGTCTGATTTTCATTCTCATACACAATGCCATTGGAAGATGTAATCTGAGGACCACCACATTTAATCCCCAAGTTATAATCTGCATAAAGATACAAAAGAGGTACATATCACAGTATGTTCAGATTCAGGCAATGAAAGGATAATAGTTTGTACAGGCATACTCATTCTCCATGTAAATCACAAACTTAAAAACAAAATATAAGTTAACAAACGACACTACCCAATGTCAGTCCTACACCCAATTGGATCCTCAGAGAGATCTGATTCAGTCCTAATTCTTCTAACATTTTTACATAATTGGGCATTCTTAAGAATCGGATTTCACAGAGCAACACTTCTGGCATGACGAGAAAATTGCCCCAAAAAATAGACCAATAGGACTAAATATTGCGCCCTGTGATTTATTTTGCTATTACTCTCTTCTTTTCTTATGATGTACACTCCTGGTCATATTACTACCAAATAATGTGATCGTTGATTGGTGATACATTTTAGCAAAATTTCATTGTAACACATATCCTGCTTGGAGGAATTCTACTCCAATAACCACAGAAAGAAGCTAAGCTCTGACTATACTTACAGAGTCCAGTGCCACGATTGCAAGGAAAGTTCTGTTGAAGGCAATTCAACCCTGAAGGTAGAGCACTGAAATACATAAAAAAAAAAAACAGAAGAAAAAAACACTTAGAATATGTCAATTATTTGTTGGATAACAAGAAATAAACTCTCAGTCCCCAGCCGTGCAATCCACCTAGGGAAAAAAGACAAAAAGGAATAGAGAAAGAGATAAGAACTAAAATGGTTATTTGAGCACCTAATGACTAATTCTAATTAAAATACAACTACCCTAATAATAGGAAATTATCTTCAAGTGAGAAGACAAATGATTTTCCTAACTCCAGAATTCTAGGTGCTTTCCATGACATGAGGATTCAGTAAACGAGCTGCAATATGACATAATTGCCCGTTTCGGTAAAAGTTGCCACCTAACCTTTTTAGGTCCCATTGCATCATTATATCAATAGATTGACCTTGTTGTGTGATAGCAGGATCCTGAGTACAGAACCGACGAGGGATTCAATTCAGGATCCAAGTTAGTAGTGCACCCATTCAGATGAAGCCTGAGACTGTTGCGTTACACTAGTAACTTCAACTAGAATCAAACAATGACACATATACATTCTAAAAGTGACATGCAACTGTCACATCCATTATAAAAAATGTTCAAAACACTAAGTGAGCCGCAGATCCAAAGAATCACCTGCTGTTTGAACTTTCTATGCTGAAGTTGTTGGCGACTAAGTTACTGCAAACAAAGTACACGCAAAAAACTCGCAGTGTTAGTTTCAACTAAATCGTGTAAGCAAGCCCATCCTGCAAAAACAAAATATGTATGGCTGTTGGAGAGAATGCACTAAAGACCTGGCAATTGCTATATACGAAGAGTAAACAAAGTTATTAAACTAAAAACCTTTTAGCTAAAATAAAAAATTTATATAACGAATAGAAATAGAAAAGGCCAAGTATATAGTGAAATATCAAGAACATACAGCTGTAACTTTTGTTCGTTGACCCATGAAGGAAAGCTCCCCAGTAGATTATTGTAAGATAAATCTCTGCATGCATATCATGAGAAAAACATCAAATACATAGTTCATACAATTAACATAACAATACTGTGATCATTATTTTCATACATATATTGTGATATATGCGGCATATTAATTTGAATATAAAACCTCAACTTCTCTGTGCTTCCTCATGAACCTAAAAAAGCTTTGCTTTGCAAGAATGGGTAACCATGTCTTGAGGACAAAAAATATGACTGACAGAAAAGACTGCAGAACTAGGAATGGTCTCCAAATCAACTTGCAGGAAGAAAAACTTTAAAACAATTTGAGATTACTAAAATTGTTAC
Organism: Prunus dulcis; assembly: GCF_902201215.1. Classification (NCBI taxonomy): domain Eukaryota; kingdom Viridiplantae; phylum Streptophyta; class Magnoliopsida; order Rosales; family Rosaceae; genus Prunus; species Prunus dulcis. The sequence goes on along the minus strand of NC_047653.1, from coordinate 8,085,517 downwards.
AAAGTAGCCTAGGTGAAATGACTCTAGTGGTGAGCAAAATTTGTTCATGACTTATTGTAGCTTATTGCATATAAATCTGTACTTCCCTGAAGTTGGTTGCTTAGTTCTAGGTATTTAGTATAAATCTCCAACTCAAAGTCGACCTTTAGCATCTAGTAGAGGTTCACTAAAAAAAACTTGGAAGAAGAAAAGTTGGGCATTCAAAATCCTTCAAGTTCATGTAGAAGCTCATACTGTACAGTTCAGATAAACCCAAAGTAAGTGCATTCCATTCATCCACACAGGTATGACATTATCAAATGTAAACATATAGAAAACTCCAGTTTAATGCATTACAGTGATGCTCAAAGCAAATAGGCTGATATACTTACATGTTGAGAAGAGACGAACTTTTAGATTCAGGCAGGGTACCGTTCAACTTATTGTTTCCAAGAAACCTGATTATGAAGACAGAAATACAAGCCTCAATACTTTAAGCTTACATTCAAAAGGAGTATAAAATAATTATGAGCCAATGATATATTACAGAATAGAGAGCAAACTCAAGTTAAACAGCGAGTCTGGTATCTGTCCAGTTAAATTGTTGAAGCTCAAATCCCTGGGGCGAAAAAAGAATAACTCAGTTACGTCCATTAAGACAAAAGCAGCTAGTCCTTAAAATTCTTATAAAACAAGAACCATCATGTTGATGAACTAAAACTGGTAAAATTGAATACCCTCATGGTAATATTAGTAAACCTCAAATATATTAAATTCAATTATTTTATAAAAGAGGAAAAGGTTGCATTTAGGATATGGTACAGGACAGTACTTTAAAAAAAAAAAAAAAAGTTCCAGGTTGAGCACCTTGGGTTTTCCCATGTATGCTCACCAAAAAAAAACTTACAGCTGAGACAAACTTTGGTATTCTCCAATGTTGGAAGGAATTGAATCCGAAATATTGTTATTCCTCAGCACTCTGCAGGATATGCAACCAAGTTATCATATTAGATTCAGAAGGAAAACAAACTAGAAAATAGAAGTACGATCTAGTTGTATAAATTTATAATAGATTCAAATGCAAGCAAGAAATATTTTCCTTACAAAATACTGAGAGACTTCATATCCTTAATAAATCCAAGAGATGAGCTCCCATTGACATTGGATAAATCACTAATTCTCCTATTGTCATATCAAACATGAGATAGTTAGCTTTATATACGCATAAATAACCAAAAAGTGATGAGTAGAACTAGATACTCACAGCTCTGTCAGAGAAGTCAGCTTGGAAAATGTAACTGGTATAGGACCTTCAAAAGAGTTTCCTTGAAACCTCCTAAGAAAATATTTCGCTAAGAATTAGTGAAATATAGAAGTGATTGATTTTTCTCAAAAAAACATTGAGCTTACCAAATCTAACTAAAGACTTAACCTATTATCACTTAACTGCAACTGCATGGAAATAGAAAAGCACTTATTTAGATTATCTTACAAGACAGAAAGCTTTGACCAATTTCCTATGAAGTCAGGTATCCTGCCAGTCAGCTCAGTGTCCGATGCCCAACTGCAACAAACAAATGAATTCCTCTAATATATACTAAAGTAATAATTTTTCCTATTATTAATAAAAGCTTTTTTATCATAAACATTTTTTTTAAAGTTCTTACACTATTTCCAAGTTTTGCAGATTAGCAAATGTTGATGGAATTTCGCCACTAACTCCAGAACTATCAAAGTAACTGCCAAGGTAAACAATAATGAAATATCATAAATTTATTCCTATCGTACGTCTTTTATCAATCGAGAGTTAATAGATGCTAAGCCATCAGTAAAGAACAGATGAATGTGGAAAACTAACAATAGAATATTGTAATAAAGTAATTATCAAAAGAAATGATATCCCCAGCTCTAAGAATGGAGGTATCATACCCGTTAGGACGATTCTATTGTTATACATTCACTTTAACTTGGAAAAATGAATATTTGGGTGCAACTAGGTTTTTGCTTTTATAAATGAAGAGGCCCTGTTGCGTCCAGAGAACCTTGTCTTGGTAGAAAATATTCACATTGTGAAAAAAAATTCCAAGTCCTGCTACCATATCCTGAAAAGATTATTGGAATTTTGCACTGCATACAGAAAAAGGAAATGAACAGCATATCAAACTTACATCTCTTTTAGTTTTGATAAACTCCCTAGCTCAGATGGCAGAGGACCAGAAAAGTTGTTTGCTCCAAAAGCGCTACAAAATTGACAAGTCATCAATCAAAAAATTTCCATTAATATTGTCGTTTAGAGGTTCAGATAATCAAGATTAAGTACAGGAACCAAGTATAAGACAGCAGGTACATGCTTGAATTGAGCGTAAAGACACTAATTTTGTAGCTCAGATGGTAGGGGTTTACTTCATGTCCAATTTTGTAGGGTAATGGACTGTGTGGCAGGGGAATATTTTCATATGCAGAACACAAAAACAATAAAACTTACAATGTTCTCAAATCAGTGAGATTTCCAAGTTCCTTCGGTAGCTCGCCTGATAATGCATTAATTCCAAGGGTCCTAGAAATTAAAATCAAAATTGAGATAATCATCATGAACACCAAAAAATTAAAAAGAACAAAAACAAAAATTTATGATGGGTGGAATCAGTTTCTCAAATAATATTCAGATGGCCTCACAAGTATTGCATGCTAGTCAGATTTCCGATGGATGCAGAGAGAGGTCCTGTCAAGTAATTCTGAGCCAAATTCCTGTAAGAAAATGGAGGAAACTTAAAAATGACAACTTGAGCATTTAGCAAATTACACAAACTAATCAATGGCAGTGCTAATTAGAAAGCATACAGATCGAAGAGAAAAGTCAAAGTCCAGAGCTCATCTGGGATTACACCAACAACATCCAAAGAATAAACTTTCCTGCAAATGCAGTTATGCAAACAATGAAAGGTGTGATTTTGAAGATAGAGAAAGTGAAGCTCTTTCAGAATGTCATTGGCGTAAAAAGAGACTTACAGTTGGGTAATGTGGCAAGTGGAGTTGCTGTCGAAAGAACAGTCGCATTTGATGAAGGGGTTGTAATCCTCGTCGCCGAAGGCGGTGGAGTCTATGGCCGCTCCACTGCAAGGGTCGCCGGTGGTGTTCCATTGCTGTTGATTGGCCGAAATCTTCCATTGCGCAAAGATTGAGTTTAAAGCTCTCACTGCACCGCCAATTACAATGAATTGCTTTATGCATCAATACCATATGAACAAAATAACAGGATAGACATTTTTGGAACTTGGTTCTGGTCACAAAAAAGCAGGTCAAAGCACATTTTTACCCCTATCTTGACGACGTTTGTTTCATTTTGGTATTTCAGGCATTTCAATTTTTATAATTTCACTCATATAGGTTTGTGTAATTAGCAATTAAATTCTACAATTCTAAAAGGAAATTTTAAAAAGTAACCAAATTTTGGACGTGTTAGAGTTCTAGCTCTCTCTTCTTCTTTTTTTTTTAAAGAATTTTAGTCACTCAATGAGAGTTTGAGAAAGAGTGGTTATATTCCTTTTTTTTTTTATATATATATATAAATAGTGATTATATTTCTTTTTCTTTTTTCAAATGTTAGGGTTCGAATCCAAAACCTTGTCTGAGAGAGCAATTGCTCTAAATCACTACACTTGTGGGTCTTTTGCATTGTTATATTTCTAAATCTTGAAAGAAAAGGCTAAAAATCTTGTGGTAGGAAATTTAAAAAGGTTATTCTTTTCAAATTTCTAAAATCTTAAATATTAAGAATAATAGACGAAATTTGTTTTATAGAGATAAAAATACCCTTACTGGTTACATATTACAACATCGAATAATTTGATGAATTAATTTGACAGAATCTACAATTTAAAACTAAAACTCTAAATTAGCCACACATAAAAAGTATAATTACAAGTCTCTTTTATATATCTATACTATTATTTCCTTGAACTAATTAAAGAAGTCATGCAGTTCAATAATAGATATAGAAAGTGAAGGCTAGTTTGTAATTTAATCCATTAGAAGAAGAAAATAGAAGGAAAATAGCTTGTTAAGCATTTTTAGTGTAAATTCTTGTGATCAACATGCCATAACAACTAGTTCTTTGCACGAATTTTTACTGAACTACTATTTTCCTTCCTTTTATGGATCCATTGCAGATGCAATCTAATTATACAACCACCATCGATGCATGCATGTATAAATTTATATACTAGTGAATCGTTGAAGACCATTTTCAAAGCGAGGTTTTAAGAAGGGCACCTTATTTGCATTCGAGTTACGATACTATTTGTACTATGATTTTTTTTTCATGAATAAAGTTCATTTTCAATCAAAAAACTCTTTAGCTCTTCTTGAAAGAGATAAAATCCTTATAATTAAGAGGAGATGATAAGGGACCTTCAGATGGATCAGTGGTGGCTTGAGGTTGAGAAGTAGGAGCTTGAGCTTCTGCTATGCCAATACCGCCAAACCCGAATATGCAGCAGAAAGAAGCAGCAGCATACAAGAAAATTACCAAAGCTGATGAGGAGGAGGAGGAGGAGGCAGAGGTTCCTGTTCCTGACATGAATTTGATCTTCTGATCCTTTGTGACAATAGTAATATTATTATTATTATTATTGCTGAAACAGATCAGCCATATGGAAAAACTGAGAGATGGGATTATAAATAGACGTTGGCTTTGGAATATTTCTAGTCACCTTCCAAAGGGTAACAAAATAATTTACAATATTGACATTTAAAGACCAAACGCTGCAGGGCATTGCACTTGCTAAAATGGTAAATATGTAAACCAATTTACTTTCTAACCTTAAAAAACATATATATATATATATCATATTTGAATAAAATATTTTATGAGAGCACAAAAACAGAGAGCCATTCAATTGCAGCCGCGCTTCTATTTGAGAAAAGTCTCACCATGGTACCCAATTAATTGTCAATTTGGGTCGTCTCATAATAATAATATTTTCAACTTGGTTATAGATTGTGTCGTTGTGTACGCACCATCATATATTATATATAATCCTTGGTCTCTCTCTCTCTCTCTCTCTCTCTCTCTCTCTCTCTCTCTCTCTCTCTATATATATATATATATATATATCAATATCATGAAGTTATGTGTTCTTCAACAATCTCTTATTTCTTATTCAGATTGACTTTGGAAGATATATATGCATAATTCAATGTATACGCAGTTTACTGCATGAACTAATATTTTTAGCTTTGGACAAGTAACGTAAATCCATAAGTATTTTCTTTAAGAAAAAGCGATTATAAGTAATGAAAAAAGCGAAGCGAATTACAAGAAAAGAACCAGGCGGAGAGTATTAGCGAGTAAATCTGTAATAACCCAAAACAAAATTTTTTATTTAATTAGTAATTTATTTGGAGAAAAGACGATTTTGCCCTCGGAATATTTTATTAAGGAAAAAGGTGAATTTTTGATCAAGAAGGAATTTAACAATTCCACTTGCGCCATTGTGTAGAGCACGGTGAAATGAGTTCATAGACACGTAGTGGGCCCGAATCGGAGTTGTAACGAGAGAGTTATAGTTAAAAGAGTCTCAGTGGCACAACCGTAAATATTTCAAAGTTGGAATTATAAAAACAGCTCAGCCCTTTCTCTCTCCTCGCGCGCGATCTCTCTCTCTCCTCTGCCGTTTTCGCCCCGCCGCCTTCCAGGAGAAGCCGGCGCCGCCTCAGGGCACCACCGGCCACGGGACATGTGGCGTTCGAACCGTCGTCGTGTCCCCTTCCTTTCCCGACCCTTCCCCGCCGGCGGCACGGCCTGTGCTGGCCGAAAAATGCAGAAAACCGCCGGGAGGTCACCGAAAACTTCAACGCCGTCGATCTCCCTCCTCCGGCCACCATTTTCGTCGACCCAGGTATGGATCTTGAACCTCTCGAGCTGTTCTAGCTGCCTTTTGGGTATGATTAGATCGATTCGTAGTGTAGCTATTGGATTTTTGAGCTTAAAGTTTCAACCGATTTTCGGCAGCCGTGATCGGCCACTTCCGGCCACTTTTTGGGGTAGATCCAAGGACAAAAGTGGTTCCAAATATGGTGTTTTACCTAAGATAGGAGTTTGGAGCCGTGGTTTGAAGTTTTTCCGGCGAGGCGAAATCGCTTTAGACACCCATCGCTGCCGGCGCGTGGGTGAGGGTAGTGCAATGGCACTGTGTCTTGTTGCGATCCTTATGTTGTCACGAGCGCGTAGGATTTCGCGGATCTCAATTTGGATACCGTTTGAGCCCCGAACGGATTTTCCATATTATGCGATTTTCGGGTTCAGTATTGTTGAACCGTTGGATCGTGCTCAATTTCGGATATGTTGTTCCAAATAATTTCAGAATCATGTAGGATTCGACGGATTACGAATCGGAGTACCATATACTCCGAAATTGCAAACCCTGGGACTAGGGTTTGGAAATTTTATAATTTCACGATCATGGTCAATCCGATCGTCAGTTTCAGACCAAACTTGCAGGATATGGTTCCTTAAATGTGAGGAACTTAAAGGAACTCTCAGATTGGTCATTGGAGGTCGTGGACCCCACGAGGTTCCGTATCGACTAATGTGGAAGTTTATCGCTTAGTAAAGTCTCGAGTTTTTTTAGACGATTTTAAACATCTGAAATGCCTAAGTGGGCAGAAAAGGACTTTAAAGTTAGTGCACGCACTTCTAGAAGTCGGGGGTCTGGGTTTTACTTAAAAACTTATACCGAGCAATTTTATTAATTAAATATTCCTGATGGTTTACACAGGCATTCGGGACTAGGCAGACCCGCAGAAGAGACCTACAGGAGGTCTAGCTAGCTCGGACTAGGAGTGAGTGGACTTTTCTTTTATAAATGATTTTATATAAATGAATTTCATTATTTGATCTTAAATAAGTTTAATTGGTAGTGAATTTTCCTAGCATGGTTTGTGAAGCCAAATATCTTTATTTTTGGTACTGCTTAGTGAAATATGCTAAAGAGTTATAGAAAGCAGAGTCTGAGATTTATATCAGATAAGTGGCAGTATAGTTTCAGATTTAACAGAAATTCAGTTATTTATCAGATTTTTTTTCAGAAACTGTATATTTTCTGATGATAGCAGAGTTCTTGACTTAATAAACATTCAGTTATTCATCAGATCTTTCAGGAATACTATAATATTTATATATTATATTTTCTCAGAGTTCTTGATTTAATAAAAATTCAGTTATTCAGCAGATTTTCCAGAAATGTTATATATTTTAAACCACCATGTACCCAACTACAGTTATTACCCTCAGTTATGCCGATGTCTACGGACATCCAGTTTACCCTCAATTTTGTCAGTGCACTTGACATTTGCCTCACGAACTTCGGGGACGCCCGGGCCGTGAGTGCCAGGATTTGCGGCTCGGATTGACTTGGTGTCACCAAGACCTGTCAGGATTTGCGGCTCGGATTGACTTGGTGTCCTGAGACCTGCCAGGATTTGCGGCTGGGATTGACTTGGTGTCCCGAGACCTGCCAGGATTTGCTGCTCGAGTTGACTTTGTGTCACCGAGACCTGCCAGGATTGCGGATCAGGCTAACTACGGTCCCCTGAATCCTGCCAGTTGCGGCTCAGGATGACTTTGTGTCACCGAGACCTGCCAGCGGATCAGGCTGACTATAGTCCCCTGAATCCTGCCAGTTTGCGGCTCGGATAGACTTTGTGTCGCCGAGACCTGCCAGGGGAATTGACGAAATTACAGGGGTACATCCGAGTGGTAGTTTTATATAATTGCAGTGCTTTTATGCAAGGTTTGAGTACAGTACTTTTTATGCAAGATTTCAGTATTTTTATGTAAGCTTTGATTTCAATTCTTTTACGCGAGATTTATCAAGCTTGAATATGATTTACATAGAATGCCTTGAGTTTAGTATGCTTTAAATGCAGAATACGTATTCAGTTTTATTTAACTATTTTTACAATGGGGGTTAGTATATTCTTAGGATATTTTATGAACCTTTATTTTTGTCCACTCACATCTTCAAATGTTTTGGGCCTCCAAGCTGTAGCGTGCACAGGAAATCCACCACCGGGCCATCTTGCCTTCCGCGCCTCCTTGTTACAGAAGTGTTGGTTTGTAAAAAGTTTCACTTCTTTGTCAACTATTAGGATTGCTCTGATATATTGCCCTAGAGTGAGATTGGAAATTTTGGCATGTATATTGAAGTGCTGGCAGTTGGTTGTGTGGATATTTTGCTCGTTCTGACATGTGGAAATTTTGGGATTGGGCAAATTACAGGGGAGACTCTGCCGAATTTTCGGCTGGAGTCAATGTTAAAATTTTAATTAGAAGGGCAATTAGGTCAATTGTGCCCTACATTCGCCAAGTGTCGGACACGTACAGGGTTCGACTCGAATTCCAAAGCAGAATTTGGTTCGGGTCCTGTCAAAATCTACACATAAGGTTTGATCATTGAACTTACTAGTAGTCTAGACTACATTCCTCCTGCCAAAGCAGTTAAAAAGAACCAATATACTTTACTTGCTTAAGTTTTGCCAAATATTGTAAAATTCATAAATAAAAACTATCGCTTTCAATCCAAAAAAAGGGAAATACAACGGTGGGTAACTAGGTCAAACCCAAGAACTAGAATGCCTTTGAATGAGATTCAATTTTTCCCATATTGAGGTTAATTACCGTGCAAGAGCTAATCTCCATGTAAACTTGCACTTGCAAATTTAATTGCCATGACTTGCTAGTGGGCAATTCATTCACAATGAAGTTAATCAAAGTTAATCTTACATACACAAGTATGACAACTTTCTTGTGGTGGCTAATCTCTTTTATATAATAGCCATCATCATCATCCAGGGACCAAAATCTTGACAACCGAGCTCTACCTCATTTTTTTTTAAAAGATCAAAACGGTGTGTTTCACGCGTGATATACTTGTTCAACCCTGCCTATTATATATAGAGTTCACATTTGGATTCTATAGATTAGGCTTTCATATCATCCTACGTATCATAATCCAAGAAACATCGTTATCAATAAGGGCATGCATGTTTAAATGAACGTACGTAATTAAGATTAAGACCATATGATTTTCTATTAAATTATTATTAAGCTATACAAGTTGTTGGCCAAATCATCTCAACGTACACATGTCATGAACGCCTGAACCAAAAGCAAATAATATTAATTAACAGTAGATATTGATTTGAACAACATATAGTTTATCTAAAGGCGTAATTAGAAATTTTTCAATGGGTGGACTCAGTGGCGGACCCATAAATTTTTTAGCGGAGGTGCAAAATTGATTAAGTATGAAAAATGGTTTTTCAGAATAATCATTTTCTCAAGATAATTTTTGGCGGCTTTTATTCCTTACACATCAAATAAGAAAACTTAATTTTTATGGGATTTTAGTATGAAGTATATATTGACTTAATAAGCCATCATTTTTAGCCTAAATCGTATTTTGCACTAAAACCGATTTTTCATATTTTGATTTGGTAGGAATTTGATTTTCTAGTATTTTTATTTGAATCCAAATGGGGAGTACTTCATTATTTACATTGTAAACTTAAGTAAATGGAGTAATATAAAAATAAATTAAAGTAAAAGGACAAAGACATTTACTTAAATGTTGAAAATGAAAATAAGGTAATATGTACAACAGTTGAGCAAAGGGGCAGTTTGAAGCACCTACAATGGTTTTTTCAGCCAAAGAAGGTGCAGCTGCACCTCCTTGCGCCTTAATGGATCCGCCTCTGGGTGGACTAGCTAAAATTATTAGCTTAAGATTTAATGATTTTTTTCTTTTGTACTTACAGTTTCTATAATTTTTTTTAGACTTTAACATATAACAAATACATATTAAGTGCAATCAAATAACACATATCGTCAAAATGAAAATATGACCTTTACAGTTTGAGTCTGTTAAAATTTATTGGCATCAACCGAATAAGCTTCCTAAATACAAAATGTAAAAACATAAACAATTAACTTTGTCATGCATATTAGTTGTAAACACGAGAACAATGGAATTAGAGTCATATTGTTCACAAAAGGGTGAATTTTATTTATAAATCAATAAAAAAATAAAACTTAAAAAGTTGGAGCTAAGAATTTTATCCTTATTATGCATATTGATGTTGAGACACTCTTCGACAATAACTATAAAAGTGGAAGACCTCTAACAATATATGAAATTCTATAACTTTATGTATTTTTAAGTTAACATATTGAGCTATATAGGTATAATATTTTTTTTCCCCTTAGAAAATCCCCCTGGGCAACAGTCCAATGGAGTCCACTATGTGGTTCCAACCTTGAGTTTATAAGGCATGCGTACATATAATATGTGATTGAGTTGTCAATTTATTTTTTGTTTTCGTTTGCCTTGAATGAATGAAAGGCATAAATATAATTGGTAAATATCCTAAAATTAAAAAGTATTTACCAATTGTGAGTTCGACAAATTTGAAAGAATTAAATAAAGTAAGTTGCACAAGTAGAAGGGTATGTCATCCCATTAACTTGTACACGTATAATATATATATATATATATACACACACTTAATATCTAGATAATATATAACTTGAAGATGACTTTTGACAATTGACAATTAACAAGATTAAAAATCATGCAATCCTCCCACAAATGGTTTTGTGAGCATTCACATTGGTGTTTGCATTCATTCGAGTAGTACATACATCTTTGTGTTGGATAACGATGCATAAAATATTTATAACCGTTGAGCGGCTTACTACAGTGATTGTGGCATTCTCTCGTTCTTCCTGCTTGGCATTTGGGATTGAAATTCCAGGGTTTCTTTCCTCCCAATGTAACCAAATTTTTTTTCCTCTTAAAACCATCTCAAAGGGGTGTTTAAAAATAATCAAAGACAAAATGTGTGCAATCTTCGTTTATTTTGGGTAATATCTAATGAAGAACCATTTATCTGATAAACCTAGTAGGAACAAGAGTCATTTGGTTTGTTTAGCCTATGTGTTGGGATGTCATGTGTCTAATCTAGTATGCGTTTACTAGCACCATATTCGATCGTTATTTAATTAAGTTATAAGTTTCTCTTTGATTTGAGCTTATTCACTTCACTATTTGATTCTAACGACCAATTAGTGACTAAAACCCACTTCCCAAAGGGTGACACACAAATTAAGTTACAATACTAATCTCCATCTAATCGAGTGGAAAAGGTCCGCAAGCTTTCTAATCTCCAAAATGATAGAAAGGATCCAGTCACTCTCTTTTCTTGGTTCTTTCTCATTGCTTGTGAGTTTTTTTTCTTCTTAAACTCCATATTATATCAAGTTCTAATTAGGTTAACTCATTTAATTAATGTGTGATATCTTTCTCTTAGTTTTTATTGTTTTCTCCCCACCTATGTTTTTTTAGTTTGTGAAATTTTGGATTTTTTCTTTCTATTTATTTTGATGGGTCTTTCAATTTATGCGTAGAGAGAGTACTATGAATATTGTAAAGAATTGGTTACGCAACTAAATGGGGGATTTATGGATGTTGACTTGGATTGGCTTTGTTTGGTTATGTTTTGGTGTTTCTTTTTGTCTTGTGACTCTTTGCATACACAACAACTCTTACGTTGTCCAAAGGACTACGATTGTTCTCATATGATGTTTTCTTTGACAGTTTTGGGAAGTGTTGGTGTGCTCCTTGAGAGATTCTCTTCGTTTGTCTTCTTTGTTTTGCTCGTTGTAATTCTTCTCTTACTATTGACTCTTTGCGTGCTGATTAATTCCTACATTTTATGAAGGACTATGATTGTCATCATAGGAGGTTTGCTTTGACAGGTTCTGGGATGAGTTAGTGTGCTTTTGTGGGGTCCTTCTTTGTGTCTCCTCTCTGTTCTTTCTTGGTGTGTTCTCGTGTCTCTGACCCTTGGAGTGCTGAACAACTCGATGTACAAAGGACTATGATTGTTCTCATAGAAGGCAATCTTTAACAGTTTGGGATGCATTGGTGTGCTCTTCTGTGGAGTCTCTTATTTTGGTTTTTTATTGTGTGGTAGTTTGTTCTTTTTATTGTATTGGTCTTTGTTTGGTAATGTTTTGGACTCTTTTGTTAGTTTGTGGCATGTGTGGTACTCTTTCCTACTCTAGAATTTTTCCATGTGATTTTCCTATGAATGTTTTAATGAGGCCATTGTTCTCATGCTCATCTTTGTATGAAACTATTGGATTATGAATGAAATCCTTTTTCCTCTAAAAAAATATTATTAAAAGTGAACTAAGGGCTCGTTTATTATACAGAACTATCTTGGCATGAACTATGCTAGGGAGTATCTTAACTTGGCTTGGCTTGGTCTAAGTTGGATAACACTTATCCTATGTTTGGGGTATGCTTGGACTAGGATTAGATTTTTTTTATTTAGTATATATAATATGTGTGTGTATATATACATACATATATAACATATATGTATAGATACGTCTGTGTATATATATTATAAATAATATAAGCATATATATATATATACATACTATAAAAAAAAAGGAAGAGTATAGCCGCACGCTACACTGCGTTTTTTAAATTAATAGTATAGCCATGCGGGTGTACTATTTAATTAAAAAGAGGCCGGCCTAGCGCCTAGCAGCCAATTTTTTTTTTTTTTTTTTTCAAATAGTATAGCCGGGCGACTATGCTATTAATTAAAAAAAAAATTAAAAATCCAGTATAGCCACGCGGCTATACGTTTTATTTAAATTTTTTAAAAAAAGGACCCAGTATAGCCGCACGGCCATACTATTTATTAGTAAAATCACTTTTTGTTTTTCAAAATTTTAGCTACTCGTAACACGAGTCTTATTCAGTAAATATGGAGGTGTCAATAAAATTCGCAAATCTTTTTTTACCTTTTTTTTTTTTTTTTTTTTTTCGGTCGGAAACAATCTTTTTACCTTTGATACACCCAAACAGTCCGTTTAAAAAGAAAAGGTCATTCAGTTGTTTTATCATGGGTTGAGATCTGGCCCGGCCCAGCCCATGCAGTGCCCCGAAAATAAAGGGCTCCAAAGAATTATTAAGCCCATGTAGAGCCTTGAAAGATAACAATATAGTTGGCCAGCAATACCAAGAGATCAGAAGATTGATTTAAGGTTCTTTTTTTATTTTGCTTTAAGGTCCATGAATAATTTTTTTGGGTTAAAGGTCCATGAATATTTCAATCAAACCCTAAATTCTCCATGGCATGGGCTATCTGTAAGACCTTGGGCTGAAATCGATCTTTGCATTTCTCTCTTTGTTTTGGACTAAGTACAACTTTTTCTTATGAAAAAGACTGGTAAATTTCGAAGCAGCACATCTCAACGCTTTCCCCAACATCTGTCTATTAATCTCATTTCTGGATGGATGGTCACAAGCATATATGCTTCTGAATAATTGTCAACCGTTAATGCACGTACATTAATATCGTTGTCGCAACGTACATTAATATCATAAATTTCACATACATCAATATCGTTGTCGCAACGTACATTAATATCATAAATTTCACATACATCAATATCGTTGTCACATGCAACTACGTAAACGCATACCTCTTGTACATTTTTACCATATGCTTCTTTCTACTTTTACCAAATAACTGTATAAACTAGTACTGTACTAAATGTTACCTTTGGTCAATACAAGGAAGCATAGCTTGGACAGAACTGCATTCAGAAACAGAATTTGGAGGACATAGAGACATCATAAGTGGTTGATTTGTTGCTTTCAGATGTAACCTACCTGCCTGTTATATACGTTTCTTCAGTCCCAATTCCAAATGATTTCCCGTGACTAAATACTAACGTACCTCAACGACACCAAGGGGCCATGCCCTCTTGGCCTTTTGTAGCATTTTCAAATCTTAATACTATCTCATTCCCTCATTCTTTGATTTTTTAAGTCGTTTCATTTTTGGATCCATTATCAGCTTATTAAACTTGTAGATTATTTAGATATGACTACAATTTTTGGATTCACATAAGAAAATTGTGTGAGTTACACGTTAAAATCTATAATCTAATATCCTCAAAATCAGGAATTGAATCCGTTAGAAGTAATAATTGATCCATTTCAATTCCTTAATATATATTTTTTTTTGCGCATACAAGCGATTGTCTAAACTACAAGAATGAGGGAGTTTCTCACACACACTACCAAAGTACCATGAGATTCTAACATGAGACTGCAAGTTAAAGCTCTTTTTCGCTGTATTAGACCGTGTTAACTTAATTCCAAATGATTGAAGATTAAAAAGAGAGAAACTAAGTCTAAACACCTCTCATACGATTCAATTTTTACAAGTGTAGACTTTTCTGATTTGTCATTATGTGTGTCACACACGTATGATCAATGTTGTTGAGATTTGAATGGCCATTGCATTTCAATATCTACACGATACTTAAACTAGCAACAAGAGAGAGAGAGAGAGAGAGAGAGAGAGAGAGAGAGAGAGATAGGAGGTAATTAAAAAGAAAACTCCTCTCTCTCTCAGCCTCAGCTTTTTGCAATGCAAGTGATGATAAGAAGAGCACAAGTGGGTTTCTTTTTCGTTCTTTTCTTTTTAGGGTTACATTTCCATCATATGATTACAAACAAACATCGCGGCATTGCCTCATTCTCATAAGCTCTTGTCAATTTTGTCACAATTCCATCTCTTTCTTTTGCTTTTTCTTTCTTTAACATTTTCCTTCCAGTGGGTCAGGGCTTGCATGTGCTCCTCTCTCTCTCTCTCTCTCTCTCTCTCTCTCTCTCTCTGCGTGTACAAACGTACGGCTCTTTACACATTGCTTACCAATGGAAAAAAGAAAATCTCCCTCAAGTTTTGGTAGGAAGAAGAAATCTAAATTTGGAATTTCATATTAAATCTTCTTCACTTAAATATGTTGGGACAAAAAAAGTATATGTTTGGATGGAGATTATAGTTTGACACTTATTTTACATGTTGGGAGCCTTCTGTGATAGGTGTTGAAGATAACGGTGTCTCACATTTTGCCTTCTAAAAAAAAAAATATGTCACTCACATTACCTCTTGAATTATGAATTTGTTAGGATGTGTTTCAAGATTTTCTCAAACTCCTTGTGTATTTAGTGCATTTTGAACGGAATTAGATGAAAGAATACGCAAAGTTGAATGATTTATTCGGAGTCGAAGACTTGCAGTGTAGGCAACCATGATTAAAAGAAGTTACGACAATTGACAAGACAACCGTCGACCAATTTGTACAACGTTCTTAACATAACTCTTGATGAGATTATTGCAGTGGGGGCCAATTTGATGAGATTATTGCAACATAACATAAGTCTTTGACCATACAACTTCAAAGAAAGAAACTAAAGAAGAAAAACGGGACATGTGTCTTGGTCGTCCCCTTCGATTTGGAATATCTTGGACTTGAAAAGTTGAAACTACATTAACATTTCGATGAGTTTTCTTTTTCTTATAATCGGAAAATAAAATTGGAGTTTCTAGAAACACTAACTTTAGCAGCAAGTTTGTGGAAATCTTGAATACTTGTCTAATCCTTGTGTATAAATTACTCATTTCTATTTCGTTATCAAAATACTGAAATACTTATTTTTTTTCTTTAAACAATTTGTGAAGAATATTTAAACCAAACTCATACTTTTCCTCCTAGCACCCCCAATCTATCAAAATTAAAAAGCATGCACTACACATGCAGGGATAGTGCGGTCACAAATATGACAATTAGAATTGGGATAGTCTAGGACAACTTAGACGGTAATAGGGTTTTTATACAAGTTCTTTGCGATTTGTTTTTTTCAGATCGTTTCAATTCTAGAGCTAACTCTAGTCACTAGAGAAACTTTACCCATATTCGTCGTATTCAAGATGGCTCTCTACGTACGAAAAACATCTAAACTATTCCAAACACATTCCCTCACACGCACGGAAAAAGATCTAAACTATACCTAGGTTAACCTAGTCAGAACAAGATCGCGATCCATCACATAAAGTAAAAGGCAAAACATGAGTGGGTGGGAAAAAAAATGGTTATTTACACAAGAATTTATACAACCGACCCAAATAATAAGACAAAGCAAAGAAAGAGTGCGCCTTGGAATTGTTGATGGGAGTGTGTTGTACAGTGGGAGGAGTCAGCTGTGACTCTCTGCGCGCGCGTCTTTTTCTTCTTTATCGCTTTGGCCTTTGGAACGGGGCAAGAGGCATGGGACCCACTCATCCACTGGTCATTGGCTTGTGGGCTTGGTCTTTGGTCTGCGTCTGTCCGTACTTGTTACTCTCCGTCCGTACGGCACCACCGATAGTCCACGTTCTCTGTTCATCAAACACCGTTTTCAAAGTTAAAACGTAGAATAAAACTCACGCAACTTTCTCCATCAAACTAATTACCAATTAAATTAACCAAAAGATTTGGACCTTGATTAATTATACTAAACAAAATTATTACTTTTCATTGACAATCGCTTGGGCAGGCAGTAAAAATACATATATATCCTTCCAAATTGATCGGCCCCATATTTTTGTTTTTAAGTTATTATTTTGAGTTGGATCAATATGTAGGTTAACCAATACATAATCTAAGTAATTGAATAAATGAAATGTAATTAGTGGAGTGTTGAATTAAAATAATGATGTATACATGATTCAAACATAAAATTCTAAGTATATAGGATATTTAGATCCTCTCATTGTCTTGACTGCCCTTTATTTTTTAATTTAAGTGATCTATTACAAATTCAATGGGCAAACTCGAGTTGAATGCTCCTCTTCATATATTAAAGTAATTTAAAATATCGATTTGTTAAAAAATAATTATTATTATTACGATGAGCTATCACTTGAGTTAGAAAGTTTGAAACAAATGTTAGTAGACTCAATTACTCAAATATCACTACTTCAACTTAGAAACTCTTACCCCCAATTAGTTAGACATGTTAATTAAGACAAACTTGGAATGGTAATCAACAATGTTCCGCCATATATACATATTAGTTAACAATACTACTAATTAATAAATCAAAATTAGAATTTTTTTTAATGACAACAAGTTTATGGGGAGATTGTCTACTCTCATCATTAGGGCCAGGGCAGATCTACAATCTCGAGCCAGAATAACTTAAGCGTGGTACTCAACTGCTTGTTGTCATCGATATGAATTTATGTAAGAAATTACATATCGCACATCAACGAGGATTGCTAACAGTAAGATTCGAACACTGATGAGACTATGCACAATACATGAATCTTACTAACTGAATCAACTTCCGTTGGCAAAACAATCATTTTGTCCTTTAAAATAGAAATATATATATATATATATATATATATATATATATAGGTCACTAATAGTAGTGGATAACCCACTCCATAAATAGTGTAGCGTACGATAAAGCTGCAATAAAGTTGACAGAAAAAATTTCTGCATTATCTCCTCTATAATAGTGTACAAATTCCAGTCAACATTTGCCTACAAAACCAAAAAAAAAAAACAGTTTGTGTACACACGTAGGGAGGATGATTGATATTAATAAAATCTTTCCCCATAATCGTGAAGTTCCTAAAAAAATTGTTTGTTTTAAATATTTTCTTTTGTTAAAAACCAAATAACTGCAAAAAACCAAAATCCAATAGGATAGTCTATAGATATACGTAAAAGAAAAAGAGACATTAAATAATCTTGCACAAGAGAAAGAGGACTGCTTCGATGCTCTTTTTATTTATTTATTTATTTATATATAAGACATTTTTTATTGAAATAGACGATAATAGTATACTAAACACACATCCTACACGAATGTTAAGACTCGAATCCAAAACTTTACTTTGGTACTCGCTTTAGTTCTCTTACTTTTGGCTTGATTGCAAAGTCATTATTAAGAACTAATATATATCTGGCCATATATAATATGTACAGAACCTAACTTCATAAACGTCATCCTTTGACTGCATGCAAGCCAATAGGTGGGGGCACCTCCCTTAATTAAACTGTTCTAAGATCAGCAAAACACCAATAATAAAACTCTAATGTATAGATCCAAAAGAGCCGTTGAGAAATTATTAGAATCAGATTTGCACCTAAAGAAATGAAGCTCACTCGCTCTTGGGAACCTATAGCCTTTCCTTTATACAACATACATATACAGACAACCTAATTTGAGCAATCTTAACAATGTATTATGTCAAAGGAATCTAACTTGTATAGATTAGTGGTCTCAAGTTCAAACTTTTATGACACTTTAGTAGTGTGTATATGAGAAATCTCAATTTTATTATAATTCAGACTATCACTCGTAAATTAATTTAAAATAAATCTCATAATCGTTGTTTGTACCATAACTAATTGAACAACCTTCGAGTAGAGGAATCAGCCTTTGACACCAACAACTGTAAATCTATTGGCAACAGTGTAATCCGTGAGTCATTAGGGACAAATAGAAATAGTTTTTATGTAAGTTGGAAGGCTGCACACAAGACTGAAAGATTTGATTACTCAGAAACAGGCTGCTACCCTACGTATATAAAATACATAATATTTAAGTTAAAGAATAGTTCGATATTGCCACCAATTTTCTTGGTCAAATCTTGAAAATTCAACGAAGACTGAATTAAATCTAAACGTTTATAATCTCTGACAAATATTATAAAATTTATTTCCATGAAAATCCAAGGCATGTAGGGAAGCAGTGTTGCCCATGCGTGTTTATCATAAATTCATAATTGATAAGAGAGCCGACATGAGGTCAGTCAAGTGCCATGGATAAGCTGTGGATGGGCCAATCTGATAAGATTATTGCAGCACCCTTGTTGGAATTTTAGACCAGAAATAAATAAAATTAAAAAAACAAAACAAATCTTTGACTGGAAATGTGATGGCAAGGATCTTAGAAGCTGAAGAGAATAGTTATAGGAACTGGGAAGTTGAAAATATATAGGTGATATTGCCTGGTATGTTCCTGGTAGAACATGTACGGTTTGACTTGCCTGGTATGTTCCTTTTTTCAAGTTCTAATTGAAGGCGAAGTGCTAACCAATATTCAAAGTTCAACTCATACATGTGTTTTTTTTTCTTCATGGAAAAAGAATTAAGAAGAAAACTCTCTCTATTGATGGCTTGGATCGAGGGAGTCAAAGATTCGACCAAAACTTTTTCTATGCGACGACTAAAGTTTTATTTTATTTTATGCGAAAACTGAAGTATTTCAACATCTACTGAATTATTTGAAATTAGTTAAAGAGATCTAGTTTAATGGAAAAATGATTTGATTTGCAGACTAGTATAACACATTGACAGTGTATATGTGATAAAACCCTGTCACATACTGGATCGGTTCCGCCGTAATACGATATTGTCCACTTTGGGCCTCCTGTCCTCACGGTTTTGTTTCTGAGAACTCACGAGCAACTTCTCAGTGGGTCACTACTCTTAGGATTGACATAGCCCAAACTCGCTTAACTTTCAAGTTCACATAGAATCCGAAGCCAGTGAGCTCCCAAGAGGTATCGTGCTAGATGAAGGTGGGTATGGCACATCACCCCCTCTCCATTGATCGATGTGGGAGGTTACAAACCCCCTCTTTGGAGCAATATTTTTCACTTCAATTATTTCGATTTTGACAATTAAAGGTTAGGCCAAATTGCATTACTTATCCTTGTGATTTGGCTCATTTTCCACTTTTTATTAATCATCCTCACTTCAATTTTAATAGTTTTAAGTCATGTACTTTTGTTTGGTTACGAATAAGTCCAACAAGTTTCACAATGTCAAGAAAAATAGACAAAATTCTTAAGATTGACTGCAAAGGTTTAGAAAAGACAAAAGTACCCTTACGCGTAGCGTTATCGTGCTGCCACGTCAAATTACATCTATTAATTTGACGAAATTTAGGATTTGAAGTTGATTGCAAAACAAATTAAACTACAAGACTAAAACCTTGGAATTTTAAACAAGTGATTGATGGCAAACAAACACAATGAAAGCCACGTGGATAAAGTGGAGCCCGTGAGAGTGCTAATGACTTCAACAGTAGGGCAGGGTGTTGGTGTGCGGTGTCACAAATGTCTTTCCTTTTTGCTTTTCTTTATCAATGCTTTGTTGGGCTTGGTGGTTGGGTGAGTTCAATACGACTCACTCTCACTCACTTTCTGTACGGCACGACGGCAACGGCTTCCATATCATGTCTATATCTATCTATCTTCCATCTATATAAAAATAGGGTTAGAGTGTGCCAAATTTTGCACCTCTTTCAACGGGCTATGTTTGTATGTAGGCCTCCCTGCCCTCCCAGTCTCACTTATTACGTAGATTTCAACTTCATCTACAAGACTTGAACCCTACAACTAGGAATTGACTTAGAATTTTAAAATAGAATGGGCTAAATTTTAAATTCGGCTAACCTTTATAGAGAGACTTATGGAATTAATCATAATAATATATAAATTTAATTTAAGGACATATCATTTTTATTTTATTTATTTAAAAGTACAATTTTACACCAACAATATCAGCAACAATTGATTATATATGCTTAAAATTAACATTAGTTGACAACTCACAACTCATATTGCAACTTATTTAGTATATGTGTTTTATACTAACAATAACAAAAGAAAAATACTTGACTGGGCTATAGCCCAGTTTGTACACAACGCAGGACCATCCCTGCCTACAACCCGACCTACAACCCTAGAAAAATACAAATGGTCCCACACACACACACACAAAAACAGCCTACAATTGTTGAATTTCTTTTCTTTTTGTTTTGTTTTTATATTACTCCGAGTGTGTGTGAGAGTGAACCTTAATTTTTATTTTTTGAATACAATCGATAGTCTAAATTATAAGAGGGAGGAGTGTTTCTTACACACACTAGAAGGATACTATGGGAGTTCGAACCTAAGACCACTGTACAAATCGATGCTTTTTTTTTTTATTAGGCTAGACCTCATTGGCAAATCCTGATATTATTTTCATCTAAGCATAAATATTCAACCAAATTCGATTTTAATAACCTTATTGTGTACGTTTGTGTACTTTGCTAGACACGACTAGAAAAATGCCATGTACCTTCTTTAAAAATCTAGCGTGTGAACAGAATCTTAATCCAACCATATTTACGTGTGATAATAAACACATTTTGATCGACCAATAGGACGAGAGAGTCGCATGGTTACAACAAGAAAAGGACATTTAATTTCATGGCTTCGATCAATCCATTTTATCAAATTTGATGTTAATTAAACATGTAAAATATATTAGTATACTGCACACAGGTTGTGTCCGATTTTTGTTGTCATCACCCAGAGTGGCTTGTAGCCATGAAGGGAGATGAATACGTCTAAATTTGTTCATCTTTTGTACTTCACAGTAAACTCATTCGAGTACTATTCAAAATTCAAGAAATTTTTTATTCATAAATTTGCTGCCTCTCTTGACATATATTTTGTTCTGATACTTTGTTTTCTATGTACTTCATTGAACTTTTCAACCTTTTGATGTTTTGTTCTTCATATGCACCAATAGTTTCTCTTCACACTAAATAAAATATTTTACGCTATCCATCGCATCGACAAGAAGAAGAAGAAGAAATCATCGAAAACCTCGAATATCTAGCAATGATAAACGAGATGAAGGGGGTGACTTAATCTTTTTGATCAAGTGCAATATATATCTTGCAAGAAATGAATTCTTGTAGCTTTCCAAACAGAACCAAACCAAACCAAACGTTATTGTTTTGACAACCATTTAGTAGTGCTTTTGGAATTTTGGACTTCCCTAAAAGTGATTATAAATGGTCCTCCTCCCTCCACACTTTACTGCATTTTCAAAATTCGTAACACCTAGAAGTTGGAATATTCCTAAAACCACCCTCTAAATATTCTGCTAGAATACGAACAAATTCAGCTTGCCAATATGCTACAATGTTACACCACAAATGAATTCAGGCATATGCTTTGAACATTAAAGCATTTGAAAGCTTTAGTTTCCCTTCCATTGTGTGCATGCACAGGGATTAATTAACCAACTTTGGAAGCAAAGTTAATTAGGTTCCTAATCTTGTTTAAAAAGAGAAGCATGTAATTAGCACTAACCTGAAATATTTAAAGATCAATCAAGGACGTTTGCTCGTGAAGCTTCAATCCTCGGCCGTCACAATCAATGAAAATTTTGCAGGGCTTTTCTTTCTTGTTCATTACATATATATATAATATGTGCAAATATGTTTGGAAGGTTCAGAACAGAAGCTATGGAATTAATAAGATCTGGTTTTTTTGCCTGCATGATTGGTAATAATTTAAACACGCTATCTCTCCACGCGGTCTGTGGAAGCAGCGGTACGGTGATGGTGATGATGAGCTGCCATGAATTATTAAAGATGACATTTTCAAGCTGGCCATTGTTCATTCACAGTTCAACGACGACGAAGCCATAAAAAATATATATTTTATTTTGAAAATTGAAATAAATATTTTATTGTTCTGCGGTGCACCTTGGTAAGGCATCAACATGGCTTCTGGGGTTTCTGATTTAAATTAATAAACTATATATGTGACAGTTGATTCAATTGAAGAACATGTGTTAGTTAACAAGTTGAAGGACTTGGAATACCAAATGGCAGTGTTTGGTTGGATGAGGATCAACATCCAAATTGAGTTCTTATTTCAGCCATCAATGTTTTTCAAATGCTTTAGGAGTACCCTTCTTCTCCAAACATTAATTCCCTTTGGGTATTGAAACAAAATAATGATTCAATCATTTGGAAGTAGAGTTTTTTAAAAATCGAATTAGCATAGTCTAACATATTTATTTGGTCACGATAAGTTAGCGTCGTGACTAAATAAGATACAGGTATTCACTCTATTGTGATTAACGAATTTTCACCTTATATATGTGATAAACCGTGAATATTGTCTATCCATGCCCATGTAGTTGAAAGATACTTGGATCAACTTTGTTTTAAAATATCTCTATCTCAGAAAATTCGATTTAATCTATTTAGCATGTACATATGTACACGGCATTGATTTTTCAATATATATTTGTTTACGAATATATATATTATATTGAATATAATGATCTCATTTTTGGCCTTGTATGTGTCCAACATATTCTAATAATTCTAATAGAATTATGCCAATATATTTGGAAAAATATTTGGTAAAGAGAGGAGCTTAGGCATATGCGTTCCTATAGATGCTCCTTTACAAAGTACATGCAGGGGGTACTGATTTCAACATATTAAAGCAGGGATTTTCCAACAAGCTTGTATATCTTCCATAGCCGCCCTAGCTAGCTAGTGGATGTAACTTTATACTAGGGTTAAGTTGTAGCCCCTAATTTTGAATTTGTGGACCACATATACTTAGTTGCACTTGTTCAAACCATGTGTTTATTTGTACGAATAAGTAGGGCCTAGCTAGGACAACAAGAAGTTACTATGAACTTAATGCCACGACAAAAATAAGGCAATTTCGATCTAGTCACTTCATGAGTTTTAATCTTTTTGATATAAGCGGTATCAAAAAGATTAAAACTACATGAATAAATGCTATAAATTACTTGAGCTATAAGTCCATTTCTCATTAGCTTTAATCTTGCTTTTCCACAATTTTGTTCATACATGTAATCACGCAAGCAAAATACGACTAGTAAGGGTTGATCAAATATTTACAAATTAAAGTAAACTGTAGAAGGAAAAAAAAAAAAAAAAACTTGCCTAGCTAGTTCCGTCCACAAACTTTGAATGAAACATATTGTCCCTAATCTTTGGTTTTTCTTGTCCATTTGTAGCACATCCAACCTAGCAAAGTTTCTTTCGTGTCATGTATGACATGAATATTAGGGAGGATGAGTCATTCAATCGGATAAACAAAGCAAACTTTAATTCTTGTGCAACTTCGCGCATGCACATCTTTATGTGTATAAAGATTATATAGTAATATTACTTTTGTGTAATACTTAACATTTTAAACGTTTTGGATTACTACAAATTCATTTAGACTAACAAAGGGGAATAACTTTACAAATGAATCTTGACTTTACAGTGCGTTTGGATGAGGAAATTTAAAAGTACAAAGAATTTTTTAAATGACGGAATTTAAAATGACGGAAATTAATATTCTAGAATTGTAAAGTTTCTTGTTTGGGTGGCGGATTTAAAACACGGAATTTAACCTTTATTTGTAAAGTTATCTTTTTAAAAAACTCAATCTCTCTTGGGATTTTAGAAATGACGACTTTTAGATAGAATTTAAAGTTGGGATTTATGATGTCCAAATTCCATGTTTTTTCCCACGCTGAATTTCTAAATTTCGATGTTTTTTTAATCCAAACACGGGAATTGGTTCATGTCAATTTTGAAATTCTGAATTTTGTCAAAATCTCAAGTTTATTTCCCTCATCCAAACTCACCGTAGTGAATCTCACAAATTCTGATTTTCGATTGATGGAAGTACTATATTCATATCCGAATAAATTGGATTATATCCACTAGCTTTACACCACTACAACATGTGGTTTTTACCCTATTTCTCCATAAAGCTACTTAAAGTACATAAATCTTTTACGATTAATCTAAATTTGAGGATGGAGAAATACTTTCGAATTAAAATATTCAGGCTACTCCTAGATAAATTTCTACTTCCGCCCTTGACCAAAGGTACCGAAAGGACATCCTTCTCCAATTAAACAACAACATGCCGAAGGCACTTACCAAAGACCAAGCTCGAATAACCTAAATCTCAAGACGTGTCATCACCACAATGACTTGGCCAAAGTCCCACATCAAAAGTTGGGCAAACATCCACTTCATTTTTGCCTGTAAAAGTAGAAAAGTGCCAAGGTAAAAAGGTAATTAATCTTTACCACATTCTTACTCTGCCAAAATCACATTTTACCTTATACTCCAAGGACTTAAGTATCAGAGAGCATTCAGCCGGTACCACACCAGTGCCAAGATCTGGATGATTGTTTCTTTTGTTCACCTTTTGCAGATTCGCTTACATGCTGAAGGCGTTACTACTGATGGTCCACACCTTCCCATCACTTGCTGAAGAAACCACACTTCACTCCTTTTAAGTTGAATTCAGTTTTGGACATCAACACTATGTGTTAATGAAAGACGAAATTGTATCGATATTGCTATAATGTATCGATAACATGTCGGTACGTTTTGTTGTTGACATGTTATTGAAAATGATATCGACATGTTATCAATACCATATTGACAATTCATTCTTTAATAAAGAATATACATTCGTTTAAAAGAAGAACTACTTATCAAAACATGTCAAAAAATTTAATTAATTGAGATTAAGAAATTTGTCCTGAGAGAAGTTCAATGAACTAAGTTTGCATCATCAAATTAGACGTGATATATGCTACAAATTTATAATCAACACGCATGTGGATATTTGTGACACACGCATGTGGATAATTTGTGACGGGTAACATGGCGCGGGAGGAAAATTCACCTTAGCAAAATTATCAAATTATCCAAATCTTTGCTTAGATATTACACCAACAATATTCTGGTAAACCAGCCTTTACCCACTGACGTGACAAGACTGGCAATCGAAATGTGACATACATGGGACTATCTTTGTGGGGATTCTTTCACAATTTTTCTGGTGCCAAGTTGCTCTGATTCCCCCACAAAACAAAAATCAATCCAAACAAATATTTTATATAATGCACCTTTTTAAACCTTTAAACACAATACAATACTTTATCCCGAAAAAGACAAACACATAAATCGCCACTTTTTATCCGGGCTTTATAAAGCGGACCACACGGCCACACGCAACGCACGACCGCAGCGAGCACATCGAACCAGCGGCGGCATTCTATTGGCGCGTTGATACAACGGGAGCGGAGGCCGGGTGGAGGGAGTGAAAAAGTGACACGTAAGAAAAAGAAGCAGAGGACAAAAATGCTTAAAAGCGTGAATCAGAGTCACGGAACTGTACCTGCAACGGACTACGGAAAGACGACCCATCCGGAAACCGCTAATTGCGCTCGCTTCTTTTTCGCTTTGCTGTTTTGCCCAACTCCTTTACCAGCGGCTTTGATTCTCACTTTGTCCCCCTTTTTTGGCCCGTTATTTTTACCGTTTTACTAGCTTTATACATAAAATTCTTGATATATATAATATGAAATGTTAATCAAAATAAAAATGATAGATGCGGATTAAGCCAGTTGACTTAAACAAAGTGTCCGTCATTTTGCATCTGTATTTGATTTCTATTTCCGTACATTACAGTAACTTGAAATTTTATTTTTTTTTTTCACGAAAACACCAAAATTGTTTTTGATTAAATAAAGTAACTTGTTGGGTTAGTAAAGTAACACCTCTTGGTTTAATTGTATAGGTGTTTTGAGGAGGGACGAGTTTTGAGGCAAATAAGCAAATATGCCTCTTTCTCCAAGTGTCCTTTATAGAAACTTCCATTGAGAAATCAACTGAATTATACAATTTTATTTCATTTGAATGGACTAATAAGTTTATTTGACCCAATTAAAATTTTAGGAGGGTTTGCCGTACATTTCAAATATAGTTATATAATCTATTGCAAAGTTCACACATGCAATTGCGAAGTAGTCACTAAAGACTATAGAGATGTTGCATCATGACGTGGACTACCTAAGTATTATCTTAACTTAAACTCAGATATTATAAAATGTAATTTCCACTTGCTCGCGTTTTCCATTTTATATTAAGCCATCCCGGTAAAGTAGAGGAAGCAATAGTTGAATAATCATAAAATTGCAGCATAAGTAGACCTACTTTTCTCATCTCTACATGAGAGTTGCCATATTGGAGTTACATGATAAGGTAGAATGAATTGTTGTTTTTATTATATATAAACAAAGGAATATTCTGACCACTCTATATGAAACGGGGAGGAAAATCGAACTCGAGTGCAAATAAGAGGGTATATCATATCTTACTAAAATGCAAGAAGTTTCTGACAAAATCACTCTTCTTCTTTTTTTACCTAAAAGAAAAAGAAAGAAATTATGACATAAGTAAATCCAAGAAGTTTCTACCAAAATCTAAGATCGGTTTCCAAAAACAATTAAAGAAAAATTCTGACCAAAAAATTGGGAAAAAAAGGCAATGCGATACTTTTATCGTGTCAACTTTGAGGCAGTCTTCGACTTTTGTTTGGTTCTCATCTGTTTGAGCAAATGGCAAACATGCCATAAAATCATCCCGTGAGAGTTTGATTTCTTGTGAAATGTTTTGGAATGTTTTTATTTATTTATCTAGGTTTCTTTTTGTGGCACCAAATGATTGGAGCATGCAAAAGTCTCAATAGCAACTTGTTTGTGCATCAATCAAGGCATCGATCTGCGCCCTAGATTTGCCTCAATCCATTGTTTAATTACGGTTCTAACCCCCAACGAGAAAGATAAATAGTAAACAACCAAGAAGTAAAACAAAACAAAAAGGGATAAAGGGAATGTTTTTACCACCAAACATTGCTTAAATAACACCCAAAATTTAAAGGGAAAATATACATTCGTTAAAAAAATTTATTCATGTGTGCCAATTAATGTATAGTTGTTCACGATTGATTTATCTTTGAAATGGATTTATTTGTAAGAAATATTGAGAAAATTTTGTGAAATTGACGACTCAACGTGCAGACTTTCCACACCGATTGCTCTAAAAAAAGCATTTTGCTTCTTCATGTCGATTTCTCGCATAAATGACTTTGCTTCTCATGTTGAATTCTCACAGAAACAATTCAATATCTAGAAACAAATAGCATGTCCCACATTATTATTGTCAGACGATGGAGCATTTCAGTGGCGTCACGCGAAATTTTTATCAATTAAACAAATACTTTCACGTCATACCATTTAGTATCCGCAATTTAAAAAACTTTGTGTTGCGCATGGGCAACATTCTAACATTACAAGAATTACTGCACTATAATGTAAGTTATGAGAAAATTCATAACAGTTTTTGAGTATGCATAGACAAAGATATGGTTGGATTAAGAGTATGATATCATAGTAGAATAGAAGCATTCTTTTTCGTACTCAAGTTTTTAGAAAAATCAGATCAAATATGAATGCCAAACATCAAGTCTTACCTGCTAATGATGGTGCCCTATTAATACGCAATTAAAACCAAAAAAGAAAATTACATTAATCTACAGTTCTCTAATCAAGAAATAAAGAAAGATGCATGATATTTTAATTGAGTTTAATTAAGACTAAGAAGGAAAATAAAATAAAGAGAAAAAAGAAAAGCCTGTTTCACTTATTGTACCTGCCAAGTACGCCTAATTGTACCTCCCAACCTTCTCTCATCATCACCTTTCCATGTCTCACATTACCCTCTCTCTCTCTCTCTCCTCTCCTTTCTTTATTCCCTCTCCTGCCCTTTATATATTCCACTTCTCCCCTCACACCTCTCACACCCACCACCACTCCATCATCTCTTCTTCTCTCTCTGGAAAAACTTCTCTCTTCGGCTCCTCGCACAGTCCGTACACATCATCACCATCATCATGAAGCAGTTGATCAGGCGGCTCTCCCGCGTCGCCGACTCGTCACAGTACTGCCTCCTGCGCTCCGCCGACACGGCGTCGTCCCGCCCACGCCGAAGCGAGTCGTTTCGGGTGAAGCTCCGCCGCCGCAGGTCCTCCGCCGGCGAACCGGTGGTTCCCGAGGGACACGTGCCGGTCTACGTTGGCGACGAGATGGAGCGGTTCGTGGTTCATGCCGAGCTGCTGAACCACCCGGTCTTCGTCGAGCTTCTGAACAAGTCGGCTCAGGAGTACGGCTACGAGCAGAAGGGCGTGCTCCGGATCCCTTGTCACGTGATCGTCTTCGAGCGAGTGCTGGAGGCTCTCCGCCTCGGGCAGCCCCCGTCTCGTGACCTGCACGACCTCCTGAGCTCGATCTCCGACGACCTGAGATCCTGGTAGATTCGGAAATTTAGGGAAATGTTTTGGCCTTTTTTTGTAAATACGGTGGCGTTTTCGATCGAAGCGAAGCAAAAGAGTAAAGAGCAGTTGCAAGGTCCTAAAAAAAAAAAAGTTTTTTTGTTTTTTTTTTCGGTGTTGTAAAGGGAAAGAATACTACTCAGGCTTTAGAGTGTGCCTAGAAATGCTAGTGCTGGTCTCTCTGTATAATTGAATTACAGTCATGGCAAAAACGGAAAATACTTGTACTTTTTTGTCCTAATCTTTGTGTTGCTTCTTTCTCGACTTATTTTCTTTCTTCTTCCTGTTTGTTTCCCGGGAAACCTGGGGAGAAACGGTGAAGAAAATCACGTAACACTAAAATTGGGGTTCCGTGAGTGCCAATTTTCAAGAGGGATGATTGTCTCTGTTTAATTTATGGAAATGGACGATGATTTTTGAGATTCAAGCGTTTTTGGGGGTTTTGATTGGTTTGTTTTCCGTTTGATACATTTTGCATTTTCCCGGAAGCCAAACGGGCACGGCAGTGAGTTTTGGTGTAATTTCCAGGGCGGCAGTGGAAGCCAGACATGATGTTCGTACTAAATTACAGAACTGGGACTCTATTAATTTTGGGGGGTTGTAACGTCCGCAACGGATCTGGAAAAATCTCTGACACGATATGACCGGGTTGGATTTGTCTCTGTCATGTAATTTACGCGATCTTTGGTGGCTCTTTGGGTAGGGCGATAACTTTGTCTGTCTAGATTTCTGGTGAGGGTGTTTTGGTCAATTTTGTGGGGATGATGGTTTCGGTGGCTTATGAGATCATGGTGATATGCTGTTTTGAGTTTTGACGGTGGTAGCTCAAGCCTGGCTGGCTGTAGAAGCACAAAGCACCTTCTGCTTTGCACAAAAATTAAAAGAAAATGTGTACATTAATATATTTTTGTTTTTGGCTTCACTGATTTATATTTTTGTTTTAGGGTGAAATATAAATTAGGTGTCAAGCAAAGTTGTGTCCTATGATATCGTATCGTATTAGGAGAAAAACTTATCTATAACAGAGTTGTATGTAAACACAGTTGTTTGATAAGTCGGGACAATTAAGTTTTTCTCCGATGTAAGAGTGTGTGCCTCGAGTTTCTCCGGTGCAAGAATGTGTGAGAGGAAAAGAAGAAAGAGTACATTTACCAACTATAGGGCCAAACATGTACATGAACATGCACATAATCCGGCAGTTAATCTCACCTAACACAAATGATTATAAGAAACTGTCAAAACAATCTCATTCAACCCACCAACGATGTAGAGAGTCCAAATTAGATAAGTCTATATAAACAAATCAAGGCATGCATTGTCCACCTAAAGCATAGACACCATGATTAATGGCTTAACACATTTGCCACCTAATATGATTAGGTAAATCCTCATCCGGTAGGTCTGCATACTAGTATATTGCTCTTGCTCTTGTTTTTGGGGCTACAATATTCCAATTTGAGTTCACTAATGAAATTGCTAAATATGTACGGTCACTTAATTAGTAACATTTTTAAGCTTAATTAGTAACATTTGATTACATAGCTAGAGGCTAGGGCTAGGCCCTTGGTCTCTCGGATTAGTTGAAATGTAGATTGATTTTGGAGGGGAAATTCGAGCAAAGCTTACCATGCAAGAATACATTACTGAAACTTGTCAAAGATGCTTCGGTTTTGTCTCTAAAACTTGTCAAAGGTTTCTGGGTAGGTGAGTTTTTTCTTAGTCTTTTCAAACAAATGTACCAATATTACTTCAAATTTTATCTTGAGTAGGTGATACATATATGTCATTAGTCATGTTTATACCTAAGTATATATCATGGGATTGATTATTTTGGATTTTAACTTTAGATAAAAATCAAGTGTAATTATATTTTTTTGAGAGAACCTCGATGGAACGAGTGAAACTTTATTGATAAAACGAAGAATTATAACAGGGGGACAAAATGCCTGACCCTAACTCAAAAAATCACACAATATAACATCCTAAATAAGATCGGGGGCCACTTCAAACCAAATAAAGTTGTCCACATTATATGTTAACGCCGTTAATTAGACTTTGTAAGTATGTATTGTTTTACCATGGCAAAACAAAATCTTAATTTGAGTGCAAACAAGAACGAAAAATACAAAGTCTACCTACGTTTCTTTAATTAGAGTAAAGGACATTATTACTATGCTACAAAGCTTGGTGATTACCAATTCCATGCATGGTCTTTCTTTCATCTAGTAACACCTTCACCCCTAAAATAAGGATAAAAATGAGTGTTTGAGGGATTAATTTCGTGTGTGTTACTATCGAGTTCTGAATTTATTAGTACTTCTCTTCTTAAATTTGACAGATATCTCAAGTTCAAATTTTATTTTTCTATTGATTAAAGAAAAATGCATGTACAATTCGGTCAAGCCTCGGACTCATACATTGCATTAGGCATAGACAAGAAAGTTTTAACCCTGGTGATTATACATAAAGCACTAATTATAGCTAAGTAGCCCATTAATAGAAAAATTAGTTCCAATGGACAAGAAGTACACAAAATGCAAGGGCAGTTACTCAAAGGAGGCAGTTTATGTCGTGAAGCTCCAAAGCAATTGAATTGTGCCGGGCCAAAAATTAAACACGAACAACCGTTAACTTGGTCCACATGATTCTACGTACCATTTCGTTTTCTCTGTTTGTGTATCTACTTTGCTGTCTCTAATTAACACGTGTCGAAAGTTCAGGACTTGAGCACTTGCTATATGGATCTGTTTGGCATTAATTCCTAATTAATACATACAATTGGGGACTGGTTGATTAAATCTGCCTGCATTAAAAAATGTACATGATATCATTTTTGGGGCAATTGCCAAACATGGTTTTGCTTTGAAGGAAATATTTTTGCTCACCACTTTAACCTAAGGTATATCTTTTTCAACACTTGATACATGTCCCTTGACATAACCATAGTTAACTCTTTACTTTGTATTTATACAATCATGGTTATGTCAATAAACACGTGTCAAATGTTGAGAAGGGTTGTGAGGGTATACCTTGAGGTAAAGTAGTGAGTAAAAATGCTCCATTGCTTGAATGGTGCATGAGACTATTTTTTTTCCGGGGAGGATGTGCTCCCCACTCTTTATCCGAGTTCGAATCCCTCTCCATGTAGTTTTAATTAATTTAAAATAGAGTATCAATTGTATATAAAAATAAAATATAAAATATAAAACCCAGAAATCAGATTCTGATGAGTGTAAAATATATGTAATGACATATGAGTAGGCTAAGGTGGTCTCAAACAAGAAATCATGGAAAATGAGTGGTGGGAGAATATTTTGGTTTAAGACCCCACAAGAAAAGTATTTCAATTTTGAACATTAATATGTATAATATATATGTGTGGACTGGGAAGAAGAAGAATAATAATAATTAAGCAAATTTTGATTGATTAAGGAGTAAATCAAGTGAAATTGGATTAATTGTGGACCCAAAATTCGATCCGGCTTAAAAAGAAAACAAGCAGAAATGGACAATAAGTAATTGCAAAAAGATAAGGTACCAAATATATATGGTGGCAATTGCAAAACTGATCATCATGTGAAGTGAAGGACGGGGCCTGCATGCTGGCCTTAAGCAAGCAATACTTTGGAGGCCTCACAAGGACGTAGTTTTGACACCATTGATTGGATTTGTTTTGTAATTATCTTTCTTAATTATGAATTAGTTTAAGTTTATCCATAATTAAGCTCAATCACTAACGACAGCTCATATATATATATATATATATATATATATATCCTTAGAGTGACTGATGTTCTATATGTCAAGAGCTGCAGTCTTTACACGTAACACTTGGAGAAATTTCAAGTGTGAAACCAAGACAAGTAAAGGGTATATAAAAGTGAAAAAGAATAATATCATTTAGGATTGTTGCTGATCTCTCCTCTGCAAATCCTTATCTTTTTCGAATCCCAGATTGTTATACTCAAGCAAAATTTTAGAGAATAAGCTTAGTATATTTATATACTTTAATTTTGATTAACTAATGTGTATATATATATATATATAGTTCTCTCATTTGGATGTCTGCACGTTATTATTATACGGATTTCATTGTAAACAGAGAGAAGGCTCTTTACCAACTAGGGTTATGCTAATTTGATCTCCCCTTACTTGATTAATCAAACCCAATAGGGAAATAGTTCTTGCACGCTTACTGCATTTGTATATACAAAGAAAGCCAGACATATACACTAATAATTCTTGCCAAAATTCGTGATATAAATCCACAAATTCGATAATATAAGTTTAGCAAGAGATCATTTATCTCAAATATATAACGGATATATAAGATATATTAACATGTACACCGATATCATTATTCGGTGATCAATTGCATTATATAACATCACCTTTGGCTAATGTTGGTTTAGAGAGTTGTTAATTCATTAGAGTGTGAAGTCGGGTTGCTGCCTGCCTCTCATTAAGGCTTATTGTAAGGTAATCAAAAACGAAAAAGGAACAAAACCGTACCAGGCTACCAGACATTTTACAAAGGGAATAATAAAAAGCTGGAGCCGTGGAGATGGTGGAGAGGGCTTTACAGCTTATTATTATAAGACACAACCCATTTATGCCAGCCTATTCAAGTAAGTACTTGACTTGTGTTGCCAGCTACATGAGCTTATAAATAAAATTAAAAACATAGGTTTCGACGTGGAGTTCATGATTGGCTAGAATGGGAATTTTGTGACAGTTAATGTGTTTATAGAAATATATTATTTTTCTCCAATCTTCATCACTCCCCATTAAGAAATATAAAAAATAATTGAATTTTATTTTCAAATGGGTCATCATGAAGATCTTTAAAAAAAAAATACCAAGAATCATGTTAGATGAGAGATACTATACGCGTGCCAGTGTGAAACAACTTGTGATTTGTTCTTCTGGGTTTGGGTTTTGGTTTATATGCAGGAAATGAGCCAATCGAGATTACGGTGTGAACTCTGTGAAAATATTACATAACCTAATTATTAGTCCAAGATTTGGAAAAAAAGAAGAATTGAAAATTTATGCATGCCCTTGATTTGAGGCCCCCCAGAGGCACATGGCATGCACATTTGGGGTTCAAGAACTTGTAATGCACGTTCTTCTTTGTAATCATGAAGATATATCTCTGGGGTTCTGTGGAATATTTTGAATTGTTTATGGAAAAGGATGAGCTCTAAGATCCGTGAAAATGGCAAAATCTCATCAATCCGTACGTACAACAGAAGTGGATTGGGGAGAAATGTCAAATGTGATGGAAGCTGCTTGTGATACGGGTCACATGCATGGATATACATTGCCTAAGCCTAGAGCTATAGGTATATGCTGACAATATTGACGAGAAATGAGATCTTATAGGCCTTCGATCACCAATTTTTTTCCCCCTTGACGTTTAGAGAAGTTCACATGTTGTATAGGAAAAATCATGCATTTACCTTGGCTACGTAATTCTTCGGCATGTCGGACATTATACCAATCGTTAATGCGTGATACGTCAAAAAAAGTCATCATACACTTATTTAATATATTATTTTTCTCTTTATATTTTCGTTCTAAAGAAGGAGTACATAATGAGACCCCCTTATAACTTATTATCCATACTTTGATTAAATAATTCAAGTTACTATTTTGGACTCAATAGAAAAAACTTTCACCACTTATCCTTATAGAATCCAAGGAAAAATAAGTGTGACTAACACAAATGCCTTTGCGGCCACAATAAGGCACCGAAATAAAAGTAGCGGTGAAGGCATATCATATGTTGGATAGTAATTAGTGACTTTGTTGCGTAGTGACATAATGGCATTACTCCCACATAAATTATACTTTATTTTTTTACAAAATTTTATGTCTTGATATTGTAAGTGTGGACAAAAGGAAATTTAGGGTTTAAGGTTAAGTGTTTAGGATTTAGTTTGATTCATGTCTTCCATTTCCTTAGGCCTTAGACACGTTTTAAATAGTTAAAGAAAAAAAAATTTCAATTAGCACTCTTCAAACTAATTGTATCTGTCCTTTGTAGCTAGTGACTGTTTTAGCTGAATTATGAATTCAATCACAAAAATTCTCAGAAAAATAAAAAAAAAAACTTAGAATTAATAAACCAGATGGATAGATACATGGATAATATGCTTATCCAATCAATCATACGAGCACATGTATAGAAAAGTTCACATTTAAGGAAACGAAATAAAAATTAGTTAATTACTTGAATTAAGATATGTGTCGCCCAAAAATATATGAATTAAAATGAAATGTTTGATAATTATATCTTAACTTCCAAGAAAGTTGGCCAAGCGCCCACCATTCGATGGCCTTGGAGTTCATGATTTGACTCAATGATTCGTAGTCCAATGTGTTCATACCTTCTTTAATTTAAACATGCAAAAACAAGAGCTTATAGTCAAACAGTTCAATTCTTGAATTGGCCAATTCATCACCGAGGACTTCTTATATATAAATATTCTCTTATTCAGATATTCGCATGTTATTATCGTGCGGATGTTATTATAAATATGCAGGAAAATATAGAGTGAGAGTACAAAATACATAGCGTCCGCACGATAATAACGTTCAGATGTCCGCATATGAGAATTTTTGTATATATATGTCAACCTAATTATATATGAAGCTGCTGCAGATATAAATATATGAAAATAAATGCCGGCCTTACAGCTTATGATGAGCCTGCAGCACCTGCAGGCCTTACATTACATTAATCAAACTATATATAACATAATAATTAATAAAATAATTTTAGTTATCTCTTAATAATTATATTAATTTGTTTGGACAGTTGATGCACATGGCAGCTTGGAAATTATGTACTTCGGGTTTTCTCAGCAGCAGTCGCAGCCATGTTCAAAATCATAACTCACCGCCAATGTAAATGATCCAGAAGATGCAGCACATGCATCTTTGATGAATAATGTGCATGAAATCGAGTTAAGCCAAGGTATATTTCTGCTGTGGAATTTCAGATTCTTCATTAATGGAAACATGAGTGAAGAACAAAAACATATTTGGAAATTAAGGACCAACTTGCTAATCACATGCAATAGCTCACATAATTCATAGTACGATTTTCGATAATATTCTGATCCCATTTGTTTAAGAGATGGCATATATACTATTGGCATCTACAATTCTTAAAGGCTAAGGCTTTTGAAGATGAACCCAAAAAAAAAATAAAAAAATCATTAATGCAGATATGTGCTTAGCTAAGGTAGCTAGAGCCGATGTGTTTCATGCTACTTTGCATTCGAGTTCGAATCCCCCTCTTCGTAGTTTAGATTAAATTAAAATAGAATATTACTTGTATAAACAAAACACACTCACATTGATTTGAATTAATTTGCTGATAATGTTGATAAATTTAATTTTCTCTGGCTATGGCAAGTGGTTTTAGCATAATTAAGGGAGTTTGTATTCCATATATAGAGTAGCATGCCTAGCTACACCTGGCTCTGTTAATCTATTTAATCCAGATTTCTAAAATTAATGATCACATGTCTTTATGCTCTAAGTCTTTCCAAATTTGTTGATAGAATATGGTTTGATGTGCTAATATGATAGGTAAAGGAAAATAATAATGGAGATTTGGGCATTGCATTTTCATTGGGCCTGAAAATTTGCCGAAGCTCATCTGAATGAATGAATTCCAGGCCTTATAGAATTTGCAGGCCTCAAATGGGTCAACATTTCTATTTTTCTTTATCTTTTAAATCTTTGTTTTGGTAGCCTCCTGTTCTGCATCAACAGAACTGCTTCTTGGTGGGCTTGCAGCTTTTTTAAAAGGGACTTTTCTGTGAGTGCACAACTTAAACAAACAGTCTTATTTCTTTTGGTGTTTGTGTTATTATGACTCTTTTGTAGTCTAATGCATGGGTGACACTCTTTTTTCTATCCCAGGATTTTGTCCAACGTGGTTTTTCCTAGAAAGGTTTTTAATGAGGCTGCGTTCCTACATGCGGGTTCCTTTGTAACGTTCTCTCTGATGATTCTAATGATATACCCCTACTTAAACAGAGTTTTCTGTTTCTTGCATCAGAGAAATGTGTATTTGTTGTACCTCAGTGCATTGCTCAACTGGTGACTTGAAGCATACCAGTTATCATGCGCATTTCTATCCATATATAACTCTTTGGTTAATGGATCTTAAAAATCATGGACACTTTAGTTTTCTGCTGATCAAATGTTTTTCAACAATTTTTACTTGATTTATACTTCTTAATACAAATACAACCTTGTGTCTCCAATTTCACAATAACTATTTTGAGCTATATAGCTTGATTTTTCCAACAAAAAAAGAAAAGAAAAAAAATGGGGGTGGAAATAATTAACCAAGTAAATGTTTGTCACTAGGCAGCAGCTCCAACAGGCACTGCTCCCTTGAGCCTGGACGATCCGTATAGAGTTTCTTCGAATCGGATAATCTCGTTCTTGGATCCGTAAGCAACTTGAGTCCGATCATCAAGATTAACGATCACCTTGTCTAGCACAGACTGGTGGCCATCACTACTAAAACCTCCAGCATTTTCAACCAACAAGCCTAATGGAGCTACCTCAAACAACAGTCTTAACTTAGCCTTGGTAGTTGGGGATATCACATTGGTGAAGATGCCCTTCTCTTTTACAATAATCTGCAAACCCGATAATTGTGTGTCATTTTAGATGCATTGTTTTGCTTAATGACTAGAAATTAACTAAACTCAGGCATGTCAAAGGGTGTTAATTAATTAAGATAAGTAAAGACCTGGTTAACATCTGGAACCATTCCTCCAGTGTATCTCAGTGTGTACTTCTCTTTCACATAATAGTCAATCAGCTGTTAAATAAAAATTCAAGAAATTACAACATGAGTGAAAAAAGAAAAGAAAGTAGCATGTCTTCTAAAAACACATCAATAAAATAAAATTTAGGAAAGCAGAGTTGACCTTGCTGTAGTCAGGGTTGTCAAATGTGGCTCTCAAATTTCCAGGGGAGAATAGCTTTCCTTCACCAATTTCTGTTGTCTCCTTAACATGTTGCCATTTTCCTAACCAATGCATTTTGTAGAGAAAATTGAGGGAAGCCATGCATTAAGTTTGAAATTTATCATAGAAGTGAGCTGATCAAATCATTGTTGGGTGAGAACTTTATATGAGATTTAATTTTTTTGATATGAAAGCAAACCTTCATCAAGAAGAAGGAACTCATGGGTGCCAGGGAAGCCTTTAACAGCAAGAACATATGTTGTTCGAGGCCCATAAATCCCCATGGCTGCAGCAACTTGATCGCTTCCTGTTACCCCAGTTAACTTATCTCCTGGCCACACCCCAAAAATTGTCCCTACAGTGAAATTTGTGTCGACAATACTGGAGCCATCAAGTGGATCAAAGGCAACACTGAATCCACCTGTTTATGTTAGGATTAACTAGTGAGTAAATGTTCAAATATATATTGAGTGCTCATATGAATACATGAATTTCCATATAAGATTAGCAGACCTTCAGCTGGGCCTCCCATGTCTTGGAGTTCAGGAACTTCTTCAGAACAAGCATATTTGCAAACGTGTGAGTAAGTTAAGGCCTAGATGTTGAAAGACAGAAATCAGCTTTGACAATATTCTGAAAACCAGAGTTTACAATCAAGTTTGGTTTAGGAGAAGTAACTTCTGATTGTAACATGCATTGAAAAAAGCATATTTCTTCTGCAAAATTCAAACTATCCCATTTGTGCAATATGTATATATAGATTAAGTCTGACCTCAAAAAGAAGCTTATCAGCAAGCATATCCACAGCAAGCTGCTCATCTCCAAAAGAATTCACACATGCTGTTCCTCCACAAGAAGCTGTCCTCACTTTAAATCCAATGGTCCTTAATGCTTCCCCCATTGATATCAACAATGTGATCAGTTTCTTATCTGGGGTTGCCTTTGTTAGGAATTCTTCCTACAATCACAAATTAATTGTTTTTTTTTTTTAATAAATAAAATTAAAATTGTATTTAAGCTCCATAAAGACCCTTTTGCCTATACTGATTGTGCAGCTCTTTTTGTAAGTCAGTTTTAACGTTTAGGAAATAGCATGAGGTTTCTTTTTGTATCTTACCAAGCTATCACCAATTGCACATTTGGGTACACTGGAACTGTTCTTTGACTTTAAAACTCTCAGGGATGATTTTGGCACCATACGCAATGATTCCCCAAATAGAGAGCTTGTTCTCAAAACCTGCCATGCATACAAAAATCCTTTAATAATATGTATATTTCATTCATCCACCATTTTCATTAGAGCACCATTTGGGCACGTATCGAAAGAAGAAGTCCATTATATATTGGTATATATTCTCAAGCAGCAATTTGCACTAACTTGGCCAAAAATATGTGCATGCATATTTGTCTGAAAGTGAAAACTCCATGTGTTAATACCTTAGAATTGAAAGATGAAGAGATGGAAGCTGGAGAGACTAGGGAGCTTGAATGCTGAGATGAAACATTACGCACTGGAAAAGCTCCTCTGGCGTAGCATGCAACACTGGTCTCCATATTTTACAGTTAGCTTCAAATTTGCAAGAGCTAGCTGTGCTGTGCTTTCAATCTATTTTCCTTGGGCATGGAAACTTGGAATGAGTAAGGATTGTAGATATATAACCAGCTAATAGTGTGTTTCCACGTGGCACATGCTAAGTTTATAAGCTGAAAAGGTGGGAGTGGGCTGAAGTTAATTAGCATCACTCAAATATCTGTGGCTCTGCTCTGGTCCCATGAAGAGATATGGTTTAGTTGAGACCCCACTTATATGGCTATGTATGTCACATTTCTGAACAAGAAATGCAACTGGGAGCTCCACTGGTCATTTGTTTTCTGCTTTACTCGTAGTTAGTTAATAGGATCTGTCAGCAATTTTTTTATATTTTTTTAACAAGCAATATTGAGGAAAGAAGGAATCAAACCGATAACCTCGGGTGCAGGGGTAATAAAACCACTAAGTGCTTGTTTTCCCTTACAAACCATCATTCAGAATATCTGCAGAGCATAACAAAGGCCTAAAAACCATAACTCTGGAGCACACTAAATATAAGCCAAGAATATGACGCATCCAATGAGCCAAGTATGGAGTCTGGATTATTTAAGCTTTGATATGATCTGTTGCTCTACGAATAGATTTAGGAGGTAAATGATGGGCTAGACACAAATTCCACATGTGATACAAAGATGCACGCATTATCCAAGAATATCATGAAAATTAGTATTCTTTAGAATGAGCAAAATATTACAGATGAATCAGAAATGGAAGGCTGATAGAGATCACTGTTACAATCAAAATTTCTCCTGACCCGTTTCACATTTCCCTCTTCAATTTTTCATGTTTCTTTTTTCTTTTTCTGTGAGGGTCTAAGAGAGAGTCAGGTTCAACTGAAAAAATTCACTAAACTTTTCTACGGAACTTGCCAGACCAAGAATGTTACTTGACAGTCAACAAAGTTCTACTTTTCTTCATTTTCGGCTTTTTAGCCTTTTTCTTTTGCTGCTTATACTCTTCATATAGTTGTATGGATGATGTAGTGCCATCTAGCTCAGCCCTTAATCTCTGATTCTCCTTAATGTCACGAAGAAGCATGAAATGAGCAGAAAGCTTCTTTCTCACATCATCTTCGTCGATTGAAGTTGTATCTGCAGAAGGTTCTATCACAGCTGATACAGAAGGGTCACTTCCTCTTTTCCTTTTGTTATTTGATTTTTTAATGTCACTCGGTGGCTTGAAAGACTCTGGCCTCTCCAAGGAAAAGTCCGTGAAAGCTTGTTGAGGAGAGATGGTAGAGAGATAAACCTGGTTATGAGCAGTGTTCATGCTAGATATACTTGAAGCCATACTTGAGACAGCTGGATGATAATGCTGGGTTAGAAGATTGAGTTCCCAAAGGACTGAAGCAAGAGCACCACTTAAATTGGGGTCCGAAGCATATGGGTGATATTTCTGTGCATCAGAAGGGAGAGAAGAGAGCGAGAGGAACGGGTGTCAGATTCAGCATTATAATGAGCGTAAGCATGTAATGATGTCAAATGTACCAAACCAAAATCACATATAAACTAAAAAATAATTATATAAAATCACTTTATTTAAGATTACTTGCTGAATGAACAAGCATGACAGACATTTCTCATTTTTATATTACAAAGCAGTCTGCACAGAGTGAACAATGCACAAGCATCATTTGAACTATTGCATACGTTTGTGCAAGTT
Organism: Prunus dulcis; assembly: GCF_902201215.1. Lineage (NCBI taxonomy): Eukaryota > Viridiplantae > Streptophyta > Magnoliopsida > Rosales > Rosaceae > Prunus > Prunus dulcis. The sequence goes on along the minus strand of NC_047653.1, from coordinate 8,044,327 downwards.
TAGGTGTAAGGTCTTTCTTCCTTTTTCTCTTTGTTTTTTCCTTTTCCCCTCCTGCTTGACAAATTAACTAGTGCATTCAACTGGATGAGTCTTTATTACTACATTTATAGATGGACTTCAGATTCTGAAGAGAGGACCATTGTGAGAAACATAAGCATGCAGAGAGGAAAGCAAACGAAAAATTTATTTGTCTATCTTCCATATGGGAGACTAAAGGCCACACAGACAAAGTGAGTAAAACTTTATCAGTGGTATCATGGGTTCATGGGGAATTATTGAGGCATCCTTGAGGGAAATTAAAGGACTCCAGCAAGCAAAATGATAGTTTTGGCCTCTCTACTGTGGATTAGAATTTAGATAAAAGATAATTCTACAGTTTTGGCATCCAGAGCTGTAGATCAGAATTTAAATAAAGCTAATTCCTTCACATGATAATCAAAATGAAAAGAACTTGTGTTTTTGGAAATTTATTTTCAGAAATGCAAGCTGGCCGCAGGCTCCAATTCATTAAATATCATGAAGCAGATGTTGGCATGAGAACTTACAGCGACAGAACCTGACACTGAGCCACCTCCAGCATCATTTTCTAACAGATTTCGGCACTTGACATTCTTCAGAAGAAGATGCTTTAAAGTAACCAAAGCTACAAAAGATTCAAATGGGGAACAGGAATAAGAAATCCATAACAAGATATTGATAACTTTATTTCTAAACAAGAACATACCAGCCATGGACTCTGCCGATCCGGAACATAATGAGAATGTGGCCAAACGCTTTACAAATGCAGCAGCCTTCTGCATGTCATGTTGTCTATCTTCACACAGCATTATCTTCAAAGCTTCAGCTAATACTTCGCCCTGATCTCTGTTCCATGAACACAACCAGTAGGTAATTTTTTTTAGGTAAGTCATTAGTTGAACCTGCCTAGAAAGCATGCATTTATACTAGTCTCTAAGGTGACAGGAAAAATCAATACACCCATTGCAGGAAATAAGCTTATCACAACAAATATTCTTAATAGAAAGATGCAAATTAAGTTCCAGAACTCCAGTAAATATGGGTATAGGAATTTGAGGTTATTTACTTCATAAAATGCACAAAGATACCAACTAGATGCCACAGAAGGTAGAGAAATGTTTTAACACCAAATTTTGGCATTAAAAAGTTTAGTGCAAACCTTCCAGGCCTATATTCAAGTATAATATTGTAAAGCTGAACAAAGAAGTCCTGCAGATCAACATTTAAGGCATCAAGATTGCTCTTCATCACTTTAAATGCAACAATGCAGCAACGGAGGCGCTCAGATACAGTCAAACATTTTGAAGTATTCTCAGAATCGCTACCACCAGAAGCAAGCTTTTTCAGATAGTTTATAAGATCCCCCATGAAATCCATGTCAATTAGATGCGAGAATTTTCCTAATCCTTTCAGACACGGAGCAAGTAAAGGGTGGGGCTCAGTTGCACCAGTAGATAAACTAGCATTTGCTTCGGATCTGAATGGAGAATCACAGGAAATTATTCAATACATTTGAAATCTGAAATAAAGGGGAATTGCAAATCCATAAACTACCCAAAGAACAAATTATAAATGATTTCCACTTTCAATCAAGCATATCTATGACAGACTTCAAAACTGAATATATCTCCCATTTCAATCATCACTCTCAAAGTAGCCATTTACTGCTTTTGGATACCTAGTTCCTCAAAGCAAAGCACATGCATATTCATAAACAAGCTTATCTAAGCTTATGCCATTTAAAATATCACTCAGAAGATCATTCATGTTTATGCATTTATCAATATTATGAATGAACTGTCAAAATATCAAAAGGTAAAAGATAGAAAATTATAGAAATATGGTTGAACAATATGAAAATTACACGAAAAAAGAACTGTTTCACAATACAGCTATATTTATAACAACGTAGCTTAAGTGAATTTTATAAAGGACAGAATCAGATACCTACGTTCTTTATGGGCTTATTTGAGCACTTGAGGTACATTCTCTTTAGCGTGATCTGATTGGGAATGAGTTTTGAGCTAAATTTAAATTATTTCTCTTTAAGCATTTGTAGTTTTTTATGCCAAGATGGACATATTCTCCATCTTTTTTCTTGTACTTAATAGAAGCTAATTTCCAATCAGAAAAATTTACAAATCCTTTTGGTCTTCAATGATACAAAATGTGAAAATTCACTTCTACAAGGAGTTTCTTCCACAATGCATCCATTTACCATATCACACGCTGTATTTACAGAAAAAGTAAACATGAGTGCCCCATAGTGCCCATAGACAGAGAAGCCAGTTTTTCCTGATACCATGTGATCAGTGGTCTCTCAAGTCTTAAAACTCATGTATGCTAATTTATATGCTTAGTTTACAAACTTGTAAATCTTCTCTTTAAAAAATTAAAATTATTTGTACAGACTACACATAGTGAGCAATCTGCTCCTTCTTGCTCTGGTTTGTCTTTTAAGCTAAAGCAAATTCATAGGATATCACAGATCCAAAGTTATCAGAATCATGATGCGCAAACAAACCTGGAAGCTGATGACTGCATTGTATGTTTCAATATGCGAAAATATGTTTCAAATACAGCAGAAAGTGCCTCTGTCTGCATTCCTCTCCGCTCCATAACATCTGGGGCCAAAGCAACAGCCTTGTAATCAGCAGCAACCTGTGTATAGCATTACAAAATTCAATAGGTTGAGAGGAAAAACCACTGAAACAAGCAAGATCAAGAAGTCAATGGATTTTGCAAAACAGAAAAACACCTCCTCTCTTGTCTTCGTCAATAACTCTTGCCTACTCCTTTTTTTGTCATTTTCCTTCAATTGACGTGCCTCCTCATAATGCTTTTTCTTCTTACTTTTCTTGCTTTGGGGTTTATGTTTCTCATCATTTCTTGCAGCCCTCCCAAGATCCTCATCAAATGACAGAGACAAGAAAACCTGCAGAAGTACTAACAATAATAAGCATGGAGGAAAAACAAAATCCACAAGAGTTCTTATTATACAATATGATTCCAACACGAAATTCATCTTCCCACTATTTGTAGATTACTAGACAGAAAATCAACAATTTCCTATCAACAATCATTTGTTTATGTGAACCTGTGTATGACACAAGCTACGGTAACATATGTACGTTCAACTGACCAAATGCATTATGTGTTGCTGCAAAATTACCCGAGAAAAGCTATATCCATATACATTTCTGTACCGTAAAACAGTAAAGCTCCTTTTAAACAAAACTCAAGAAATATGCCATCTAGTTGGCTGAGCATGGAGTCTAACGGTAGATGACGGCCATAAGTAAGGAAATAACAATTTTATCTTAACTCAATATAACCCTGATTGTATCCTTATAAAACTACAGCATTTGATCAATAATTTTCTTTTGGCAGAGAGATATAGAGAACTGGTCTTATTTTCTCCTAGTATATGGTTAGGCAAGATGGTCCAGTATTGAGTTTATCGGCACAAAAATTGGTTAAAACAACATAAATAACAAATAGATAAGTAATCTCATGCCTCCACAGAGTCAGGGTGTAATTGGCAATTATGAGCTTTCACATGATCTGCAATTAATCGAACAGCCTCCACAGTTGCTTCACCACCATGTTTTCCCTCGTTTGTAAACAGTGACTTGATGGAAGAACAGCACAGTTTCCTGTTAAGAAGTAGTTCATAGTTAGATGGATGAAATAGTAAAAGAAAACATTGGCTATGATCATGGACACAATTATCTTGTGAATAAACCGAGAAAATTGACATGTACCGACACAGACATGAGAGACGTGTTACACATGGTACATGGACATGAACGTGTCATGTCAACTTCATCCCAAAAACGATGACACATCAATACATCTGCAGTTTTTTTATATTTATATAGATATCTGTTCACATTCAAACAAATCTTTATATGAGAACATTATTCTTAAAAATAATTATGAAAATAACAACCATGTCTAATTTTTTTGACAAAAAAGGTCAACACCGTGGCAATGTTGAACTGTTTCTAGGCAAAAGAAGGTGTTTTGACACCCATGCAGTCTGCAGCCAGTAACATCTTCAGTCCTTGACCAATTTAGAATATTTTTCCTTTGTCAGATAAAATTTTAAATTGAGACTCTAAACAAAGAACAATATTTCCACTTGAATGTTTTGCTCAATCCTAAAGTAAATGCTGGCTAATGCTCATATTTAGAGTTAAACTGTGTACTCCAACTTGAAGATACAATCATTTTCCAAATTCTTGCGTCAATCCTGACCTTCAAAGACACCTTGTAAGACTACTTACCAAAAGGATAAATTAGGGAACAAAAACTAAAGATAGAGCAAAACCTTACAACATCATCTGGGGAGCCTATGTTTCTGATGACAACACCTAACAAGCTCTCCCGGTAGTTGAAGTGGGGTGCTGCATCAAGCAATGTACAGATACAGCGAAATGCCACATGCTGAAATGAGGACTGCTTTTCTAATGCTGCCAACTTCTGCAGGTATGCCTGAGAATGTGCATAAAAGAAAATTTTAACAATATTTATAAGGACAACCACACAAATTAACTCAAAATTTTATCTACCACTCTTCAAAACAAAATTGTTCTTCAAATTTACATAAATCAACAACGTTTTACAGGTCTTTAGGTCTTTTTTAAACAATGAACAAACCTAGTGTAGGTTCAGTGATTGGTCCAATGACCCAAACAAACTTTACATCCCCAAAATCTAAACAATACAATATCATCCATCAAAATGACCACTAAGAAAAAGAAACAAATTTACAAATGGCAATTGGCAATTGGCATGATTCAAAATCCACTAGCTTAATAAAACTAACTAATAATTTATTTTGTTCAAGGTGTAGCAGATCCATCAGAAATCAGAAGTAAGAAACAAAAACCATAACAAGGAACCAAGCATAGAAAATATTGCCAACCTTGTATACAGATAGCAGTGTTGATTCATATAGCCGCATTTTCTTAACATCCTTTGAGACCTTCATTTCTAGCTCCTTCTCAGTAGGAAGCCTAATCCGATATCTGCAATACATTCATATAAGAGTTACAGTCCATTACTGGAATGCAGACAGAAACAATGTTGATCATGAGTAAACATGCACAATGGTTTGTGGGCAAGGACAGAAGTTTCATGTGTCAACACAGACACAAGGCGTCCAACACCTCAACAGCCAAAATTCTATAATGCCAATGTTTATTCTTAATTTGAAACATTTAGCACATATTTACATGTGCTCGGTGTATATTCTTCCAGTGTTTATTCTTAAGTTGAAACATTTAGCACATTCTTAATTGGAAATATTAACGCTGTAAAGTTTCTCCAAAAAAATCAAACCACCATAACTCTCCTTTATTTTGAGAGGCTTTTTCCTCCCAAGGATCCAAAGGTGTGACAGAAATGGGTAGGCACATGTCCTAAGGCGTTTGTACACCACATTTCATACTAAAGAAGAGTTCTACAAATCATAAAAGATCAATGTACATCATGGAACAGAACTGTGGTCTTACCCAGGAATAAGGTCTTTAAAAACAGCCAACAGAGATAGGAGTCCAAGTTTGACAATGGCATGATTGTTATCTTTACAGATCTGCAATATCTCCTTCAGAGATTTTATATTAGAAGCTGGATCAGCAAGCAGCGCTATTCCCAGCTCTGCAAGTTTGTTCTTCTTACTTTCAAAGGCTTCTTCAGTTGTAAGATCTTCTTTAACCTCAGCCTAACCAAAATAAATAAATATTTATTTATTTTTTATGTGATACACAGATAATACAGTATACTAAATGTAAAACTCAGAAGCAAAACAGAAGAATAACTAGTCCAATCAGATGATACCAGCACTGCTTCTTGTGGAGTTTGTTCGACTTCAGGTTCAGCCTCCTTTCCTTGTTTCTTAGCCTCTTTCTTACTTTTCTTAAGCTTTGCCCTCCTTTCAGCCTTTGTCAGCTTAACTATGCTTTTATCTGCAGCACCACTGGCTTCCTCTTCGGTGGGATCGTTTTCAGATGCTTTTGATGCCTTCGTTGCTGCATCATCACAAGAATTTAAAACATGCACACTCAGTGTACGTCCAAAGACCTTCTAAAGACAACTCCCCCAATTACCATTATCCAAACTAGAAAAAATAAAATAAAAATGAGGAACCTGTTCGATAGTAGAGTTGTCCATCTAAGGTTTTAACAGGAAGAGCATCTACACGATCAACTTGAACCCCAGGATCCTCTTTTTCTTTGTGCAAGGATTTCCTTTTTAAGCGCTTTTCATACAGAGCTTCCAAAGCATCCTCCTTTACATCAGCAACGCGGGTAACATGCCTTTGTTTAAACATAAATGTAGATTAGATGAACACAAAAATGACATTGAAATCAAAACTTTGAAAACTCAGGCCCAACCAATGAAAATTCAGAGGTATGTAAGTATTAAATTTTAAAGGAAATTAAGGTTCAAAAGCACGAAATAAGAGAAAATGAACAAACTTGGTGATGGACTGGGTGTCTAAGGTGGAGAGAAAGCCAGCGTATTCTCGGTTTTGATCGACAAAGTCCTTGTCCTCGTCCGAGACTTCAATTTCGTCCTCTGAGACCTCCGGTGGGAGCTCAGGAGGTAGAATGATCCTCTGCTTTTGCTTCCTCTTCGCCACCATTCTGCACCTAAAATCCTAGCTGCTTGTTAGTAGGGTTTTAGACAGAGAGAGAGAAGCTGAAGATGAGTCTCAGCTAGTTAAACTTTCGACCTGCTGACAAAAAAAAACACTTTGGGCCCACTTCAGTAAGCTTCGGCCCATATTTTATTGCTCGAGCCCGCTAAAAGTTTCATGAGTTATCGAGTCCTTAATTTCTCATTGTGGATTTGATTTGAACAGATGAATTTAAAATTTGGGTAAATTATTCAAAAGGTCTTCAAACTTATATGTGATTTATATTTTGGTTCCTCAATTAAATTATTCGTTCAATTGGTCCATCAACTCTATATTATTAGCTCCATTGGTCCTACCGTTATATTCTGTCAATATTTCTGTAAAATATGAGGGCAAATTGGTCATTATTTACCCTAAAATTAGGTTAAATCTAACAGAAAATTAAACGGTATATCCACTGGAGCGAATAATATAGAGTTGATGGACCATTTGAACGAATAATTTAGTTGATGGACCAAAATGTAAATCAGGTACAAGTTTGAGGACCATTTGAGTAATTTACACTTAAAATTTTGGAAAAAATAAACGAGGGAAGGAAGAAGAAAAGAGGAAGAAAGGTTTAAAAAAAAGAAAGGGAAATGGGGTGATGAAGAATACGATACGGCACCGATATGTATTTGATACGCCACTTGGCATATCATAGACCATTTCAGAATGTTAACTTTATGATACGGTTCTGATACTCTATTGATACGGTCACAATACGCTCGCGATACATCAAGGGATAAAAGTGAAAAGATATTGAAAATTTTGTGGTGATTTTGACAGCAACCAAAAAAGGAGGAAGAGGGAAGAATGAAGAAAAAAAGAACGAACTTGCGCTTGCAACTGTTGCGAATCTTCAATTGCAGAAGATGATGTTAGGCGCCTAATTACAATACGCACCGTTTTAGGTGCATGTTATGTTATGGGGCTTATGTTTTTATTTGGTCTGAAGTTGGCCTATGTTAACAAAAGTGTTTAACACCTTTTTATGCTTGATGCATTCATTTGGGCCCAAGCCCAATAACTGAAACAAATATATGGCCTAGAAACACATAAGGAACCAGAAATTTAAAATTTAGGAAAAAGAACTTTAAAATACTAACGAATTTCAGTTCATCTAAAAGGATGGGACTTAGTCTGCAGCGGCATTTTAGTTCAAATTTTACCAACGAAAGTTTGTTACGTGCACGAATAAAACATATAAAGTTTACAGTTTCTTATATGGCCGCTAACCTATAAAGTATAGTGCGATTTAAATTCATTAAAATTGTCAACGGGGTATAGTTTAGTAGAAAAATGGCTTGACTTATAGATAAGTGGTATTAGATTTGAATTCTCATGTCATCTTAATAATTTGTACGTGAGAAACCCCCTCCCTTTGTAGTTAAAATTATCGCTTTTATTTTTTAAAAAAATTAATAATAATAATAATTGGCAAGCATCCTCTTTTCATTATGTTGAGTAAGTAGATTAAACTAAGTTTATTTTTTACCATTTGGCTATTGATTTGGTGGCTTAAATTTGAAATCCCATGAGATTTAAACTCAATTATTCTTTGCAATTTGCATGTAATTTACCAGCACACCATATGTATTTTCTGATGTTCTTGTGCTTCTCAGCCGCAATACCAACTGTGCACTTAGTTTTAAACATTTGACCTGCCGATTTCTTTTCACACACACACGTGCAAATATTTCCACAATCAAAAAAGCGATAAAACACTACACATTAATATTATACATTACAATACATGATGAGACCATAGGAAAGAAAATCGGGTGGTCCATTTCTCATTTACTGCTGCTGCTGCTTTTGACATTTCAACCCCTACTCTCCTTCAATAGATTAGGACCATATTTTCCAAGCGTGACATTAATGTGGAAGGTTTATTTAGTTGAACCAATCCAATAAAGATGATGGTGACAAACTAAGCATTGAAAATGGGCTCTCCTGTGATTCTTTAAGGTTTGATTGGGGCTAAGCTTTGGATTGGGAATGAGAATGTATATTCTAATTCACACTTTGCTTTTGTTGTATAGGATCCAATAATTCATGGATCACAAAATGATTAATTAGACACTCATCAAAGAGGTTAATTGAATTAAGAGTTAATTAGGACTTTTTTAGATAAGCATTATGAACTATAACACACTTCAACCATTCATTAAGAATGAAAGTCTTTTATTTTTCGTTCAGTTTGTCATATCATATTATGTTCTTAGAAACGTGTGCTTAAGGGTAAAACCTAATTGTTGCTCTATGAGAAAATTCTAAAGAAAAATCATTACTTGCCGCCCTCTTTAGGGTCGGCAGCCACCCTTCCTACTCCATTCCCTTTCTTCTCCTCCCATCCCTTTTCCTCTCATTCCCACCATTTTCCCTCTAGATTCTTTGTGTTTTGTTTTGTTTGTGAAGTCAAAGCAGTCATTGTGTCATCGTCATGATATAGTTGCCGTCTTTTGGCCCACGCATGCAAGGATTTGGCTCTAATTGTCAGCCTTTGATATAGATTTGGAGCTATAAAGTGGGGATGATGTCAGGTTGTATCGGGTTCGGGTTTAGCCGGTGTGGGACTATGAGTTTAGCAGGTATGACATTATGGCTCTCCTTGGATTGCTCGAGAGAATGTATAGTGATGGTCTTATTTCTCAGTTTGTTTTAGTCTAATAATTCCCATGAATTCTTTAAGAGTTTGATGTAGTTTGTTTTTTGTTTATGATATTTTATTTCATATTCACATTTGGCTTCCAATACGAATTTGCCGTTTCTGCCGTTTCGCAGCAAATCTTTATTGCAAGTTTGAGTATATGTGCTTCTGGTTGCTGTTGGTGCATTTGGTCACCGAAGAAGTTGTATCTATATTCAGCACCATAATTGCTTTGTATATGTTTTTGTTTATCTTGTCAATAAAATACTATTGCTCTTTCATCCCAAAAAAAAAATATATATGTGTGCTTAAATTCAAAGTCTAATAATAATATATCATGCCATATATTTGATAACAGAACATTAACCCTTCTAAACTTTTGAGGCGCGCATATAATTACTTCGCTGATGCCTATAACTGCTCCTACCCATCCCTTCAAAAAAAAAATAATAATATTGGCATTCCTAATAAATATAGAGTAATATATACATGAGAATTTATAATAAATAAATAAAGTAATTGAATCCTTGAGTTCATGAACCTTACTTTCAAAAGGAGAGATCAAGTTAAAGTTGACTGACAAATCCAAACATCAATATGAGACTCACAAAACATTGACACGTGTGATGGAGTTCGGTTATTGCCAAGGTCTAAAATATCGATGATATCGGAAATATCGGTAGTCCAAAAATATGGAAATTTCGATGGAAATATCGGGATATTATCGATATCGATAAAAATTGAATAAAAACCACGGAAATTGTAAGAAAAACTTGAAAATTTTCATTGAAACTTTGGAGAATGTTTATTTAGTCAATTATCTATGGGTTTATCACAAAAAATTAGAAGGAAATGCATTGCATGATGGATTTAACTAATTTTAAGTTGATTATACAGCAAGCGGGCAAACACTATGAGTGTAAAAAATATGTAATAATTAATGAAAAAAGATTAAATACACCGTAATCATTTATATATAATGATTTACTATAATATTTTACACTTTATACATTGCATGGTAAGATACATGAGTGACTTAGTACCACATAGAGTTCCTACGAGGTTCAAAATTTTCACTATCTTCATCATCTCTATGTGTAGAATAAGTGTATTGTGAAGAGTAGTCATCAAATGATAAATCCCCAAAATAGTTTTGCATGTAATTGTTAACATACCACTCATATAAATATAAATATTTTAGCATATTATCACAAAAACATAAGTGATATGGTGTTTAAGGTGTTGGAGGAGTAAAATGGGAGGGGTTCATATCCCCTTTGTGCTTTTTTCTCCCCTTTTTCCCTTTTTTTTTTTCTTTTTTTTTCCTTCACATCGATATTTTCGATATTTTAGCGATATTACACCGATATTTTGACAAAATATTGCTGAAATGTGAGCGAAATTATCGACATCGATATTTTTCGATATTATCGTCGATATTGTCGATATTTATACGATATGTACATGGATATGTTCCGAAATATCCGTGATTCGAAAAAACCGAAATATCCTCGATATTTCCTCGATATTATCGATATTTCAGACTATGGTTATTGCATAACTTGTCTCTTGATTCTTACGTGAGTTGGTTTGTAGTTCAAAATCAATTTTCTCACTCATAAAACATTGACATTTCAAAGAAAATAAAAACGAATAGTTGCCGTGATACTGTTATACTATGAACATGTAAACACAGTAACAAACAATCATAAAATTAGAATGCATGTGCTATTTTGCAATATTACGTGAGAAAAAATTCTCGTGCGGGGTATTAAAATTTAGTCAAGCGAGCAATCCGCTCATATTGTCGTCCACCCTTATTACATATAAACTAGTAACATCACATATAACCGTTTATATTGAAAACTTTCGCTTACCTCTCACTGATGCACCCGTGCGCCTTCTTTTAATATTCGCGTTCGCTAAACCCAGACCTCCTACATGAAACTTAGGTAAGTGACCAACTGGTCCCGTTCATCATTTATTGCTAGTTCAACTTCATTCATTTATTTGATGATTGTTACTTCAACTTCTGCGGACATTTCTTTTCTTTTTGAGTGAATAGCGGTTGTATTATTTGAATGAGAGAAGATTACAACGAGTCTTCAAACAAGGCATCATGAATGAGAGGAGGGGGACATTTCATTTTGGACCTTTCATTTAGGTGAAATGTTTTTTTCTGGTCATGGCGGTCGAGTAATGCATTGAAATGGCCCTTATATATTGGTTGATTCCTGACAAAAGCACACGTTCATGGTGACCAATGTATGCTTGCATTACCTAAGTTCAGGAGTTCAATCAAAGTATTTATACAACCATATCACGGATCTATAGATACTTGTATTTTGTGGTAATTAGCCTCTATTTTATACCCTACTTGAGTCCTAATTTTATTTTAAAACAAATCATTTTTTTTTATTACTTCTTTTATTTTATAAATCCACGTGGCATTAATATTCTTCTACTTGAGAAAAAAAATATATGTGTCAATTTAACATGTATCTTAACCATCACATCGATGATGAGTAAATAACGATGAAAATTTGAGATTTCAAGATACGAAGTTGTTAAAATTGAACTCAATGTATGGACATGCAAAATGAAGTAAACAATTTATGTCCAAAGTTAATTATATATATAAAATCTCTTTCTATTTTTTTCTGGAGCAGAGTTCTTTCAGATTCAAACCGTCTATCTATCAATTCAATAAGCAAATACCTTTGTGGCTGACAAATGCAGGGAATATGTTCCAATTTTTCTTTTTACCTTGCTAGGCCATATGTGTTTGTGGCTGACATTGAAACCTCAAAAGTGTCCAAGGGCAGGGGTAGGCCTAACTTAGCCCACCTACAAAAAAAACATGGGCCATGTGTGTGTGTATATAAAAGCCAATATATAATAAAAGAGGAGTTAGGGTTGAATATTAATTTTCTTATTATTATTTTTGTTGTTGAAATTATACAGGGAAAATAATTTGGGCTGAGAAAATAAAAAGAATTAAACTCTGATAAGAAAGTAGGTAGGCAAAACTTTAAAGGAGTATGATGAAATTAAATTCTCCATTTAATGTTCGTTAGGTATATTAATGAATTGGTCTACTAAATGCCCATAATTAGCTCCACGCAGGAGCCATTAAACCACATCAGTTTGACAATTTGTAGTTGAATGCTGTTTTCAAACATTTATACGACACAACCATATTTTTAGACATCACTATCTCTTATTTATAATTGCACACCACCAAACCCAAAAAGATTGTTGTACAGATGAAGAAAAGCCCCTATATTCATGTGAGTTAATGCCCGACGATGGCCAATATGTTGAATCACTTCAAGGGTTCAAAAAATGCATGGATACAAGTCACAATCTGAGATTAATGAGTTTTCCTTAATTAGCCTGGTCCTCCTTGCAACATTTGTACGTAGAGGAACGGTCAAACGCTACTTAGATACAAAATGTTATACGGCACTAATCAGTTCTTTGGGCTCGCTTCAAATGTCATCTCATGATAAGTATAGGTTAGGTAGCACTAATCAAACGCTACCTAGATACATATATGTACGTCGTGTATCAAGCGTACAATGTATATGTTATATTGTATATATATATGTCTACAGGACAGTCAGGAAGAGGGTGAGTATTTAATATGGCATGAATGCTACCATGAGCATTTATAGACCTAACCTGAATATGTGTACCTCTTACCCCTTAGTTAATCAGGAGCAGAGTTTCCTCCAGCTTTACTTCTGGATTATGATGTTCTGCATCAAATTAAGAAGGGACGCCATAGTAGGTGAGAAACTAAACACAACAAAACAAACAAACAAATCAATAAATAATTAAGAATATGTTGGCTAAATTGATTGACAAAACATGTGTAGATTGTGGTGGTAAAACCTTGGCTTCAAATTTAGTGTTGTGTCTAATTCAGATGGCCGGCAACAGAGTGATGAAATCAAAATTTGAACCACTTCTCCCAAGAAAAAAAAAAAAAAAAACCCAACTAGATTTTATATAGAAAAATAAAAGGGGGCAAAATCAGCAGGCATTTTAAAATAGGATTAATGGATGGGAAAAAAAAAAAATAGGTAAGGGTAGGTGGAAGTGTATGGTATTTTCTGTTCTTCTGGCAGTGGCAACTGTAAAGCAACTCAGTTGGATTTTAATTCTTCAGAAATTGAAGTGCATTTACTACAGCTGATTATGACATTATAATAGCACTGATTTTCTAATCTAGGTGCTTCAGGATAAAGTTCTAGATTGGTAGGTTGATGCTTCAATTGGAATGCATTTCTTAATAGATTAATGGCACATGAATGCAGAGCAAAGGCAAAAAAAAACTAAATAATACAATTTAAGTTTTTATCTTTCAGAAATTTGAAATCACTCTGTTAAATTATCTGTATATATATATATATACTGAGATGAGCTTCAACTTACTGCAGAAAGAAAATGATTAATAATATTGGCAGAATTAATTTTTTTTTTTTAAAGTTGCTGAATCAATTCTACCAATGCTAGGATCTATAAAAGTTTCTGCAGAACCTCTGCCATGTTTATAGGACATACAAGTTCCTTAGTATACCCTAGTGGTCCATTTGGCATGCATATAATGCCTGCCAATAACTTGCCACAGAAGCAACAACTTTAATTCAGAAACTGAATTTCATAACAACTCTTTACAATCATTTTATTTATTTTTTTAAAAAGGGTTCTCTATTTACAAAATTCAGGCAGGATTAGGCAAGTTGGCTAGAGCGGGTGTGATGTGCTTCCTACTCTGCACCCGTAATAAATTGATACATCCATTTATGCCACAAAATTGAAAGAGCACAATGAATGGTATTTGCTACACGAGGCCAGGGAACAAAATTGCCATAACACAGAAGCAGATCAGAATGTGGAAGAAGAATGAACAAGGCATAAACCAATAAAAGTCTTATAAATTATGCTAGAAAAAAGCAAACAACCTTTTGAATGTACATATTACTCTTCTATAAGAACTAACAGATCTACTCTTCGAGAAAAAGACTACTTGTAGAATATCATATACAAAAATCATATGAAGAAGAAGCATAAGCAATGTTCTTCCTCTCAAGTTGATCTGTTGAGATCAAGCCGAGGTTTCTTCATCACTGGCAATGGGACAACAGAATTGCACCTAGGACATTTCGGGTTATTTCTCATTATCAGTACATAAGATAAGCAACCAGGACACCCTGCTGCAAATGGTGATGCAAATAGTTTTTCCTCACTCTCTTCCTCCTGAGTTTCTTTGATGGATGACGACGACGATGAGCACGATGGTGATGATGACAACGATGACTTCCACATCGACGAAGATCGCCTTTTAATCGGTTCTTTCTCTGCCCTTTCGAGGGCTGATTTTACTTTATCCAAAGTGCATAGGCTCTGGTAATTGCATGAGGGTGGTGATGAGGGAACTAATTTTAATTCCAGGCTGGTGCTTGTGTCATCAAAGAGACTTAGTGGGATTTTTGAGGAGGATGATGGAGGGAAATTTAAATCTTGCATCTTTGGAACTGTTGGATTGGTTTGGTCCCTCTGATCTGAGATTGAAAGTGAATTTGGAGCACTGCACCTTTGAAGATACACTTTCCCAGACTGCAGCAATCAATATACAATATGTTAATTACAGAAATAAAATAAAATAAATGAATTGCTCACAATTAATTTACTCATGACATAAAAGATAGTTTTAAAGAATCTACAATGGGATTAGAACTTGCAGAGCATTGAAGAACATCACCAAAATAATTGACAGAATACACAAATATATCCTTTTGCTATTAATTACAGTTTTTTTATTTTAAATATTATATTTTTCAAGCAATAGCAATAAACTATTAAAAAAAGATTGTTCATCTTGAGGATATTCATAAACATCAAAAGGCTCTGTTCGACGGCAGGGGAAACTCAGGTCAGGAATGAAAAGAAGAAAAAAAAAATACTGTTATATTGAATTTCAAAAGCTATAATGGACTGCAGGAAAAAAAGAACAAGAAAACATGGATAATGGAAAAACAATATTATGATAAATTGAAAATCTAATGAGAATTAAAGAAATGGACTCCAGAAAACTACAAGATTTCTTATACTCCATTACTATCTGTTTCTCAGCAACCAAACACACAGCTAAAGATAACAGAAAATTCCAAACCAAGGAATTAGATTGAAGAAAATACAAATAAAATAAAGCCAATTGCAGTCAAACCATGAATGAAACAGAACATGTCATGAAATCAGAATTCAAAGCAACCAAATCAAAAACAAGAACACAACCATACAGCAACACCAAAATCAAGTTCCCAAGAGAAATGTCAAATCTTTCCCAGGAAAATTATGACAGCAAACTGTTCCATTAATTCCCAGGAAACAAACAGACCCATATGAGAAAATAGACCAACCTTCAAGTCCAAGCGCTTTTCCCAGCCATTAGGGACCTGCAAGTCGAGGTCCAGTTCCTGGGACTCGTTAGCAAGCTTGGAAGAAGACCCACCACCAAGCAAGTCTCGTGTAATCAAGGCCGTTGATTTCTCCCCACTAGAATTACTTCCCAAACTCAGATGTTGATCGTCGCTGTATCCATTTAGAACCCGAAACAGAGAACTCACGTCAGCAGCCATTACTGGGACTTCACAAACCTTCTTTTCTCAGAGAGAGAGAGAGAGAGAGAGAGAGAACGAGGGGTTCTTGGGATTATATAGAGCTGAACTATATATGGTAGTAAATATAGCCCGTTATGTAATATTTGCAATTAAATTAAAATAATAATATTATTATTATTATTTATTGATTGCCTTTGATATTTTCTAGTATTAAAATTAGTTTGAATTTGAATTAAGATAATAATAAAGCTTATTAAATTTGATTAATTGATTCATTTAATGTTTGGGTTATTAATTGATGGGGTTGTGGGAGGGGGGTGGGAGGACAATTCAAGGAAAGGAGGCACCTAAAGTTATGGTAGCATTAAATGCTTTTGGAAAACTAATAGCCTCTCCTTTGGCTTTAATTCAATGTTTTTTTTTGTTTTTTACAATAACTTTTAAAAATATTTCTTTATACGTGGATATTATAAATAAATTATATATTTTTAATTTGGAGATTTCTTATGGGTTTCTGATTTCCTTCTAATAAGCCCTTAAATGAAGTGGAAATTGGTACAAGTAAAAGCAAAGTGTTTAGAAAGTGCTTTTGACATTTTCAAGATGAGTGAACAAGATTTTGACACGTTTGCAAATATAATGATATTACTGTGTTTGGAAATTAATCTTTTAAATTCAAGAACGGGGTGATATAGATCTCTAGTTGAATAGGGGTAATCTAGGTCCCAGCTATGATCTATCCAATAAAATTAATTAATAGAGATATTTAGTCATATACTCATTCTTAACATTAATAATATAAATAAATCATACACCATTTAATTTTTATAAACAAATCCTAAAAAAACCACAAAAAATAATAGCTAGTTTTATTGAATTTAATTTTAATTATTAAATTACTTTGGTGCCTTGTTGAGTTTTTGGGGTTTTTTTAATGAGGTAAAGGTTGGGCTTTTTTTTAAAATCGATTATAGTTTTGTAATTTATAAGAAGATAAAAGCTTCTTTATTATGTTATAAATAGATTTTTGTGTGTTTCTAAAGTCTTTTTTACATAGGATTTT
The DNA here is from genome assembly GCF_902201215.1 of Prunus dulcis. Lineage (NCBI taxonomy): Eukaryota > Viridiplantae > Streptophyta > Magnoliopsida > Rosales > Rosaceae > Prunus > Prunus dulcis. The sequence goes on along the minus strand of NC_047653.1, from coordinate 8,027,279 downwards.
TTATAAAATAATTTAGACTCCTATATTGGGTATAATTTGAACCCCTATATTGTAATTAATATTCATTTTTAAAATATTTAAACTCTAATAATATATTTAGCTGAAAAGAAAATACCACGTGACATGATTCAGGCTTCAAGTGTGCCACAAAATGCAAACTTTTAAGCCTGGTTTTGGCTTTGATAGAGATAGATAGAGTAGTTGAATGATATATATGAAGAAATAACCATGCAGTTGTTGTTGTTGTTTTTTTGTTTTGTTTTTTTTCCTGAGAAAAATTGTAGATTTCATTTCAATAGAAAGTGGAAACATTATGCATGTTTTGTGTGGCCTTGTTAAAACCTTATTAGAGAAAACTACATAAAAAAAAGTACCACACATGCACAAGAGAACATATCTAAAGCAAATTACATAAGAACCTAAAGGAACTCTGGTGGGTCTGTAAGTACATAGCGTAGCGAGCCAAACGAGTTGCCACCCAACCCAATCCTATCCGTATACGTCAATTAGGTACTCTACTGTCTAGCCAATGGAGTTTTACAATCCTCAATTAAGCATCCTAGGTGGGAAATATCAGCTTGGCCTAGTTGATGTATAGATGATTTTTTTAATTAAAAAAATATGATTGATAGTTTAAACTATAAAAGATAAGAGAGTTTCTCACACACGCATTACAAATGTGTCGTGAGGTTCGAATGTGAGACCACTGATATACAAGTTAATACCTTTTTCTATTGAGCTATACTCCGTTAGAGATAGTGAACTTTTTGAATTGGTGATGCTTCTTTAATATTTTAAAAATATATTTTTAAAGAGTAGAAAATATAACATAGAGTGATACGAAAAAGGTTGTTATGTGCTTCATTTATTAGTATTAATTAGAGGAATCAAAATCAACAACATTAACATGGAAAAAAGAAAAAGAAATTAACGACTCTTAATAGGTGCCGTATAAGCATTAATCTCATATTTTATGAACGATGTTAATGAAAATTAAATGAACATTGAATTGGAGTGCGTCAATTTACAGAGAGGATTGCATGCATGTAGCAACTAGCATCAATTCAAAAGGTTCATTTCATAGTGTATTGATTTAATTAATTTATTTATATTCCATAGTATTAGCATTGGGTTTGTATTTATATTATGAGGATATTATTACTATGTACTTTTTAGGCAGATAAAGTCGCACAATTATTAATGATGAACCATGCAATTTTCGATGCCAACATTTAATTGGGGAAGCCTCTTCTTGAGATTACCAAACTATGAGACACAGCGGCGGAGCTAATAGTTTGTCTTTGAAGGGGCCAGTACTGTAGTTTCAAGATTTTATAGCCTTATATTTTAATTGATACAGTAGTAGGTGTATAAGAGTTATTGACTTTTTAATGGACTTTTGGGTGCCACAGCCATTGCATGCTTGTATGTGGCTCTGTCCCTGATGAGACACTTACAGAGGAAGAGGATATTTAAATTCTCAAATTCAATCCCTTTTTTTGAATATCTACTATATTTGACAAGCTAATCTAATATGGCCAAAAACAAAAAGGAAAAACCCTTTTATTGAAAAAGGCCATAATCATTTGTTAAATTTAATTAGAAAGATTCAACATGGAAGCTTGAAGGTGCATGCATGTATGCAGAGTGAAGAGAGGAGTGCATCAAGGAAAAAAAAAAAAGAGAGAGGATCATTTGTTATAAAGAACAAAGGAAAAAGAAAGTCTAACTAGGGTCGTCACACATGCAAACAAATCTCAACCGTTTATTAATGAGCGAGTGACGCAAATGAATTTCAACTGTTTATTATATATGTATTTTATCGTGATCAAAAGGGCGACTGTAACCTCATTTCTTCTAGTCCAAGAAGAGGTAAATTTGATTTGCATTCAGATTTAGACAACCCAACTGCTGATTTGATATCTTCGAACCACGAAGCTTCTGAGTTTTTGGACTTGATGGTGTTGTGTTGATCATGATCTGTAATTAAGTTGTGGATGGATATTAGTTGGTTGATAAGTTCTAGGCTTGTAATTAAGTGTGATTAGCTACAGGTTGATTGTTTCATTAAATGCTCACTTATTTAATGAGTTAGGGGAGAATTCAAAGAATAGAGGGCATGCAAGTTATGATGGCATTAAATGCAAAGAAATACTGGTAGATATATATTGGCCTCTTTAATTGGAGAAACAGTTATGTACAACGGGAATATTATTGTTTTGTTATTCTCATTCAATCACGCTATATTACGTGTGATAGCTTTTTTAATTAATATAAAATGATTGACCGAAGATAGCAAAACAGTGTTATCTCCGTTTCATACACGTTTTTTCTACCTCAATTGGGCATAACTTATTTTTGGTCCCTTTTTACTTGAGAAGTTGAATACTATTATGTTAAATATCATGTGTTGGCCATGAATCCTTTGTTGAAATGTAATAGTATAAAATTCATTTTTTTAAATATAATTTAATCCTTTATAAAAATATTAAAAAAAATATTAAACTAATTTCAACGTATTTATTTATGCTTGTTACTTCATAAATATCTAATGCTTAGTTAGGTGCTTGCGGAGTTCGTTATGTACGAAGCTTGTTTTTAATTATATATATATATATATATTTATATTTTAAATAGATGATAATAGTCTTGAAGTAAATTTAGAGTAGCATTTGTTTTAATTTGATAACCTAGCATTATAATAAAGAAATTGCCAAACTTTCTTCTTAAAAAATAGTCAAACTTTGTACGGACATGATAACAAGGAAAGAAGCCATGTAGTAATGAGCGTTGCGTGCAGGAAGATAAAAGGTACACAATTGAATTGAATACTTTTGAGTTTTTGCATTTGAAGAAAATATTTATAGCCTAAAAGTAAAAGAAAAAAAGAAGAAGGCATTTATCTTTGTCGATGCATTTAGGCTAAGGAAGGTACATTATTTAATATGTATTTCAACGCTACAATTAATATTGCGAAAGACCAATTGGATGACGGATTCATGACGTTTAGTCAGGATATTCTGCCTCTAGTTGTTTTGCCATGAAATTATGTGTTGAGAGGCCCAATGAACTCCACTTTTTTAATATTAATATAATACATGCCAAGAGGGTGCCATGTGTTGTGGCCCAACAAATCTTAAGAGGAGCCCATTCGGGGGTATACAGAAACTCGTCAAACACGGCCACATGGTGCTTACACAAGTTTTGTAACTCGACACATGGGGAGGTCACAACAAGCCCACGAGAATGCACAAGTTCCATAAACCCAAGCTTATTGCTTCAACAAGTATCACGTATCATTGCCTTAAGCCATTGCAATACAACGAACCCCAAACACAAGCACAATCATGCGAGTAATAGGCAACGCCTAGCAATCCCCCTATTTAGCGACAAACCACTAGACAAACTTAAGTGGGTCTAAGTCACATAAATGATTTGGGTTTGTTGAGCATGTTGTGGTGTGAGTGTGAATAAGTACGAGGGTTCATAAAACCCATTGAGGGTTTAAAAGGGGGATGTTTTTGGTTGCTTGGGGGCACCAAAACCTGAGTTCACTTTCTTGAGCCCCACTACCTAGGTAAGCAGAGAGAGATTCCAACACCTTTTTGTTAATCACTTCTCTATATAATTATTTTAAGTGCTCGTTTGACATTATTTATTTGGGATGATAAGTGATTTTTTAAAATTTTTTGGAAGCCCAGCCCAGAAAGCTATAAGGGAAAGCAGATAATGAGATGCTTTCATTTTCTACCTATGCAAAAAATCAGTTTTGAAAAGGCGCTGAGTTTAATGATTATGCTAGAATCATTTTCTAATTATTCGGGAAATAGTACCAATAACACTTTTAACAAAAAGTTTACCAAACACCAAACTACTTTATCTCACAACTAATTTATCTCACAGAAAATCTGACAGCAATTATTTTCATAGTATAGCAATATCAAACTGGCCATAAGTGGTTTTAAGGAGAAGCAAGAAGAACGTTGGAGTTGCTTCTCATCATAAGTGATTCTGGCCCTTCTAGGAATCACTCTCAAACGATGACAGGACCCGACCCAATTTTCGCTTTGGAATCCGAGCCGAATCCTGTGCGTGTCCGACACCTGGCGAATGTCGGGCACGAATGACCTTTTTACCCTTTCCTTTACAAATTTCTTTTAAAATTTTCTCCCGACTTCTGCCGAATTTTCGGCAGAGTCTCCCCTGTATTTTGACCAAACCCAAAATCTTCCACCTGTTAAACAGTCTCAAATAACCTACCAACTGCCAGACTAAGTCAACAAACAGATCTTAATTCCAATTTCCTTATGTTCAACAAGATATCAGAGCATTTCTATACAAATTTACAGAATTAAGAAAAGTTACAAACGAACTCCTACACTTTGGTGGTGGGTCGGGAGCTAGGATGATGGCCCGGGCGATTTCCTTCGTTCTTCTACGGCCTGGGGGCGAAAAACAACTTAAAATTGTGAGTGGACCAAAAATCAAGTTCGTAAACACATTTGAGAATATAATAACCCCCGTTTGAAAAACATAGGGATTTAAAAACTATGATCTGATTATAATCAATTCAAGATATCCAATTAAACATAAATAAACATAACTATGTAAATATTCACGTACTAAGCAAAATATATCAGTATAGCACATGTTTGAGTATCGAATGTACTGATAGAAATGGATGACACAATAACTGCATTAAAAGCTTAAATTTTTTTTAAAACTGCCACCTAATTGTACCCCTGAAAACCGTCAATTCCCTGGCAGGTCTCGGGTGTCACACAGGCTACCCGAGCCGCAAACTGGCGAAATCAGGGGACTATGATCAGCCTGATCTGCCGGCAAGTCCTCGATGACACCAAGTCACTCGAGTCGCTCAGGCAGGATGCAGGGGACCGTAGTCAGCCTGATCCGCAATCCTGGCAGGTCTCGGGGACACAGAGTCAGCCGAGCCGCAATCCTGGCAGGTCTCGGGACACCAAGTCTGCCGAGCCGCAAATCCTGGCACTCACGGTTCGAGCGTCCCCGAAACTCGTGAGGCAAGTCAAGTGCACTGACTAACTGAAATCGGACCGGATGTCCGTCGACATCGGTCCAACTTTGGGTAATCACCAAATCAAGAGTGGGTACATGGTGGTCTACAATAACTATCTATGATATAATCTAATATCCTCTGAACTCTGATAATTCTGAACTAAGCTACTCTTTTTGGCTCAAAAACCACAAATCTGCTGCTTGGCTAATTTTATAAAAATAAAGGTATTTGCATAATAAAATTCATGCTAAATCACTTATTCAAGATCAAATATAAAATATAATTATAAAATCTTTTTAAGAAAGAAAAGTCCACTCACAGTTGGTCCGAGCTAGCTGGACCCTTCGAAGGTCCCACCTGTGGATTAGCTGGACTCCTGGTGCCTTATTATCCAAGAATAATAAATTAATAAACTGTTGGATAAAAGAAATTTAAATTAAACACCCTGCCCCCGGCTCCTAAAAATGCGTGCATTTCAATCTAGGTTACTCCTATGCCCACAATAGCCTTTTCAGACACTTGGACCAGTTTGGAAGGTCCGACGCTCAACTAAGTGATACGCTGCCAGATCGGCCGACCCGGGACCCGTGGGGTCCACAATCTCCGATGGCCAATCTGGGCTTCCCTGAAGGTTTCTCATAGAACGGGAACCAAGTTCTGCGAGTTTGGTCCGAATCGGGCGGTCGGATTGGCCAAAATCGCGTTATCGCTTAAAACCCAAACCCTAGCCCCAGGGTTCGCGATTCCGGAGTATCCGGGACTCCGATTCGCGATCCGTCGAATCCTACACGATCCTGAAATCACGTAGACCGACATATCCAAAATTCAGCGCAATCCAACGATTAAACGACACTGCACCCACGGATCGCGCGATATTGAAAATTCGTTCGGGGCTCAAACGGACTCCGAATCGAGATCCGCGAAATCTCTCGCGCTCGTGACGACACGAGAACCTCAAAACTGGCCAGAGCCATGCCACCACCCTGGCCCACGCGCCGCCACACGCGCGTGCAGATCGGGTGTCCAAAGCGATTACGGTCCGTCGAAAAATCTTAGAATCGAGACTCCAAACTCCTACCCTAGGTAAAACACCCCATTTGGAGTCACTTTGTTCTTGGACAACCCCCAAAAAGTGGCCGGAAATGGCCGATCACGGCTGCCGAAGTTCGGCCGATTTTCAATTCGAAAATTAAGCAACCTAGAGATGAAATCGATCTAAACCCAGCCAACCATCAGTTAGAGCACTCAAAATAGGTGGAAAACCATACCTCACTCGAAAGATTTGGTGGCGAAATGAGGGAGAACGATTGAGTGGAAGTTTGAGTGAAAACCGGTGAAAAATCACCAGTTTCCGGCGAGTTCCGGTCGTCCCGTGGGCGGCGACTGGTCGGGGAAGATCGGCGACGACGAGCTGGTCCGGTTGGCACCGACGGCGAAGGTTGCCATGACCTGAGGCGGCGACGGGCTGATCTGAAACGGGGGAGGGCTGCGGGTCGCGCGACGCGGGAGAGAGAGAGAGAAGAGAGAAATGAGGAGAGAGAAGGGAGAAGGAGAGATAAAAATCTGACTTCTCCAAATTACCATTTTGCCCTTGGCGATATTTTGACTGTATTTTCTTCGTTAGAACTCCGATTTGGGTCTACTCCGTGTCTACGGACTCGTTTCGCCGCGCTCTACGCAACGGCGCAAACGAAATTCCCGAATTCTTTTCCGATCAAAAAGTCAAATTTCCCCCTTTTAAAAAAAATGCGAGGGCAAAATCGTCTTTTGGCTAGAATAAAGAAATCTTAATTTTTTTGATATTTTGGTTTGGGTTCTTACAAACGAGCCGTGGAAAAAGGTATTAACTTGCAAGCCAATAGTCTTATGTTTAAATCTCCATAATGTTGGTAGTGTACGTGTGAGAAATCTCTCATATATATATATATATATATATATATATATATATATATATATATATTTTAGTAGAATAGAAACCAAAAACAGCACGCTGGTTATCTACAACACGCTGTTTAGATACACCAAAACTCTCTCTGAGACAAAAACCAAAAAGATGCAGATTTTCGTGAAAACCCTAACTGGAAAGACCATCACTCTTGAGGTTGAGAGCAGTGACACCATCGACAATGTCAAAGCCAAGATCTAGGTACTATTTCTCTCTTCCTCTTTCTCTTTCTCATTCCTTGTTGTAGATTTTCATCTTATTTATTTGTTTTTGTTGGAGGAAAATCTATAATTTGTGGAAAGATTTGTGCAAAATATAATTATGGTTAAAATTTATAGAAAAATTGAGTTGCTGTATTAGGATTTTGTAATTCGCTTTAATATTTGAATTATTAGTCTTAGTTGGTATGAGAGCATATACATCATAGACCATTCAATGGTCCTATAACAAAAGGAAGGCTTATTTAGCAACAGGAAAAGATATAAAAGAAATTATATTTTTGTAGAAGATGCTTTGTATTAGAGAAACTTGAAAGATGGCAATTTATGTGGCTGACCCAATTTGATTAGGACAAAAGTAAGGATGATTGATTGTGATGTTGCTGATGAAGATATGTTTAGTATTTAAATGTTGGGAGATTCACTATTATACCCAATATGGGGGCCCAAATTATAAAAATACCCTATATAAAATGGACTTTAGAAACACACCCAAAGCCCATTTACAACATAACAAAAAAGCTTTTAACTTCTTATAAATTACAAAACTGCCATCAATTTCTTAAAACAAGCCCAACCCCAAAATCTCATAAAAATACCCAAAGCACTCAATAGGGCATCAAAGTAATTTAATAATCAATATTAAATTCAATAAGGCTAGCTATCATTTTTTGGGTTTTTTTTGGGTTTGTTTATAGGAATTCAATTGTGTAGGGTTTATTTATAATATTAGTGCTAGAAATGGGTATATCACTAAATATCTCTTAAATGTTTTTGGTTGGAGAGAAAAAAAAAGGACTGAAAATTTGATTTTGAATATAGTGATTTATATTCTTCTTTGATAGGGATCAGTGCTAAGTGCTTATCTTTTGGACTTGTGACAAGACACATTGAATTTTCTTGGTATTTGATGATAATGTGTTAATTTATAGACTAGAGGAGTAAATGCTACATTAGAGTTGTGGAGATAAGTTATACAATCAAAACTTTTTAAGACAAGTAGATCTAGGATTCAATATATGGAAGAAAAATGAAGAACCACAAGCAGGGAGGCGGTGAAAATTGATGGGTAGGAGACTCCGAAAAGGTGAAGAGTTTTTCTATCTAGGCTCAACTGTTCATAGAGAGGGATTGATTGGAACTGAGGTGGCTCCTATAACCAAAGCATGATGTGTGAAATGGAGGAGTGTGTCGAGCATATTATGTGATCATATACCTGTAGAATTGAAAGGTAGGTTTTGTAGGAAAACTATCAGACTAACCATGTTACGTGGGATATAATATTGAGCAGTTCAAAAATAATATGTTCATATAATGAGTGTGGAAGATAGGATGGATGTATGAGAGGGCAAGGATAGGAGTCAAAATGTTAAACTAGCACCAGCTGGAGAAGGGAGAGAGAGTTGTGTATGGTGATTTTGATATGTTCAGCTACCACCAACAGATGCACCGATTAATGCTAGTGGAAGAGGAAGACGAAACATGGGTAGAGTAGAGGTGATTAAAGAAAATATACGATAGCATGCGACTTACATGAAAAGGCCTTAGGATAAGATGGAATGGAGGACCATGGTTCATGTAGCCGACCCAAATAGTTGGAACAAGGTTCCGTTTGTAATTTGCGTTTGATACACATTCAATCCTTTGGTGCATATGGTGTTAGCAACTTGACCTTATATTCTAGGCCGGTGTCCAATTTCAAGTGATTGTTGTCTGTCGTCATTTCATTTACGTGTGGCAAAGATCTTATTGGCTTCACAACTGTTTTTGTAGGCTTATTTATGCTGGGAAGCAGCTTGGAGATGACAAAACAGCTAAAGACTACAACATTGAGGGTGGCTCTGTCCTTCATCTGGTGCTTGCTCTAAGGGGTGGCCATCTTTAAGTATATTTATCGGTTTCAAGCTCAGACCTGCCTTCTAGCAAAGGCCCAAGGGGCGATGGTTTCAAATCCGGGGAGGGCCTAAAAATATTTTATTTGTATTTGTGGAAAATATTAGAAAAGCCCAAAAAGATATGTTTGTGACTGTAAAGAGGCCCAAAAAGTTAAAAGATCAAATGTAATCAAGCTCAAATTCATCTGTTCTGACTTCAATCATCCAGCTCGGTGGTTTCTTTCTTCCATTGATATCTTCAAAGTTTGAACTGTTTATACTCAAAGATTGTCACCATGTTGAACTCTGGCACATTAACTCGAATGTGTTTTTAATATATTTATATAATTATAAGAAATAATGATAAGAATCAAAGAATATAAGCCAATGGATATATTGAACCGAAAGTTGTGTTTAGTAAACCTCCAAATTTTTATTACAATGGAAGAATCGAACCCCTGATTCATTAAAATCAAATTAACAAGTTAGAATTGAGTGGTCTCTCTAAACCCTAGCCTCCCTTCTCTCTCTCAAACCTCTTTTGTTGTGTTCCAGGGTGGGGGAGAGGAGGTCACTCCTCTCTCTTTTCCTTACATTTCCCCCATCCCCATTTACTGGATTCAGGAGGTTATTTGTGTCTAGATATGCTTGAATTTGTGATTTTGTTGGCTGCAATCTCGATAGTGTTCTCTGTCTCCAAGGCGGCGGCGACGTTTGTTGTGGCGATGGCAACAACGACGGTAGTGGCTTTGTTGATTTTTAGTTGTTTGTTTGCAATTTTGTTATTTTGTAATAATTGCATCAACTCCATATGAGTTAGGTGTTTGATTGTTTTCTAGTCTCTACTTGTATTTTGTACTTGTGAGAGTTAAAAGTTGTAGTTGTATTGGTAGATTTGGGGGTTGTGATTCATATTTGGTTTGTTCAGGCATGCGGCCTTTATGCCAAAATTTCTCTGGCCTTTTGTGGTCTGTATCTAGATTAACCATATGTGGTTACTAGGCTTCCATATTTGTATTTCATATGTATTTGCCCTTGTGGCAGATGAGGTTTGTACCTAATTTATGAATACAATTATCGTTTTTCTCTGCCAACAAAAAAAAAGGAAAAAAGAAAATAAGTCAATTGAGGTATATTTCAATTAGTTGAGCTCTTCCATATCCACCCACGTGGGTAAATGTTTGAAACCCCCAAACACCTAATGAACATTTGTGTAAACCATCCTCTCCAAATTGCTTGTACTAAAAAAAACAAAAAAACAAAAAAATATTCCGTTGAAATGAAAAAGGAAAAACATGGTCATTGGTTCTGTTCTAATTAACTCCTCCAACGGTTGGAATATGAAAAATGAAAGAAAATGATTTGAATCTCCATGTTTATTATTATTTTTCCCAATTCATACTGGCCTAGTCATGATTTTGGAAACCCACTGAAATGAAAGAAAATACTTTGAATCTTGTGTTTTCCAACTCACTCATTTTCATACGCATTACATATGGTTGGTTCCACAACTAATGTCCAAAAAAGATAATGCATTGTTATGCAAATACCATATAAAACAATGTACCCTATATACTCATATTGTTTTCTTTTTTGGTATATGCCCACATTAATCTTACCATATTCCACTTAATTATGTCCAAATTCATTGGCAAACTGAAATCCAAAAGGTATTTTCTACAACATAATTTTATATTCATCTCGAGTTTTCCTGTCTTTTATAGTTCTTGAATAATAATGCTCTCCGATTTAATTAGGATTGAAGACGAAGGATGACAATTATAATAAAACTGTTGATAAAAAAAATTAAGAAAGAGTGACGTAAATTTTAAATATATGTTTATGGGTTTGATAAATATATATAGAGCGTTATCTACAACATGGTACTAATATATATTCTTAATTTTTTTTTAAATTAAATAAAAGCCTTCTCCATCTTTTTGGCAATTTATAGTGGCCTCAAATTAATTAGGATTTTAGTGAGCCATTATTTTTCTACGGTCAATGACCAATGACCAATCAAATTGTGTATGAAAATTTTAAAGTGATAGTATATTGTTTAATGGGCTAAATGTATCACTGAATGAGCTATGATGACTCAACGAATAAGGTATTTTTAGAAGTTCATACTAAATACGAGTTCGTATTGTAACCGAACCTTGAAATGAAAGCCTTGTCTTGTGCAACTTATTCATTTCCAGTTCAAAATTTCCTGATATGATCACTTATGCCATGGAATAACCAGCTAGATCACGGCTAATAGATTGCTCTAACACGTGTTTAGGAGGCATTCGAATATTCAATTCCCTTTAATATAACAAAAAATAATATTTGAGCAACAAAAATATTCAGAGTATTTGATTTTTGTGTGTGAAAGTATATGGTTTATTTGTCTATAAATTTCGAACTTTTCCACGATTTATTATGAAAAATCAGGAATTACATTAGGCCATGCACCATGCTGTCCCCTTTGAACAATGATGAACATATATACAATTGTCTGACTTCTTTTAAACATATGTCACACTTAAGTTTAATTAATAAACTTTTGAACGGATAATGTAGATTATAATGAATTGATTTTGAGTGACTAGGTACCAATGTCAACAGGACATGCCACCCAACTCAAGAATGTTTTAGTCACTTCATTTGAAAAATAAACGGCATGCAATATTAAGTCTCCCATTCTGAACTAAAATGACCAAAGTGAGTGTGACATAGATTATTTTTGTAAAAGATAAATAGGGTTTTGACATTTGTCAAATTCCGAACTCTTTTCAGACACAAACTCTTATAACAAATTTCAAGCCCTCAAATTTCAAGCTCACTTAAAAACCCACATAGATTTATTAAGGGCATGCCACATGGCGCTTACCCTTTTCCCACATAAGCTACACGTCATGCAAATGATAATATATTTTTTTTCCATTTTTAGAGTTCATGTTTCCTTTCTCTCTCTCTCTCTCTCTGACTACTTGTCCATGTCATAGTCATAAAAAGTCTTAGTGGTTAGTAGATTCTACTAACCAAACAGAAAGATGTCAACATTAGGTACCAAATGGTAAATGCCATATAATGTTAGTTTCCCTAACAAGAGACTTAAAGAGTTAATATTTAATGTTATTTTAGGGTCTTTTTCAAATTGTTAGACTTTGTTAGACCGCTCAATGTAGATTGCATGGGGCAGGGTTTTGGCATAAGAAATTATATTAAAATATCACCTGTCAATTTATTTAAATACTATATTCAAAGGCACTTTACTTGGGCGGGTGACCTAATCATATATATATATATATATATATATATATATATGCCAAGGTTTTGTCACCATGGCGTCTCATGATCATATGCACACAGTCATTTTCTCCACTTGCTATATTGTATATGATAAAATTTGGTAGATTAATCAAACAAGGGAACAGGTCATTTGATTGACACGAGGGAAGTACATAGTTTTGTGACTTGATGGGACTTGGTCAAATTTTTTGCCATTTTTAATTTGAAAATTTCAGTTACAAAAAAAAAGTGATCAGTAAATGTGTTACAAATAATTTTATTTGTGCTCGAACTCGTATTGCATGTATTCCTACAACTTAATTATGTATGTTGCTTATTTACGTATAACTGATCACATGTTTGATAATATGGAATTGGTATTTGAATTGTTTATGTTTCTGACTTTTCTTGTGTATACTAGCATGCGGATTAGAATCATTTCAATTCAGGACTTCCCATGCATTCGCGGATCCCATACCCATTTATTCTCTCATTCATGACTTTTCCTTCTTATAACTTCATTCATTCTAAACAAGTAAACATATGACATGTCACGATACGTTTCATTTTTCAACTACTTTTGACGAGACCATTTTAATTTTCTAACACCGATATGCTTCAAAAGCTTGAACCTCTCTTGATATTGTAAGATAATGTACTTAAGTCCTCCTTTTAAATTGATAAAATGATGGTGATGACTTTAATTTTCAAGTTACGGGTAAAATTTGGTGAGTTACATTGCGTAAAGTTGTGTAGACTTTCATGCAAAGTTCTTTGCTTCATTATATGGCTTGATTTAAAAACGAGCGTAGCACTGTAGCATATGCAATAAAACGAACAAGTCAAACATGAAAGCAAATTGGGCAGGTCTTATACCTACAGTTGAAAAAGCTGATTGGTGCCAAATTTCCCTTCCAGATGTTCAATGTTATTAATTAACTGTCTAAATCCAAACTTAATTCAAATCGAAAGGCTGACTTGCGTGTGATGACTTTTAAGCTAGAGATGACATATGGCATAGTGGAATCTAGGTCTGGGGTTCACATCTTAATTGACAAGAGGCCTTCACGCCCTCTCAAATTAAAAAAACTTACCTATATCAGAAATACCACCGTGGTACTATTTTAAACCAATCATTTATTATCATGTATTTTATTTTTCCAACATGAAAATGCAATTTTTCGACGTGATACGTAATAGGTTTGGAATACCGTCACAATGACATCCCTGTTCCGTGTAGTTTTTCTCCCTCTCAAACCCCAATGAAATGGGAACCAACCATCAACCATGCATGCATGAGTTTTGCTTCTAATGAAGAAACATTTTTTAAAAATCTCATCATTTTTTTTTCAGAAACATTTTTTGAATAAAATGGAGAGCCTATCATCCAATGTTACGTTGCACATCAAATCAAATGCTACACATACAAAAAAATAGAAAGAAAAGAAGAAGAAGAACGAAAACAGAGAATCCCAGCTGTGCAGCAAAGAAGAAAACAAAACAGTTCGTGATATTCTCATGCAAAATGTTAAATATCTAAAATCTTTTTGGGTGTCACATCATTTGCTCTACAAAGACATGGTATAATATTGGGTGTATTTTGTCCAAAGGATTAACAAAAAATTGTGCTATTTATTTTGGAAATTATTAACTTGCCATGTTACCATTGGCGCAGTAGGATATGCTATTTATTTTTTATTACTCGAAATGGAAAAATATCCTACAGTCTAGAATCGGGATTATACCAAAAGGGCCACAATAATAAATATAAATTTATTGAGGAAAAGAGGCAGCACAAGCCTAACATCAAGGAAAACTATTTACACTATCTCAACTGACCCTCAAACATATTATCTTCTTTATTATAAAGGTGAGAACACTCTAGTAGTGAATCTCACATCGATAGGTTTTACCTGTATTAGAGAGATGATTTTAATTTTATTAGTTCTATCTATATTAGAGAGATTATACATTGTACATGATCAGTTGAGACGACATAAAATAAAATAACAATAATCCACGGTAGAAGTATCAACTCAAAATCAAAGCACCCAAAAGTCTTGGATATTTGATTATAATTGTGGAAAATGATGTTTTTTTGGCTGAAGTGGATATCTGTGTGTGAATACAGTAAATTAATTAACTATTATATATTCATTGTTTGAGATTACATTTTCATCAGTGAGATATTCTTAGAATTTTAGGCTCAAGCATTACCAAGACAGTAGCAGTACTACATAACAGATAATGAGCAATAAATTAAAAAGGAATAAAATTGTAGATATTTAGTAATCATCCTGGATCTCCTATTTATTATACAGCATAGAGTTCCCCACTCTTGAGTCTGAGGCATGAACCTTGTGGCCTTGCCCCTAAACATTCCTGGACATCTGTCACTATCACTCCCTCTCTATATATACGATGAAGAGAGTGCTACATAAATGAATTTCTCATATGTGCACAAGAAAGAAAAACCATCATAAGTGAGAGAGTAGTGCGAGAGTCTTAAGAGAAACATTGAGAGAGAGAGAGAAAGAGAGATGGGGAAGGGAAGAACACCATGTTGTGATAAGAACCAAGTCAAGAGGGGTCCTTGGAGCCCTGCTGAGGACTTGAGGCTTATAACTTTCATTCAGAAGAATGGCCATGACAACTGGAGGGCTCTCCCTAAGCAAGCAGGTATTGAGTTTTTCTCTCTCTGATCTGTCTGATTTCTCTGATCTCTCTGATCTGTCTGATTTCTCTGATCTCTCTCTCTCTCTCTCTCTCTCTCTCATTGGTGATATGATGATGGTCATAGATATGCCATGGATAAGAAAATCACATGGTGTTCATAACAAGTTTTCAAATTCTTGATAAAGAATTCCCAGAAGAATTGAATATCGATTCATTCATTTCATATGTGGACCCAGTAATTTTGGAATCTCATTGGACATCCCTTTCATAACAATAATCCCCAATTCCTTTTGTTAATCATCTGTTTACAAGTTAAGATGGCATTCCCTTCAATTTTGTGTAATTTTTTTTTTCCATGCATTGCATTCTTGCTTATATTTTAGCTGGAGTTTCTTACTTTTGAATGATAACGGTGGTTTCAAGTTTAGTTTTAATGGTAGAGTACTCATTTTACGTAAGCTCAAAGTTTCAATTTTAGCACTCTCCTTTTCAAGCATTACATCTTCTAATAATTCCCAAAATTTGAATTTTAAACAATGAGTTTGGCGTTACTTAATTTGCTTTTACTGCTATGGCATAAAATGACCGGATGCCACTTTTTAGACATTGGGTTGACTGGGATTTTTCTAGTTGCCTAAAAAGCAGAAAGCAAGGCAAGTTTGAAACGTTTTTAACGTGTTTATTCCACCTTTAAAATGTTACTTCTATTACGGTTTTTAATTGGTCGAAAGGGGTATACCAATTTTGTTTTTGGCGGAAAGGGATATAAAATTAGTGATTACCACATTTTATAAAACTAATCGTTGGTATTGCATATCTCCCAAACTTATGATGACCAGTCCAGCTTTGGAGAATTCTATCTAATTTTCATGTATTTCAATATACCTAATTTTATGAAAATACTAATAAACAAACTTTCCCTTTGACCTAACTCATTTTCTTGAAAAATTATGAATTTCTTTCAAATTTTACTTACGATAAATTAGTTAGTAATACTAATGATAAATTGTGATAAATTGTGAGTGCATAATTAGTATGTTAAACGTTGGTCCTAATGTTGAATTGTTGTCATGATAGGGAGAGGTTTTCTAACTTTATATAAAATTGTCACATCTGGGTTTATGGGGTGGTTGGAAAAATCTTACCAATTACCAAGAAATGCCAAGTTAGGAATTGAGAACAAGTGCCTGGCCATTTACAGTCACATCAAATTTCCTCCAAGTCTTTGCATGGACGCTAGATGAATGTCCCTTTCTCCTTTTTTTTCTTTCCCACCAACATTAAATATATGCACTTAATATTTGAATAATCATTAAAAACAGTACTTTTTATGTTTTGAAGGTTTGCTGAGATGTGGGAAAAGTTGCCGTTTGAGATGGATTAATTACCTCAGGCCTGATCTCAAGCGAGGGAACTTCACCAGAGAGGAAGAGGACTCCATAATTAGGCTGCATGAAGCCTGGGGAAACAAGTAAGGTTCTACATAAATCTTAAAAAATGTAATTAGTAAGTTAGTTAAATCACTTACTTATTCGCGGGTTAATGCTATTTAATTTATTACCAATATTGGAAGATATCCCAAGATCGAATTCTCCCTAGTTGATTAAAAACATTTAATTTTATATTGTGCAGGTGGTCCAAAATTGCATCCCAGTTTCCAGGAAGAACAGATAATGAGATTAAGAATGTGTGGAACACTCATCTGAAGAAAAAATTGGGTTTCAAGAACTCTGAATTTTGTGGAGATGAATCAAAGGAGTTATCTTCTATAACCTCCTCTTCCTCATCATCTTCCTCTAGTGCTTCATTTTTGTCTGGTGGAAAACCAAGTGTTGCAGGAGAGCTTGAGCATCAATCACCTGACCAAGAAACTAGCATGGCCAACAACAACCCTCATCATGATCCATGCATTTTGACAATTCCAGAGGAGATTGATCTGGATCCTCCAATGGAATTAATAAATCAATTTAGGCCTGATCCCAAGGACTTGAAAGAGTTGACCAGCTCTTCTGTTTCCTCCAATGAATCAAATGGCTCAAGTTCCAGCCAACTTGATATTTCAAGGCCATCAGAAGAGCAAATGGATTTTCTGTTGGACTTTTCAGATCCTAATTATGATATTCCATTGGAGCCTGACTCTGACTTTTGGAACATGTTTGATGTTCCATTAGTGCCATTTCAGTCAAATGAAGTCCAATTAAATCAGGCTGAGGCTTCCAAGAGTTCAAACTATGGACAACATGAAAATGAGAAGTGGCTTAGTTACTTGGAAAGTGAGCTTGGGCTGGATCTGCCAACTGCAGATTGTACTGGCCAGGAGTTTTTAGCACAGGTCACAACTGGACAATTACTCCCAGAGACCTTTCAGTGTGACAAAAAGCCAAACCCTGCTGCAGAGTTTGATCAGAGCTTGGATTACTTTCAAATGTGGCCTTCTTTGCCACACAACCATTCCTCCATTTAATTTAGTAATGTTACTGATACTTACTTGAGTCCTCCTAACTACAGATCAAAATTTCAAATAGGGTTTTGCTTATGTTTTGATGGGAATTTTTTAGATGATTTTCCTGATTTATCTTAGAAGACAGTGTAAGTTGAACAAACATATTATTTTTCGTGAATAATTATTCGCTCGGTTATTATGATATTTTCTAATTATGTATACGTAAGTGTCATCATTATATCGTCACATATACGTATTCTATTCTGAGAGAAAAAGTAATTAAAAAAAAAATCCTCAATTTTTTTTCATGGGATGATTGCCCAACATCTTCGAGTGGGTGGGTGATTGTCCCCACTTACAGCAATTTATTTTGACAATATAATAACTTCAAAGTACAATGTAAGCTTGACAAAGTAGCTAGGTAGAAAATTCACATCCTCCTAGAATCAAGGCAATCGACCTCTTTGATTTGAGCTTTATATGAAATTTTCAGTAAAAGAAGACAGGCAACCAATAAAAGCAATTGAACCTCAAGTTGACCGTGACAAAGATGTGACATACCGAAAAAAACAAAAAAAGGCTGAGAGGTATGTTAATTGTGCTAGGTAGCTAGTCAATCATTTGAAGGATATCTTACCAAACTAGAGAATGTGACCATTTTCAATTTAATGCATTGTTTTACTCGGAAAATGACGTATAATTCAGGTCATGTTAACATCTCCATTGACACTGACAGAGCATACTAAACTCGCTTTACAAAAACCATAAACAAAAGTGTCGGTTACATCCAAATAGTGTAACAAAGTTACATGATGTAATGTATATGAAATCATGAGTCATTTATGAATAGGCGTAATCTGACTGTTGATGCATTGTGAATCTCGTATGCATGAATTGACATAAATCGTGAGACTCACCATAACATAACTCGAAACTTATTTTAAAGTGCACTTACACATGAATTATTTTCCTTTAATTGAATAGATATCACATATAATAAAATGTAACCAATTTTTTTTCCATTTTATTGGAGAGCAAAGTAATGTTCTCTAATTTTTACACAGATATGAATCGTATAACTAACCGTAGTATATCTCGAAACTTATTTTAAAGTGCACTTATGTACTCCAAAAAAAAAGAAAAAAGAAGCACTTATGTATTAATTAAATGGATATCACATTTAATAAAATATGTAACCAACTTGTTTCCATGTAATCTTTATGGCCATTTATCTCACACATGCATGAATTGGTTATGCCAATACCTACCTCATGTGTCATTTTACCTCATGGTTTCACTGCATTAAATAGCTTAGCTTGGTTCAACGAACAAGTACCTTCTTATATTGGGAAAAATTAGATTTTATTGCTAGACATTTTCTCTATTTATCATGGAGAATGATATTGTGATTAAATGTGTAGTAAACATGCTGGTATTTGTATGTTTGGTCAAATCCATGAATGGGAGTGAAGGTACATTTTTGTACCGCATTGTGTACTATTTCTGATAGACGTAGATCTCATATGATATACAAAGTGATCTCCATAACATTTCCTAGATTTATTTTTAGCATTTCTAAGAGCCATTACTTGTCGCCAAAAAGAAATTGTCTTATATAATATAAACACCGTTGTGTAGGTTGAACAAACCCTTTTTTTAGTCAAGATATTGACATTAAATAGATATTTTTTCTTCTTCTTAATTTTCTAATTCTATTGTCCAATTGAATTCAAGTTTGTAGATTCAACAAAAGCACAAGTTAATCATTTATTTATTTTTCTTCTTTGGTTTCACACATTAATCATCATCTAATTGATGACTAATTAACTTAGTGGGTAGGTGATAATCTCCACTTACTCCCATTAGTGTGACGTTTTTCTTTCATGTCCCAACTCATCCAAGGAATTTAGGGCAAACATAACTTGGACAATGTAGTCAAAGCCAAACCACCGAGTTCAAATTTACCTTAGTCAAAAAAATATGTAAAAAACAAAAGAAAAAGAAAGCAAGATAACCACTTAAACCCTTTCACGTATAATTAACAAGATAATTAATTTCTAAACATACTAATTAAGCAGATGGTCCTCTTTTGCTGCCATGTGAAAGGTACAACGTATTTGACCATATATGTGGTCTTTAACTTGGCTTTCATAACCTTTGAATTCAGTACTGAATTACTATTCGACGAAAACTAGCTTCTTTTTTTTTGTTTGTTTTGTTTTTGGTCTCTGCCAGAAGAAAGAGGTGGTTATATGTCAAAGTTAATGTACTGTAATCCACTACAATCATTATGTATATGATCCAAACATGATTTGTGGTCAGCTTTAGTTAGTCAATCCATTCGTGCGGGATTGTAAGAATTTTGGGAAATTATTGTAGAAATGAGATACAATATGATGATACGTTGATTTAACACATGGTTGTCGTTGTATTTTAAATTTGGTCGTTGATTCAATAAGTGGTCAGTTAAAAATGAGGTATTGAAATATGAAAGAATCAAGTTCAATATAAGAAATCGGAAAATCTGTAAAATATAAGGAGCAAATTAGCGGATAAAATGAAGCAAGATCACCCATTTCAATATAAACCCAATTAGTAAAATACAATTGTTCACTTTTCTTGTGAACTTGTTTTATCATTCAAAGTGATTTTGTTGTTGTATAGAAAAATTCTAATAAAAAATGAGTAAATTTAGGTTTTGCCCATAAAAAAACTTTCACTTTTGGAAAAAGCCAAAACTTTTTCAAAAAAGACAGAAAAACCTCTCAACTTTCAAACCAAAGACATGCAAATGTAAAGGATTCCTTAGGAAATAAAAAAATAAATAAGGGCAATTTTGTCCATTTTGGCTTCTTTTAAAAATTTTCTCTCTCTTTTGATTTTTTCCAAAGTCTCCCTAAAAAATGTCATTAAACAGACCAAATTGCCTAGACACGTGGCAGCCCACAAAGCCCAACATGAGGTCGAGATGGATCCTTGCTGAGCCCAGCGTTAAGAATAATTGGACAGGTTCCGCAGCCCCGACGGTCGGGTTTTACGGCCCGGGAAAACTTGAACCGGACGTTAACCCGTTTTGGGTTATTTTTTGCCAAAAAATAAGAACTCCTAGAAACCGTCTTTCAATTTCGCGGTTCTCAAGTCCCCGTCGTCGTCTCTCTGCAGTCTGCAATGGTGGAAATCGATGAAATCGTCGACCCAGCGGAAGAAGAAAGAAGCAGAGTGTTTACGCAGCTAAAAGCCTACTGCTTTGAGCTTCTGGAGCTTCTCCAAAACCCTAAGAAGCACTCCTCTTCTCTCTCTTCTTTGCTTCATTTCCTTCGCCAGTCTCCCTCTCAAGCTCTCCAGCCCTTCTTCGAGTAAGCACTGTAATCCTCTGTGAAAAGTTTGCTTCTTTGCCTGAAATTTGCAGCCTTTCTATGCTTAAATGCCATCTTGAGCAGAAAGCTTTCTAAAAGATGTATGTACATGTTTATAAATATATATACATGTTTGTATATATATCTGCTTAAATGTGCATGTTTTAGTCTTTATATACTTGTATGCATAAGTATATAACGGTGAGGTGAGCTTTTGACTGTTGGATGAATCATCCGTAACTTGATCGAGTTTGTTGCCTTAATAATTTGAAATTAAAGCATGAATGTGTTTGTTTTAAGTTTTAGTGATTGGTACAATGTTCGAAGGTTGGGTGAGTTAATTGAGTTGACGGAATTTGGTTGCTGTGTATTGTAGGAAACCAAATTCCTCACCTCACCCCAGTTGCACATAACTTTATCTCAGCCTATCCGAGCTATACTCATTGGTTAGAGGGCACAAATTACATCATTCTTATTCAAATTGTTTTAAAATTTAGTTGAGTGCTATATTGATATGATATGATCTGGGTGGTGGAGCAAAATCTTCACTTTGTCACTAGTGGACTTCATGTCTCATTGTTCAATTTCATAATGAATCTTGTTCCTGGTGATCCACACCCGAGGAAACATGGTTTCATCACTTATACCTGTCGTACAAACTTGTAAAAGAATTCAAAAAGTGTGTGTATAATTATGTATACTAAGCAATTATTTTCTTGACATCTTTGTTTACCTTTCAGCTATACGTTGTTTCCCTTGCTGCTTCTGTTGGATGCAGCTGTCGACTGTAGAACCTCAAAGAAGCTTGGTTCCAAAGAAAAAGTTGTGAGCTCTAATGTCCCAAAAAAGCCTCAAAAAGTGAGTGATAGTGTTGCTGAAGGTGTGCTTCAGTGCCTGGAGGAACTTCTCAAGAAGTGTCTTTTAGGATCTGCAGATCAGGTAATCCGTTTTGACTAGCAATTGCTTGGATCTGTTCCACATTACGGACATGTAGATTTATTAATTACTGTTTTATTAGACAAACTTTAATAGGATGAGTGTTGCTGTTCTTCATCCAAAATAAATCCATGTACTGATGGACTCTGAACTGAAAAATATTGGTGTGTGTGTAAACAAGGTGCTATACCTAACTGAGCTATATAGCCCTTGTGATACATATTTTCTCATGTAGATAATTTCTTGTCAAGATGAATAATATTACATGATCCAACATTATATCCCTTTGATCTGTTTGATTGGGTTTGCTTATACGTGACATTACATTTGTAATCCGTCAATGTTTTAAACCTTCAAATTGGGACATGTAGAAAAGATGGAGAATTAATTGTAACGTTCTCCCCCTGCAATTAGCTTATTTGTATTCTTTGCATTGCATGGATGGAGACATTGTGTGTCTTATTCTGTCCCTCTTCACATTTAATAAAATGTTATATTTCCTATCAAAAAAATGGTACGGTTTTGCTATGAGTTCAAAATTGGCTTATATGTTGTATGAATGCATTTGTTCATGTGAATTGTTGTCCTAGAACTGGTACGTTATACTTGCATCACCTTTTGAACCTGGTCTTTTCATTTTAAGTGCAATAATATCCTTTTGCAGTTGGTTGTAGTGCTGAAAAAATTGACTTATGGGGCTTTGCTTTCTCCATCTGATGCGTCAGAAGAGTTTCGTGAAGGAGTTATTAAGTGTTTCAGGGCAATGCTTCTGAATTTACTTCCATGCTCTGATGAGTCCTGTGCATGTAAACAAATCTTTGGAGTGCCTATGCTTTTAGAAAACAGAGACTTAAAAGATCCTCTCAGTAGATCTTCAAAGTACGATTCAGAACCAGATGAATGTTTACTTGCATTTCTACAATCACAAGCTGCTTCTGCAGCTGTTGGACACTGGCTGTCTCTTCTTCTCAATGTATGTTAAATTGTTTGTGTAAAAGTTGATTATCCTGTATCATTTGAAGTTTTCATCTTTTATTTATTTATTTTGTTTTTTATTTATGAAAAGGCTGCAGATACTGAGGCTGCACGAGGACATCTAGGTAGTGCAAGGCTTCGTATTGAGGCCTTTATGACTCTGCGTGTGCTTGTTGCTAAGGTACTCTTGTGATTTCATGTAGGTTCTAACTTTTTGTAGCTTTGGTTAATTTATAAATTTTGAATTTGCGTTTCTCTGTTTTTGCCCCCTCTTAATTTTACCTTGTGCTGATCCTTTAAAAAAGCTTAAATACTTTGTTTGACACTTTATGAACCAACTGGTGTGCTTAATAAGAATTAAACTGTACTTAGCCATGTATTTCATTTTAAATACTTTATTTTCGTGATATTTTATTTTAGAGTTTGTTTACAACATCGACTTTGAATGGTAAAAATATCACATTTTGTTTCATTTATTTATTTTTGCTAGTCTCAAGCATGACAACCAGTTCTTTATTTTTGTGTGTTATTCGCACATGAACAGACCCATATAGGTTCTGAAATTTTTTATGTATGATAAACATCCTTCACTGCAAATTGCAATCTTACAAGTCAGTACCTTTGGGTTAGTTTGATTCACAACATTTTTTCCCTACAGGTTGGTACTGCTGATGCATTAGCCTTCTTTTTACCTGGTGTTGTTAGTCAATTTGCCAAAGTTTTGCATGCCTCGAAAACAATGACCAGTGGGGCTGCAGGAAGTGGGGATGCAATTGATCAAGCAGTTAGAGGTTTGGCTGAGTATCTGATGATAGTTCTGCAGGATGATGCTAATTTATCTAGACTTGATATGCCCGTAACGGTTACTTCTGAGTCCAATTCAAAAAAGTATGAATCTACACAATCTTTAATGGATGAGCTCCGTAAGTTGCCTGTTAAGGCACATGGTCCAAGTAAATTGGTAATGGAAGATTCAAGTAATAAAGTAATTCCAACTACTTCCCAATCTGAGAAGAAAGCTGATTCTGGCAAAGGTGATAGATCTTTGCATGTGGATCGTACTAATGATTGGATTGAGAAAACGTCAATCCATGTGGATAAAATTTTGGGTGCAACTTTTCGACATGTACGTTCTTTCGTTTCAGTTGCTACTAATTAATTATTGTACATGGGCTATTTACATCATTTCCAATCTTGCAATGTTTTTCTTTCTGAAATTTTAGTGCTTTTATTCTATTAGTAAATCCTTCAATTATTTGTTAGATTTGCATTCATCCAGCAAAAAAAGTGAGGCAAGGGCTCCTGGCATCCATACGAGGACTGTTGTCAAAGTGCGGCTATACACTAAGGCAGAGTAGACAAATGCTTCTGGTTAGCTGAAAATTATATTTGTGTTTTTGTGCTTATGATTCCTTTTCGCTCTCATTGCATAGTTGATGCATTTGCCTTGCACAATATAAATAGAATTGAGTGCATACTTTTTCTTTTCTTTTCCAGTTACAGAGTGCACTTTTTGACTTGTTTAACTTGTGAACCTGTCTGGTGTGTGAATTGGTTCTTGAGATTCGTATATTTAGTTAAAATTGTGCACGTGTTGAGTGTCAGTTTTTGGTCTGAAATGTTGAGTACATTTTTGATTCCTACAACCGGGAAACATATTTCATGCAGTTCTGTTTCTCATAATGTCCATGCTCTGTGCTGGACAAACACCCTGGTTGGACACCTGTCTTGAATTTTGTGTGCAGGATGCATATCCCATCAGGTCCTGATCCGGTACTTCATGCATACCCGAGGTTTTTTGTTTTTTTTTTTGGGGTATTCATTTAACGTCTTCCACCGCTTCTGTATTCAGGCTGTTCATGAATCTTAATGTGTCTTTACATGTCTTATCTCCAGCTGAAGCAAAAATGTTCCGTTTCTTGTTCTCATCATTTTTTACTTATCAGCATGTTCATCATCCTGAATTAAATCAATTTGCTTTGATTTATAAGGACTAAACTTGAACTTCCAGTTCAAGCTAACATATGTCTTGCTACTACTCATGCAGGAGTGCTTATGTGCTTTGGTTATTGATGACTCTGAAGAGGTGTCTGCAGGTGCACAAGAATCCCTTCTGAATTTATTCACATTGATTGGAGAAAATCAATTGGGACATGATGTTGCTCAGATTTTTACCAGGTTTGTGCTTCATTTGATATTTTAGACAAAATATTGGGTGTAGTTGGTCCTGCCCTTTCGAAAGGAAAAAATTCTTACAAGAACTTAATTATGTTACCAGGCTCATTGATAAGCTTCCAAAAGTGGTGCTTGGGAGTGAGGAATCACTTGCACTATCACATGCTCAGCAGTTACTTGTAATAATGTATTATTCTGGTCCTCTGTTTGTGGTGGATCACATCCTTCAGTCTCCAGTATGTGTGACATATGTTAAATTTCTACTTCAATCACATCCTTCATATGTTAAATTTTTGTCCAGTATGTGTGATATTTTCTTGGTAATTTTAGCATGTATGTTTTGAGTTACACGTGAGCTTTCTCCAGTTGATATTTTTAATATTGATAATTTATATCTTCATATATAAATATAAAACCACCTCTTAAAAAAAATTGTCAGATTCTCTGTTTTCCAAGTTCAGCAAAACAAACTTCTTTAACTGCATGCTTGATAGTATAAATGTTATGTAATTTGGAGAAACAAGATAAAAAAAAACTTCAGTTTAAAACAAAAATTACGGACAACCTATGTGATTGACCAATGGTTTACTATATCATCAGTAATTGACAAAAAATTCTACTAGTAGCCATACTTTCATAAAACAAAAAGAATTTTTTTTTTTTTTTCTTTGTTAAATTATGAATACTTCATGCCTGTGTAATCATCTAATCTCTGAACTACAGT
The DNA here is from genome assembly GCF_902201215.1 of Prunus dulcis. NCBI lineage: Eukaryota > Viridiplantae > Streptophyta > Magnoliopsida > Rosales > Rosaceae > Prunus > Prunus dulcis. The sequence continues at coordinate 8,001,646 of NC_047653.1, read as the reverse complement.
TTGTTCACATAATACAATATTTCAAGAGTTTTCAATGTAGAAAGAAAAAGTCTAGGGCAGGCATAATGTCTGTTATTGTCATATGTAAATCCGACATGGATTTGTTTCTCATAGTCCTTATAGTATCAGTTTGAAGTTCTTTATTGTTGCCTATGACATTTTTTTTCCTTGGGAATTCCTAGGTAATAGCTACTCGTTTCCTGGACATTTTTTCTGTTTGTATGAGTCAGAATTCCGTATTTGCTGGTTCTCTAGATAAGCTTATTAAATCGAGGTCATCCTCAGTAGTTTACCTTGACTCTGTATCCGAGTTGAAAGCTGGAACTAACATTACCAGCGATTGCCTGACAATCATGGCTGCTGTTCCTCAAAATTCAAAGATAAAAGACATCCAGGAGAAAGGTATACCATATGCATCAAATGATGCACAGAAGAATTATGAGCTTCCGCACATGCCTCCTTGGTTTTTTCACATTGGAAGTCGAAAACTATACGAAGCTCTTTCAGGAATTCTTAGACTTGTAGGTTTATCCTTGATGACAGGTAATTTCAGCTCTTTACATTGAATTGTTTGGTTTCAACTTTCAACTTACATCCTCATTGCTCTGTACTGACATCAGATTTTTCATGTTTCCTTGCTAGATATAAAAAATGGGCAGCATCTGTCACTCATTACTGAAATTCCACTGGGTTGCTTGCGTAAATTAGTTTCTGAGATTCGTATGAAGGATTATAACAAAGCCAGTTGGCATTCATGGTATAATAGAACTGGTTCAGGACAGTTACTGCGCCAGGCAAGCACTGCTGTATGTATTCTGAATGAGATTATATTTGGTATATCCGATCAAGCCACTGATTTTTTCACAAGGATATTTCCAAACTCAAGAAAAAGAAGGAAAGAGGTTCAGGAATCTGGTGCAGGGTTTGCTGGTGGCCAACCTTTTGAAATCGAATCTTCCATGTTTTGTGAATCTAGTTGGAAGGTTTTACAAGATGAGGGTTTAAGGAGTCACTTGATTGACTGTATTGGTAGAATTTTACATGAGTATCTATCTCATGAAGTATGGGAACTTCCAACTGAACATAAATCTTCGGGCATACATCCTGACTATGAAGCTGAAGATATTAGTGTAAACTTCTTTCAGGACACAGCTATGCTACACCAGGTAATATACATTTTTCTCCACCTACTGCGCATAAAATGCAGTGAATCTTGCATCAGTTTTGTTTTGTTCAGTAGATGTACATTAAATCACTGTAGCTTTGCTTTTCTCAAACAGGTTACTATTGAAGGAATAGGCATAATCGGTATCTGCCTTGGAGGAAATTTTGTGTCTAGTGGATTTCTTCATCAATCCCTTTATATGTTGCTTGAGAATCTCGTTTCTTCAAACTATCATGTTAGAAGTGCTTCCGATGCGGTATTGCATATCTTGGCTGCTTCATCTGGCTATCCAACAGTGAGTCAGTGCAGCATACACAATCTCATATTGTTCTGGTTTTTCGGATTCAATTGTCTGGCCTATGACATTTCCATTTTTATTATCTTGTAGGTTGGACACCTAGTACTAGCGAATGCAGACTATGTGATTGATTCAATATGTCGGCAACTACGCCATTTGGATATTAACCCTCATGTACCAAATGTGCTCGCTGCCATGCTTTCCTATATTGGAGTAGCTTATAAGATATTGCCTCTATTTGAGGAGCCGGTACACCATGACCCCTTGATGTTGATAAATGCTAAGGGCACCTGATATGTTCAATTTTCTGATGCATGTTGATAGGGCAATTAATATGCTCAATTTTCCTTCTGATTATCTGAGAAAATATAGTCCTTCTTAGCATGATCTGTTTTGATATTTTTATTACTTGGAACATGATGTCAAGTCCTCTATTGGTTTGCATAGATGTTTTAGCCCCTACTTCTTTCTTTCCCCTTTTTTGCCTTTTATTTGGGGGGCGCGTGGTGGTGAAATTGCAGTGCTAAGCTGTGTTCCTATTATGCAGATGCGCTCTGTTTCTGTGGAGCTTGAGATTCTTGGCAGGCATCAGCACCCTGAATTGACCATTCCCTTTTTAAAGGTTATCTTTTTATTGTTTAGTTATTCTATTTATTTGGGTATTTTTGGGTATTTTTGGTTGCTATTCCATATTTATCAGGAGCTGTACTAAAGAATGCTACAGTCTCTTTTTCTTTTACTTTAAAGATTGTATTTTATGAGAATCCCTTCTCATTCAGCAACTAAAATAATCTCATTGCTTACCTGGTGGTTTGGTGGATTTTTCTGAGTTGGGGAAATGGGCAAGAACTGCATTACTTACCTAAATTATTTTGCTCTGTATTCCTGGGAAAGTGGTGGAAAGAAAAAGGATGTGTATTATTAAGTATCATTGGTAATTATTTCAGCTTTAATAATAAGCTAGTTTAAGAAACACAAAGTATCTGTATTAAGTTGAGATCGGTGAAGTTTTCAATTTCAAAAACACTATTTTTTCATATCATCCCTTGATTAGAAAGGATAGGTTTCAAAATTATTATTGTTGTTTATAAATGTATATTTTTAATTGGCATATTAAATTCATGTAAAACAGGATGCTTACATTTTCTTTAGTTGATCAGAAACAGTTGAAATGAATTTCCAAGAAAAATGGAATAGTAACACTCTATTTAGTTTATTTAGTCAGACAGAAATGTTATCATATTAATTCTTTTTTGTCTTTAGGCTGTAGCAGAAATTGCCAAGGCATCAAAGCGGGAGGCTTGTTCATTGCCGAGCCAAGCAGAGTCTTATTTGTTGGATGTCAAGGCTAGAATACATGATATGGAAAAGAAAGTTGATGATGACATTCTTATGTCCCATGTGGAATCAGGTAAACAGTTTTCTTTTCTGATGTCTGCTTATTTTGATTGGGTTGAAAAATGATTTTTTCTTTTCTTTTATGGTTTTTGATTTGAGGTTTCCAGTCTAAATACTTTTCTTCAATAACTACTTTTTTGTTTTATTTTATGTTGTTGTGAGATTTTAAAGTGTGTAATTTCTCAACTCAGCCAGTATTTGGCATGAGTCTCCATAAGTTAGTGTTCAATTCATTTCACTCAGCTTGTTAGTCTGACAGGATATGATAATAGAGGTAGCATATGAAACACAATGATTATAAGCATATTGTCATTGTCTGTACTCTGTAATATATTTGTCTTGGCAGTTAAATTTCTGGATCCTGCGATGTAAGTAATAGCGCTGAACTATACCTTGTTTAATGAAATATATTATGCATGTAGAGCAATGGGAGAGCATTTTGTTTAAGCTGAATGATTCAAAGAGATATAGACGAACAGTTGGAGCTATTGCCAGTTCATGTATTATGGCTGCAACCCCTCTACTAGCTTCAGGAAGGCAAGCTGCTTGTCTGGTGGCCTTGGATATAGTCGAGGTAACTTTCTGCTCCATTTGTTTTCTGTCCCTTTCCGTTCTGTGAGGTTATGCATACAGATGCCAAGTAATTATGTGATAATGTGAACCATGAGAAGACCCTTTGCCTTTCTTTTGCTTCTTTTGTAATTTTATAAGATGCTTTGCTCTTTTCTTACCCAAGATACGGCTACTATCTTAATTTTGATTGGTAGTAGCTGTGCGTTTTGCTTGTCCATCCAATGATGAATGAACATTTTCTTCCCCACTTCTATATATGAAGGATGGTGTTATGTCATTGGCAAAAGTGGAAGAGGCTTATCGCCATGAGAGAGCTGCTAAGGAAGCAATTGAAGAAGTGATTGAGTCATATTCACTATATTATCTCCAAGATATGTTGGATGCTGCTGATGAAGGGGCTGATGAGAACAGGTTGCTTCCAGCAATGAATAAAATCTGGCCTTTCCTGGTTATTTGTATTCAAAATAAAAATCCAGTGGTGCGTGACCATTCTTTCCCTTTGCTTGTTGCCTTAATCCTGCACAGGCATTGCGTTTTTACTTGCTCTAGTCCTTTTGTGACTTGGACGAGACTCTTATGTTGGTGGCTTTTTGTGCTTTAATTTCTTTACCAAGAAATTTGCTGACTCATGAGACAATTGATTATATGCTTCCTTTTTAGCAGATTGTAACTTGTTGCCTACGGGTTTTCAGGCTGTTCGAAGATGTTTATGTGTGGTGAGCAACACAGTGCAAATTTGTGGAGGAGATTTCTTTTCACGACGCTTCCACACTGATGGCTCCCACTTCTGGAAACTTCTGTCTACCTCCCCATTCCATAGAAAGCCCAACTTAAAAGAAAAAATCCCTTTGCAACTTCCTTACAGAAGCACTTCCACTTCTTCGGAGGACTCCTTGGCCGAAACTTCTAATCTCAAAGTCCAGGTTGCAGTGCTCAACATGATTGCTGAATTGTCCCGAAACAGAAGGAGTGCTTCGGCATTGGAAGTTGTCCTCAAGAAGGTCAGCGGTCTTGTGGTAGGGATTGCTTGTAGTGGCGTGGTTGGTCTCCATGATGCATCTGTAAATGCCCTTCAAGGTCTTGCATCTATGGACCCTGATCTTATTTGGCTTCTTATAGCTGATGTTTACTATTCTATGAAGAAAAAAGACATACCTTCACCCCCAACATCAGACATACCTGAAATCTTCCAAATTCTGCCCCCACCCTCATCTCCAAAAGAGTACCTTTATGTGCAGTATGGAGGGCAGAGTTATGGTTTTGATGTTGACTTCCCTTCTGTGGAAACTGTTTTCAAGAAACTGCATGCACTCTAGTTTTTGTTAACCAAGGTGCAGTTAAAAGATTCTTGTTATCATAGTATATGTACAAATTGCTATTCATACGTTATGGTCGACGACCTCTCGTGCGTTCCCAATGTATAGGTTTGAGTTGCCAACTAATATATTTTAGGATCCGTTTGATAACCATCTTGTTTTTGTTTTTCAATTTTTATATTTGAGTCATTTAGATATAGGCTCTTGAAGCTCAGAAAGTCTAGACACAAAGTCATGAGCTTTCACTACTAAATGCGTCATCAGAGTTATTATTTGTATAAAGAATTTAGTATTTCTTTCATTTAATATTAGTATATCCATGTATGTATGTATTTTTTAATAATATTTCTGTTTTCCGTATATGTCTTAAGGACTCAATAAAATACACATTTTTTAAAAAACAAATGTATAATACACATAATGTAGACATTTCGTATGAATTTTCATGTTTAATTTTTTCTTCATTCTTTTTTAATAAATAGTATAGCCGCCCGGCTCCACTGCGGCTTTTTTAATTTTTTAAATTAATAGTATAGCCGGTTGGCTATACCCTTAAAAAACATTATAAAAAAAAGGCCACCGGGCGATAGGCGGGTCCTCTTGCATTTTTTAATTTTTTAATAAAATCAAATATAATGTATTTAAATAAATAGTATAGCCGGGCGGCTATACTTGGTCCTTTTTTAAATTATCTTTTTTATTAAATAGTACAGCCGTGCGGGAGCCAAAAGATCCAAGATACTGAAAAGATCATTGTCTGGAACCCTCACCCACTTCTATCCCTTTGCAGGAAAGCTCAATTATAATGATTCAATCTGTTGCAATGGTATTGAATCATTGTCCTCCTTCAATAATTTTTCCTTTCCACGAGTCACATATGGTAGAGTAAACAATGGATGATGCCAAAGAGATTTGGGATCCTGAAACAGTTGATTCCAACTGCAATAGAATCCAAACAAGCTGAGGCTGGCCATCTTCTTCTAGTTCAAGTCAACTTGTTTGAATGTGGCGGATTGACAATTGGGGTCAGCATTTCACATAAGGTCGCCGATGCCTCGACACTGAGCACATTCATCAAAAGCTGGGCTGCGATTGCCCTTGGCTCAGCCAGTACTACTGATCATGTTCTGCTTTCCTACAGAGTTTGGTGTTGCATCTACTCTCTTCCCACCACAAGATTTTTTTCAACTCACCCCAACCAACTGTGGAATTCGCTATAGAAAATTGTGTAACAAAGCTGCCAGTGACACCGTGCCAAATCCCACGCGAGTTGAAGTAGTGTCAGCACTCATTTAAAAATATTTTATTTTTATATCCTATGTGTATTGGAGTATATTTTTACATGTCTCATGTGTATTGGATGGTACACCGACTCTAGGCCATCATGGGTGAGTACTCGTAGACTTTTAGTGCAGTGAAGAATACAGTTCTGTTGATGGATTTGAGAGATGGGAATGGCATAGAATCGTCCGTGACTTTATTTATTTATTTATTTATGAAGGAAGCGTCCGTGACTTTGAAAGAAGAAGACATGGCAATAATTGAAAGCAATGAGGAGCTTCTTGCAGCTGCTTCTCTGAGGGGGACACACATTTTAGGCTGTTAGATTGAAGCACATTCAATGGCTCGTATTGTGATTAATGTCTTTACTCTCATATATGTCCCAAATGTGCTGACTTTTTTATATTAAAAGCGATAGTAATTTTATTGATAACACAGTAAAAAGTACAGAGTAGCCGGAATGTCAAATAAGAATACAACATCTCCAGTGACCAAACAAAAAAATAAATTAGTTTCATATGGAGAGAATTACACATTCCAGAAAAACTTAAAACCTCTAATTCGACAGGCAAATTTAAGACAAATTAGATTGCAACTAGTAAGCTATAAGATTAAAGTGGAACTTTGCCCAAACTATAGGGGCCAAAAACATAATACGACCTAGTATGATGGGATTGGAACTAAAAAAGAGTGAGATAACACTACATTTGTGAATTTTTTATTGTCTAATTATTGTTATTATATTAGTATTCTATAGTTGCTTTTTACAAGAGGAAATTAGGTAATTTTACAATTTCAACTTAAAATGACAATTGTCGGTGGCAATATAATAATTGTCACGCAAGGAAACACATGCTCTTCGAAGTTGTGACAGTGAGAAATTAGAATATACATTTTTAAGATCAATAAGGCTCTTTATATAATTCAAAAAATACAGATGGATCCAACTTTCAAAAGTCCTCTAATATTTTTCCTTTCCACGAGTGACATATGGTATACTAAACAATGCGTACAAGAAATGAATGAAGTTGACTTCCATTGCATGATGAATCTGAGTCTTTTTAAATGGAGGGCAAACTCAAGTTTAGACTGTGGAGCAAAATATGGTTTCAGAGATCAAGGTTGAAGTCATTCACAAGGAAACAATTGAACCATCCTCTCCAACTCCTCACCACCTTAAAAAAATCAACCTCTCTGTTTTTGATCAGTTTCAATCAGAAATTTATACCCCACTACTTCTCTTCTATCCCAGTACTAGTGATGAGGGCAACATTGATCACAAATCTTTGTTTGCTGAAAAATCCAAGCTTCTAAAGAGATCATTATCTGAAGCCCTCACTCACTTTTACCCCTTTGCAGGGGAATTCGTATATAATGCCTCGATCACCTGCAATGACCACGGGGCTGCATTCCTTGACGCACAAGTCAACTGTCCCATATCGAAGATTTTGGAGAAACCCGATTTTGAGGTCCTAAATCAATTTCTTCCAACTGCTATAGAATCCAAACAAGCCGAAGCAGGCTATATTCTACTAGTTCAGGCCAGCTTGTTTGAATGTGGTGGATTGGCAATTGGAGTCAGCATTCTACATAAGGTCGCCGATGCCTCTACCCTCAGCGCATTCATCAAAAGATGGGCTGCAATTGCACTTGGCTTGGCAAGTACTACTGATCATGTAGAATTTGGTGTTGCAGCTTCTCTTTTCCCTCCCCTGGATTTCTTCAGCTCACCCCAGTTTTCAATAATACTTTCTAACAAAAACTGTATCACAAAGAGATTTGTATTTGATGCCTCAAAGATTGCTGCTCTCAAGTCCAAAGCTGCCACCACAGTGCCAAACCCTACACGGGTTGAAGTAGTGTCTGCGCTCATTTGGAAATGCATAATACAAGCATCCAGATCAAAGTTGGGTGTTATAAAGCCATCTATGTGGTGTCCGGTTGTGAATATGCGCAAGAGATCGCCGCAGGGCATGGCAGAAAACATATTGGGGAATTTTGTGTGGATGTTTGCAGCAATGTCAATGGACAGTGAGGTAAAATTTGAAAGCTTGGTTGTTAAACTCAGGAAAGGCATTGAGCAATACAAGGAAAAGTATCCGAATGGTGTTACTGGTGAGGATATATTTCAAGCCATTAAAGGGTCTGGCAACCTCGCGGAAAGGGATGATTTAGAAACCAATACTTGCAGCAGCTGGTGCAGGCTTCCCTTGTACGAAACCGAATTTGGATGGGGAAAGCCATCGTGGGTGAGTACTCGTAGTTCGTTCAAGAATACAATTATGTTGATGGATTTGAGCGATGGGGAAGGCATAGAAGCGTCGGTGACGTTGAAAGAAGAAGACATGACCATAATTGAAAGCAATGAGGAGCTGCTTGCATACGCTTCTCTAAATCCAACTGTCATTTAATTATTAGTAGCAAAAAATATTCCTGCAGTTTAGTTTCCTTGGGTTGTTGTGTTGTAGCTTTTCATTTCTTCTAAGCAATCAATTAAAAAATAAACTTGAGCTTTCTCACTTAAACACTTGCAGTTACATATATTACTCATAGTGCTTCGGATATAAAATTTGAGTATTGAAATGAATGTGAACAAGTAATTTGTAAAGAGGATTTGTGTTCTGCTCTCCTTTCCCCTTTAGAGCTTGGTGATATAGTTGCAAAGTGTCAATGCATAGAAGTTTGGTATTGCAGGATTTCCCATTTTGTACACAGAGCAAAACACTCTTTCTGATGACTTGGTGGGATAAGTCCACCTTTTGATCAGGGCTTACACAGTTCGAATCTCCCTCCTCCATAATTTGGCATTCTATTTCCACAAACGAGTTTGCCTCCTTCATAGTGTCGCTGGTAGTCTCAATTTTGTTTAAAAAAAATCATGGGTCCAAATTCATGGTCTCCCATTATTATAAGATTCTGCTTGAGTTTATATATAATTTAGTACAAAGTGTGCATGCATAAGTGCAACTCTAGCTAGTATATAGTATCAATTCATTGAATATAGAGAAGTAGATGAATTATGATTAGTGAAGGATCCATGAATTTTCATTTTGAGGGTCAACGTGTAAAAGGTTAAAAACATTTCTATACAAAATAGAGCTATTGAAGTGAAACGATAACATTCTAATTCACAGTTAATAGATAACACCATACAAAATACTCATGTTCATCATCAAAGAGAATTGCATCAACTTCAAAAAATAGACATACACTACAATAAACCAGAAATATCTCTAAGAATGTGATAATAAACCAAAAAATTAGCGCAATCCTCTTCACCTCCAAGGTGTCTCGTCCTATTCGATGTAAAAGCTAGCAGATATTATCTCAATCCTTTTTATTTTAGGGCATTTACGTTATTTTTGAGGTCCGTCGTTGTTTTGATTTTGGGCTTTATCTACATTTCTTTTGGGTTCTAGCTCTCAAACTTTGGACCCTTATGCTGTCTTAGGAGGAGCTTATTCAAGCAAATATTTATTCAATAAGTACGTAAGAGTTAGGTTATTCTTGTAAAACTTTTTGTGGATTAAACACCTAAGGTTTTTTTACCTAGATTGACCTTAGGTCACTTCATATCATACATGAAAAATTGTTTTATGTAAAAATATTGGCTAAGTATGAAAAATGGTTTTTCGGAATAATCATTTTCTCAAGATAACTTTTGGCGGCTTTTATTCCTTACACATCAAATAAGAAAACTTGATTTTATGAAATTTTAGTATGACGTATATATTGACTTAATGTATATGTATCAGGCTCCATTTTCCAATGTATCTAAAACAACCTCTAAGGCAAAACTTTTCAGTTTCTTTCTCTTTCCATCTTATTACAAATTAGAAAAGCAAAACTACCACAGATTCAGTTGTTCCATCTTTGGTGCTGGTCAATTATTGTAACTCACACATTCAGTAGTTCCCCAGTATTTAAGTGGAAAAACTACAGAGCACTTAACAAGATTATTTGATTGCTTTTCTGATGTGTTTCCCTGCACTTTTAGTTTTAGCTGTCTTCTTCTCTGATGTGTTTGCCCTATCTGTAATAACAGACTGATGGTCCTTTTTATCCACTTTTGACTGGAAGGAGAGAATGTCTGCTCCTATTATGATAAGCCACGGCTGAGATTCCAAAAGCTGATTACAATATCACTCAGACGCTTCATCTGTTCTCACTCAGAGGTTTTACTGACAGAGAAACCGTCAGTCTTCTAGGTACTCAACTCACAATTTCTGTTCCTTATTCTTCATTTCTTGTTGTTTGGAGCTCAAATAGATTAATCTAATTTCTGATTTGTTTTGTTTTATATCTGAAGGAGGGCACAACATTGGGAAGATTGGATGCAAGTTCATTCAGTCTTGAGCCTTCACAACTTCAAGGAGACAGGGAATCCAGACCCAACTGTTTCTCCTAGTGTGGAAGTACAGATGAGAGAAAAGGTAAGAGGCATAGACCTGTAGAAGATGAGGAAAGGAAGAGCAGAAGGGGTGATAAGAAGGAGAAGTCAAAGAACAAGAAAAGGTCACATAAGCACTCAAAACACCATTCATTTGAAATTCTTATGAACAATTTCGAATAAAGGTATATCAATTCCATATGAGCATGATGAGAGGCTCGTACTTCATCATTTGAAATTATGAGTTTTTGAGTTTAGATTTTGCTATCAGTTTGAACAATGTGAAAAATGTTGTATCAGTATATATTCTTCACTAGTTTAGGATGCTAGTACCAATGTCTTATTTTCTCCATCATATGATTACAAAGTTGATCAGTGATTGAAAATGCCTATCTTTGTCATGAAAAACAGGTGAGGAGAATGGCCCTTTATAGTATTAGTTCAGCAATCAAAGAAATACGTGAGCTTACATGTGCGATGTAAATGCCACTACTGGGAAAGAATATTTATCTCCTCCATGCTTCCTCATGTGGTACCCGAGCATCTTTTCAGAAAAAGAGAAAAGAAATGGAGATTCTTCGTTGAGTACGTGTCAAGATGTTGCATGACAGTTGGGAATTCAAATGATTGCCGAGTATATATCCACTGCATGTTTGTAAATGCTGCATTGCTCAGACATTGCCATCAACATTGACTCTATGACGCCTAACTTTCTCCAGATTCTGCTGCATACACTCAGCAGGATGGACCGGATCACCTTCTGGAGTACCCCAGAAAGCAAATGCCTCCTCCACTTCCTGTAAAATGAAGAAGATTAGAAACTTTGGCCAAATATATACTAAAATCAAATACATGGAAATGAAAAAAGATCATATTCTATTTGTACTGTATCTGAGATGCATTTTGGCTATTCCCACTCCTCAATTCCCCTAGACTATACTTTTTTGAATGTAGATTAAGGAGGGAAACTTGTAACAGAAGTTTCCTGAGTTCATAATATCATTGCGGAACTGCATTTGTCTACAACCATAACACACACACAGTGATGAATAAACGAAAAAAAGGCATGAATACTACACATATATATCACATATTTCAATTGTGCATGACAAAATTCACTCTTTGAGACAAGAAAGTATTAAACATTCAGGTATATCAACTGGTATAATTCACAAACTTTAAGACACACCAAGATGCTTTATAAGATTTAAACACAATTCAATCAAAATATAGTCCAAAAGCATAAATGCATTACAAGCAACATTGAAGGTGTATATATATATATATATATATATATATATATATATATAAGCGCAGATTTAATCCGATCATGTCCTTCAAGATCATTGACATAGTGTGAGACAACATTCCCCTTGTGCATAAGTTTCCACCAAAACAGCAGGATGCACAAATGGGCAACTTGAGACATAATAATAACTGCAAACTGTTGTACACTCTCATCCAATCTCTCCACCAATTTAAAGGAGGAATGGAGTTTGAAAGTTTTGCTACCAGATTGATTATAACAAAATCTCTCCTAATCGATTCGCCAACTCTAACAATTGTCCCATACTTGTCCGCTTCTGGACTTCTCCAGGCTTGTAACAACGGCATTTGCAACTTTGCAAATATCAAGCCAATTAAATTAGCACAACACATCGTCATATTGCAAAAGGAAGAGCACCAACTATAAACAATTAAAGCCGATTGAATCATCAGAGAGAGGGGGAAAAAAAAAAAAAAAAAAACTTGGCCCATTTTTGTGTGTTTTTTGTCCTGACTTGAAAGAAAACTAACCTCAGGCTGTCGCCTCCTTCACCAAATTCAAGAAAATCAAGCTCTTTAATTACCTTGGATTAGAACCGATCCAGGTAGTTAATGGCAAGGTATGGTGTGAAAGGGTTAAGGTTGCAAGAATATTTTGCCTGATAAATGACGCAAGAAGAGAGAAATTAACTGAAGAAACGAGAGTTTTCTGTGAAGACAAGGGTAACAAGAAGAGTAGGCAAGGATAACCCGTGGCATCATCCCAACGGCATCAAGGGGCATGCATGAGTGAGAAGCCTGCCCGGAGGGGTATGCCATAAGTTCAGCAACTATCATCATAGGTATCGTCTGGGCAGGATTTGACACTCATTACTACCAGAGCTAATGAGAGGACAGCCTGATTGGTGAGAGCTTATGCTTCAGACGATGGATCAACTTTCCGGATGGACTTTGCCCGGGCTATGATGAAGATATGTCTAACCTGAACTTTCTCACTGGATCTTAAGGTCAGGTCCGATTGGAATGCACTCTACCAGTCTCTAGCTAGCTGGTTCTTACCTGATATAATCAGAACATGATGGAGATGGAAGAGAATTTCAATTGAAATATTTGTTCCCTCTGGTTGCACAGTAGAGAACTTTTAGCCATGTTAGACCACATTCATTCCTTTAGCCATCTTTAATAGTCATGTTCGTTTGTGAATTGTTAGTATGAAAATACCTGTAGGATATCTATATATATATGCCTGGAGAATGTTAAACAAGCTAATTCGAATTTTTTGCAATAAATAATGATCAACCTTTGAAGCAGGATTGATAAGAGTTATCAATCCTGAGATGTGCAAAGCTTAAAATAAATGAACACGCAGAGAATTATTTTACGTGGTAAAACCCCACCTCTGGGGAAAATCCACGGGACTCCTCAGTCCAACTCAAATCCACTATAGAACGATGATTACAAGAAGTACACACACACTTATCCTAGACTCATTCTAGATAATGTTTACCGACTTCTTCGTAACTCAACTTCTGTCACGGGATGATCTTCGACACTCCTTATGTTGAACGCAATACTGGTCACGATTGCTTCAAGCTCGCCGGAGGAAAACTGCCACCACAGTCTTTGTGCCCTCAATCGTATGAGTCACCAATATGCATATGAATGCAATATGAAAGATGAATGAATTCAATTAATCACCAAGCAACCAAAGCACTTGATGATTTACCAACTTGACTAAGTACGGCAGCCTTTACAAAATATATTCAATATTCACCACGAATGCCAGACGTTGGAAAGCTTGATATAACAAGAAGGCCAATGCAATATTCAATACACTTCCAAAACCAATATAACACTAAGACCTGGCCAGTTGAATATTCAATACACTTCCAAGACAAATATAACACTAAGACCTATTTGAACTAAAACTCTTTGAACCTGGTGCAATAAGATCTCCTCAATGAGACGCCACACCAAGGCCAAACACTTATCAGATTAACAATATAAATTATGATTCAATAAAAATACAAAGTCTAATTCATTAAGGACTTTTAAAGATGTCACCAACCGACTCATATTTTAATTTCAATTACAAAGACTCAAAACAAAACTTCAACTATAAGTCCTATCATGAATGCATGATATGTCATGATTTACCTGTTGTCAAGTTTCTCATATGGTCAGGTTATGCTTCAAAGATCCAGAATGAATGTGTTCCGCCAAAGCTTCCAG